>NC_092420.1:62505024-62873357 GCF_040894005.1 Engystomops pustulosus | reverse complement strand
AAAGCTGGCAAAAGCCTTGTAAAGCGTACCCTTGCCAGTGCTGGACAAGCTGCCTGCTCGCCTACTCTCCCTCGCTACTTGTCCCGCAGAACTACGCACTCTGCCGCTAGCGCTGTCAGAAGGGAAATAGTGTTTCAGCTTGTGCACCAGGGCCTGCTGGTATTCATGCATTCTCACACTCCTTTCCTCTCCAGGGATGAGAGTGGAAAGATTTTGCTTGTACCGTGGGTCCAGGAGAGTGAATACCCAGTAATCGGTGCTGGAATAAATTCTTTGAACGCGAGGGTCACGGGATAGGCAGCCTAGCATGAAATCTGCCATATGCGCCAGAGTACCAACGCGTAAGAATTCACTCCCCTCACTGGCCTGACTGTCCATTTCCTCCTCCTCCAACTCCTCCAACTCCTCTTCTTCTGCCCATACACGCTGAACAGTGAAGGACTCAACAATGGTCCCCTCTTGTGTCTCGCCAACATTCTCCTCCTCTTCCTCCTCATCCTCCTCCACCTCCACCTCCTCCGATATGCGCTGAGAAACAGACCTAAGGGTGCTTTGGCTATCAACAAGGGAATCTTCTTACCCCGTCTCTTGTGACGAGCGCAAAGCTTCCGACTTCATGCTGATCAGAGAGTTTTTCAACAGGCCAAGCAGCGGGATGGTGAGGCTGATGATGGCGGCATCGCCACTGACCATCTGTGTTGATTCCTCGAAGTTACTCAGCACCTGACAGATATCAGACATCCACGTCCACTCCTCATTGTAGACTTGAGGAAGCTGACTGACCTGACTACCAGTTCTGGTGGAAGTTGACATCTGGCAGTCTACAATCGCTCTGCGCTGCTGGTAAACTCTGGATAACATGGTTAATGTCGAATTCCACCTCGTGGGCACGTCGCACAACAGTCGGTGAGCGGGCAGTTGGAGGCGGCGCTGCGCTGCCCTGAGAGTGGCAGCATCTGTGCTGGACTTCCTGAAATGCGCACAGATGCGGCGCACCTTCGTGAGCAAATCAGACAGATTGGGGTATGTCTTGAGGAAACGCTGAACTATCAGATTTAACACATGGGCCAGGCATGGCACATGTGTCAGTCTGCCGAGTTGCAGAGCCGCCACCAGGTTACGGCCATTGTCACACACAACCATGCCTGGCTTCAGGTTCAGCTGTGCCAGCCACAGATCAGTCTGCACCGTGATGCCCTGTAATAGCTCTTGGGCGGTGTGCCTTTTATCGCCTAGGCTCAGCAGTTTGAGCACCGCCTGCTGTCGCTTAGCGACGGCACTGCTGCTGTGCCTAGAGCTACCGACTGATGGCGGCATGCCCACGGATGGTAGTTCGGAGGAGGAGGTGCAGGAGGGGTGGGAGGAGGAGGGGGCATAGTAGGCCTGAAAGACCTGGACCGAGGTAAGCCCCGCAATCCTCGGCGTCGGCAGTATATGACCAGCCGCAGGGTCAGACTCGGTCCCAGCCTCCACCAAGTTAACCCAATGTGCCGTCAGCGATATATAGTGGCCCTGCCCGGCAGCACTCGTCCACGTGTCCGTGGTCAGGTGGACCTTGTCAGAAACGGCGTTGGTCAGGGCACGAATGATGTTGTCTGACACGTGCTGGTGCAGGGCTGGGACGGCACATCGGGAAAAGTAGTGGCGGCTGGGGACCGAATACCGAGGGGCGGCCGCCGCCATGAGGTTGCAAAAGGCCTCGGTCTCTACTAGCCTATAGGGCAGCATCTCCAGGCTAAGCAATCTGGAGATGTGGACATTAAGGGCTTGGGCGTGCGGGTGGGTTGCACTATATTTGCGTTTCCGCTCCAGCGTCTGGGGTATGGAGAGCTGAACGCTGGTGGATGCTGTGGAGGATCGTGGAGGCGACGATGGGGTTTTTGTGCCAGGGTCCTGGGCAGGGGGCTGACTATCAGCTGAAACAGGGGAAGGAGCAGTGGTGTGCACGGCCGGAGGTGAACGGGCTTGGTGCCACTGAGTGGGGTGTTTAGCATTCATATGCCTGCGCATACTGGTGGTAGTTAAGCTAGTAGTGGTGGAACCCCTGCTGATCCTGGTTTGGCAAAGGTTGCACACCACAGTCCGTCGGTCATCCGGTGTTTCCTTAAAGAACCTCCAGACTTCTGAAAATCTAGCCCTCGCCGCGGGAGCCCTCGCCACGGGAGCTTCACTACGTGACACATTTGGCGCTGATGCACCTGCTCTGGCCCTGCCTCTCCGTCTGGCCCCACCACTGCCTCTTCCAACCTGTTCTGGTCGAGGACTCTCCTCCGTCTCAGAAGCACTGTGTTCACCTGGCCTCTCAACCCAGCTTGGGTCTGTCACCTCATCATCCTCCGATCCCTCAGTCTGCTCCCCCCTCGGACTTCCTGCCCTGACAACAACTTCACCACTGTCTGACAACCGTGTCTCCTCATCGTCGGACACCTCTTTACACACTTCTTCCACTACGTCAAGAAGGTCATCATCACCCACAGACTGCGACTGGTGGAAAACCTGGGCATCGGAAAATTGCTCAGCAGCAACCGGACAAGTGGTTTGTGACTGTGGGAAGGGTCCAGAAAACAGTTCCTCAGAGTATGCCAGTTCAAATGCCAAATTTTCCTGGGAGGGGGCAGACTGGGGGGGAGGAGGCTGAGGTGCAGGAGCTGGAGGAGTGCCGATTTCGGTGACATGGGTGGACTGCGTGGAAGACTGACTGGTGGACAAATTGCTCGAAGCATTGTCGGCAATCCACGACATCACCTGTTCGCACTGTTCTGGCCTCAACAGTGCTCTACCACGAGTCCCAGTAACTTCAGACATGAACCTAGGGAGTGTAGCTCTGCGGCGTTCCCCTGCTCCCTCATCAGCAGGTGGTGTCTCACCCCGCCCAGGACCACGGCCTCTGACCCCTGCAGTAGTTGGACGCCCACGTCCCCGCCCTCGTCCTCTACCCCTAGCCCTCGGGTTAAACATTTTGAAAATGAAAGTTATAACTTTAATTTTTTTTTTACTTTTTTTTTGTGTTTTTTTGTGTTTTTTAGTTTTTTTTTGTGTTTTTTAGTTTTTAAAACCAAACAATGCTATCCTATTGCTATGGCTATTTTCTAGCCAAGTATGAAAGCACACTGCTATGCCAGATGAGATGACGCTGAGTTATGAAAAAATAAACGTAAAATAAAAAGCGCTAAACACAGCGGTCGCAAGTCTCACTCCAAATTCCTGACAATTGGCTAGTAGATGCACTGCAGCAAGGACAGCCACCAGCAGATCAACCAGAAATAAAATATATATAACGCTATTGTAGGCGTGAGTAAGCCGTTTGGATTCTCCTTTGGCTATTTTCTAGCCAAGTATGAAAGCACACTACTATGCCAGATGAGATGACGCTGAGTTATGAAAAAATAAACGTAAAATAAAAAGAAACTGCCAGACTGTGCCTAATTGAAATCCAACCCCTAATAAATTTTCCCACTTCGGTCTTTGCGATGGATATGTGCGTCACTAAGCGCTAAACACAGCGGTCGCAAGTCTCACTCCAAATTCCTGACAATTGGCTAGTATATGCACTGCAGCAAGGACAGCCACCAGCAGATCAACCAGAAATAAAATATATATAACGCTATTGTAGGCGTAAGTAAGCCGTTTGGATTCTCCTTTGGCTATTTTCTAGCCAAGTATGAAAGCACACTGATGAGATGACGCTGAGTTATGAAAAAATAAACGTAAAATAAAAAGAAACTGCCAGACTGTGCCTAATTGAAATCAAACCCCTAATAAATTTTCCCTCTTCGGTCTTTGCGATGGATATGTGCGTCACTAAGCGCTAAACACAGCGGTCGCAAGTCTCACTCCAAATTCCTGACAATTGGCTAGTATATGCACTGCAGCAAGTACAGCCACCAGCAGATCAACCAGAAATCAAATATATATAACGCTATTGTAGGCGTAAGTAAGCCGTTTGGATTCTCCTTTGGCTATTTTCTAGCCAAGTATGAAAGCACACTGATGAGATGACGCTGAGTTATGAAAAAATAAACGTAAAATAAAAAGAAACTGCCAGACTGTGCCTAATTGAAATCAAACCCCTAATAAATTTTCCCACTTTGGTGTTTGAGGTGGATATGTGTGTCACTAAGAGCTAAACACAACGGTAGCAAGTCCCCCTGCAAATTCCTCACAATATGGTACTAGCTGCACTACTAGTGCCAGCAAGCCCAGCCACAAGCAAACAAAAAAAAAAAAAGTATAACGTTATTGTACCCCTAAGAAGGGCTGTTGGGTTCTTGTTGAATCACTCCTGCCTAACACTATTCTAATAGAACACCCTAACGCTTTCCCTGACCAGCAGCAGCTCTCTCCCTAGCGGCATCCAGACACAGAATGATCCGAGCAGCGCGGGCAGCGGCTAGTCTATCCCAGGGTCACCTGATCTGGCCAGCCAACCACTGCTATCGACGTGTAAGGGTACCACGTCATGCTGGGTGGAGTGCAGAGTCTCCTGGCTTGTGATTGGCTCTGTTTCTGGCCGCCAAAAAGCAACGGCGGGAGCTGCCATTTTCTCGAGCGGGCGAAGTATTCGTCCGAGCAACGAGCAGTTTCGAGTACGCTAATGCTCGAACGAGCATCAAGCTCGGACGAGTATGTTCGCTCATCTCTATTAACGATCAGTTGGACAGGTGTACCAAATAAAGTGGCCGGTGAGTGTATAACCGGCACAATTTGACCATTCTAAATTTCACCTCCATTTTGATTCAATTACTATGAAGATCTCAAGGGGTTAAAGCTGTTTCTGATAGTTTAAGGGGTGCATATTTGGAAATTGGTTGGTTATATAGGGGGTTTTGATGCTAAATATGTAAAATTTCATTCAAAACTGTATTTATCCCCAAAATAGTCAATTCTGAAAATCCAGAAAATCGCTATTCGATTTGTAAGCCGTGTGACATCAAAATAAATTATCCAGACATTTCAAAAATGATGAAAATGGAAAGTAGACATATGGGAAGTGATATTCAGCAATTTATTTAGGTGGTAAATCTATCTGCCTGAAAACGCAATGATTTTGAATTTCGAAAATGGCAAATTTTTCAAAAAATTCATCATTTTTTCTTTTTTTTTTTGTAAATAAATGCAGAACTTATCAGCCCAAAAATCCAAAAATCGGGCTGAGCCTTAAGCTGTAAAATGGCTGCGTCGTTAAGGGGTTAATAAAGCACAGGCCAGTCCTGTTTTTGAAAATTTTAAAGTCTGTGTCCCTGCCTCGATCTTTTAAAGTCCCTTTACCGGGCTCTTATACAGCTAACCGTTCACAAATTATAATTGTGTTAGGTATACATGTGTCCCAAAATGTTTGATTTATTAAAATTTTAAAACCATTATACCATTATACTATGAACACTGTAACAGAATAAAATTCTAAATATACACTTTTTCTCCACTTTACCTCCCCTATGGAGAGGGGTGAGGAGAGCTCCCTCCTACTCACCTTTCTCAATCTGGCTTAAAACAGGCCACAAACCCTATCTGGGATTAGTAAAAATTGGAAAAAATATTTTTGTCTAGTTACCCCTTAACAATCTGCGGGGACATTTCATTTAATGGGTGCCTCTGCTGTGGACATTTCATTAAAGGGGGCATTGCTTTGGACACTGCATTAAAGAAGGGCATCTCCGGTGGACATCTCATTAAACGGGGCTCTGCTGTAGGCATTTCAGTAAAGGGGGGCTCTGCTGTAGGAGATTTCATTAATGAGGTGTGGCTGCTGCTGGACAATTTGGTAGAGTAGCGGCTGCATTTACTACCCTAGGGCTTGTACTCTAGTCAATAACTTTTACCAGTTTTTTTTTTGCGAGGGAAAGGGGGGGGGGGGATTAGGAGCTTTGGCTTATATGTATTTACAGTATGAGGGGGAGTTCAGAAATGTCAGACGGAAGTCCGACAGAAATGTGTTTCACGCCTTATGTTAAAGATGCTACGAAAAAAAAAGTTAGTGGACTCTGTTGATGCATGTGGACCACTATCTTTTAACCCCTTCCCGACATTTGACGTAATAGTACTGCATGGCGGGAGGTGCGTTCCCGCAAAATGCAGTATTATTACGTCAAGCTTCTGGCGCCGGCTCCTGAACGGAGCCGGCGCCAGAAGCTGCGGGTGTCGGCTATATATTATAGCCGACACCTGCCTCTAACACCCGCGATCGGAGATTTCTCCGATCGCGGGTGTTAACCCCTAACACGCCGAGGTCGCGCTGACCGCGGCGTGTCAGAGGCATTTAAATGTAATCTGCGGGGAATCGGACCCCCCCGCGGCGCTTACCGGGGGGGTCCGCTGCTCCGATCGCAGCCCCGGGACTGCCGGTGCCCGGGGCTGCGAGATCTTCATCCGGAAGCCGGGTCCTGCCTTCTGGCAGGACCCGGCTGTAAGACACTGGGCATGCGCAGCATGCTCAGTGTCTTACATTACACAGTGCAATACATCTGTATTGCACTGTGTAACCTGTAAAATAGCTTGAACAAGTGATCAGAAGATCACTTGTTCAAGCTTAGATGTCATTACCTGTAAAAAAAAGTTAAAACAATAAATAAAGGTTTTTTAAAATAAAAATAAATAATAAAAGAAAGTGAAAGTCCCCCCAAACACCACATTTCCCTTTACACAAGTAATAAAGTATAAAATACACTAAATCACAAAAAAAACCCACTTATTTGGTATTGCCGCGTCCGTAACAATCTGTACATTAAATCCTAATCATAATTGGACCCTCTAGGTGAACGTGGTAAAAAAAAAACCCCAAAAACTTGCCAAAAATTAAAACTTTTTATCAAATTGCTTTACAAAAAATGTTCTAAAAAGTGATCCGAAAAAGTTACAAGCGCCAAAATTATACCACTGAAAAGAACAACTTGTCACGCAAAAAATAAGCTCGCAACCAGCTCCGTCAACCAAAAAATACTATAGTTATGCCGCTATAAAGATGGCAATACTAAAACAAATGCAATTTTTTATATTCTAGTTTTCCCTCAATAAAATTGGACAAATAAAAATAAAACTATATAAATGAGGTATCGCCGTAATCGTAGTGATCCGTGGAAATAAAGATAATATATTATTGTTATGCTACAGCGAACATCCCCCCCAAAAAATGCTAAAAATCCAAAACAAGAATTGATGATTTTATTTTCCTCCACACGAAAAAAGTTAATAAAATTGCTTCGATAAGCTAACCACCCTCTAAAATAAAGTTTTTTTTACAGTGCATCGCGTCTCGCAAAAAATAAGCCCTTATTTGTCTAAATTGCTTAAAAAATAAAGATTGTATAGCCTATTCCCAACGCGCGTTGTAATAGAACGGTGCGGCGGGTAGTGACTTGCCAACACCGGTCAGACACAGTGATCGGGGTAAGACGGCGGCAGTTCCTGACAGCCATCCATCCTGCCCCATGGACCAGAAGGGTTACGTCCCACACACCCCCAGTTTATTATCGCTGCTATTGGCTCATCAATTCAGACGAGCCAATAGCAGCGAATTTACTTATGACGTCAGTAATACCGATCACCATGTCTGTAGACACGGTGATCGGGGCAGGGTGGCGGCTGTTCCTGACAGCCACCAATTTTGCCTTGTGGTTCAGAGGGGTTTTGTTGCCCCCCTCTGTCCATGTTTGCCGCTATTGGCTGGTCGATTTGGTCCAGCCAAAAGCAGCAATATTCGTCACAATGGGCATCGCTAGAGTGAATAAGAGCAACACTTGGCGATAATTTCCCTACGAAAAACGAAGATATGGTACAAAAGCGCTGGCCGTGCACATTGTACAGATTACGCTGTACAACTCTTACGAGCTGTTCCAATGTGCAGGTCCTGCCGTATCATTTCTCCGTTTTCAAGAGGAAGATATTAGGAAACTAATATTGGGACAAGAAGGACGGGGCCCCTGTACCTCTGGTTTAGATGTTCCTGTATTTTGTCAGGGCAGCATTTTCACGGTAAATTTTGCTGCTTCTAAAGGAAGGACTCAGAAAAGAGTTTGTTCCAAAAGAGGAGTTAGGATGGACACTATATACTAAGGATGGACACTATATACTAAGGATGGACACTATATACTACTAAGAGACCTGCGACAACTCCAAGTGTGACAAAAGTTTAGATGGTCCCCTGGTCTATTCTACCTCCTTATACGCAACACATTCACAATTCACGCCCAACCTGTTGTGAATTCAGTAAAATGAATAATTTAACAACTGGAAGGTCACGTTGCTCCCTATACCCCTCCATTATTTCATAAGGGGCGCCACATAACGGGCACTGAACGTTCCAGAATTAATTGCAATTTCCATCTTGGACTCCATCGCACATCGTATTTGGAAACCACCTGTATGTTCAAATGCTCATTTCACCACGTGTATTACACTACACCACATATTACACCTTGCTAAATTCCCCAAGGGGTGTACATTCAACAATTAGGGTCACTTTTTGGGTTTTCCTCTGTTTTGGTACCACTACGGCTCTCCAAATGTATCCTGACACATGTGAAGGATTTCTTGCAAATTTGGCCTCTAAAAGACAAACATCCCTCTTTCCCCTACTGTGCGCCCATAAAGCATTTTATATGCACATGTGGGGTACTTCTACACTCGGGAGAAATAGTTTTACACCTTTTTTGGGGTTATTTAATATATTATCCCTTGTGGCTTACATAAATTAGGGGTAAAGTGACATTTATAGGAAAATTTTCACCTTTTTAATGTTTAGGGCCTAATTGGATCATTCACCTGTAGGGTCAAATACATATATTACACATTGCAAAATTCTCTAAGGGGTGTGCATTCAAAAATTAGGGTCACTTTTCGGATTCTTATCTGTTTTATACCACTAGGGTTCTCCAAATGCATGTCAAACATTTCTGTCAAATTTGGCTTCTAAAAGGCAAACATCCCCCTTCCCTTTTACTGTGCGCCCATACAACATTTTATATACACGTGTGAGGTACTTCTACACTCGAGAGAAATAGGTTTACACATTTTGGGGGGTTATTACATTTTTTTTATCCCTTGTGGCTATAAAAAATTAGGGGTACAATGACCTTTATAAGAAAATGTTCACCTTTGTCCTATTTAAGCCAAAATTAAATCAAACACCTATATGGACAAATACTCATATTACACCTTACTAAATTCTCTAAGGGGTGTGCTTTCCAAAATGGTGACACTTGTTGGGGTTCCGCTCTGTTTTGGTACCACTACGGCTCTCTAAATGCATCCTGACACATGTAAAGGATGTTTGTCAAATTTGGCTTCTAAAAGACCAACGCCCCTCTTACCCTTCTGAGCTTCACTGCATACAACATTTTATTTGCATGTGTGGGGCAATTTTATACTCGGGAGAAATGCTAGTACACATTTTTTGGGGTTGTTTCATCTTTAATGCCTTATGGGATACAAAAATTAGCCGTAAAAGTGACTTTTTTGGGAAAATGTTCATCTTTTTCCTTTTAGGGACCTAATTGAAGCAAACACCTGTGGGGGAAAATACACATATTACACCTTGCTAAATTCTCCAAAGGGTGCACTTTCCAAAATGGTGACACTTGTTGGGGTTCCCCTCTGTTTTGGTACCACTAGGGCTCTCCAAATGCATCCTGACACATGTAATGGATGATTGTCAAATCTGGCTTCTAAAAGGCCAAAGCCCCTCCTTCCCTTCTGAGCCCTACTGTGTACCCATACAACACTTTATATGCAAAAGTGGTGCAGTTCTGTGCTTAGGAGAAATAGTTTTACACATTTATGGGAGCTGTTTCATCTTTTATCCCTTGTGGCTTACAAAAATTTGGGGTAAAAGTGACTTTTTTGAGAACATTTTCACCTTTTTTCCCTTTTGGGGCCTAATTGAATCAAACACCTGTTTGGGCAAATACACAAATTACACGTTGCTAAACTCTCCAAGGGGTGTACTTTCCAGAATGGTGTCTCTTGTTGGGGCTTTCCTCTGTTTTGGTACCATTATGGCTCTCCAAATGCATCCTGACACATGTAAACTTTTTCAGCCATATTAGCCCTGCAAAAACGAAACAACGCTCTTTCCATTCCAAGTGCCCCCCTGTGCCCGTACAGCAGGGTACAGTGACAAAATGGGCATTGGCATGCTCAGGAGGAATTGCCCTAAACATGGTAAAATGCATTTTCCTTTTTAACCCATTGTGAAGGTGCAAATTTTAGTGTTCAATGAATCTATTGTAAGATAAAATTACATTTCTGTAATTTCACTTTCATTTATCTTTCACCCTCATGAAACGCTCAAAGGGTTAACAAAATTCCCAAAGGTTGTTATGAATATTTTGAGGGGTGTAGTTTCTAAAATGGTGTCATTTGTGGGGGTTTTCTATCATGTAGGCCTTATAAAGTCACTTCTAACTAAACTAACCCTCCAAAAGTAGGTTTTGATGATTTTCGTGAAAATCTGAAAAATTGCACCTAAAGTTATAAGCCTCCTAACATCCTAAAAAAAGGAAAAGATGTTTGAAAAATGATGCCAAGTTAAAGCAGACATATGGAAAATGTTAGTTATCAAGTTTTAGTGATATGACTAACTTTCCAAAAAGTAGAAAATTTTGAATTTTGAAAACATTGTTTTTTTCAAAATTTTTGGCAAATTTCCATTTATTTCATAAATAAATACTAAACATATTGATTAAATTTCTCGACCAACATGAAGTACAATGTGTCACGAAAAAACAATCTCAAAATCAACTGGATATGTTAAAGCGTTCCAAAGTTATAACCGCTTAAATAGACACATGTCAGATTTTAAAAAATGGGCCGTGTCAGGAAGGTGAAAAGTGGCTTCAGCGTTAAGGGGTTAATATCTGGTGACTCCTTCAACACATCTTACAATCTGATGATGCAAAGTCCTAGCCCACGTGTAGACATGTCCTCATATAGACAAATGCAACAGCCCTGCCAATGCACATGGCAGCTAGGTGTTGTAAAAGTGTCCCTCTCTTAGTCAGGAGATTTTTGTTATCCATGGCCTCCTAAAGTCAACTTTATGCTATTGAGCCTTAAGGGCTACTGTGGTTCCTGCAGTGAGATTACATCAGGCAGAGGGGGGGTCGGGGAAAGGGTGCCAAGGGGGAGTGGAGGGGGAGGGTGACAAAGTGTTAGTCTGTGAATTTGCAGGTAACAACCCCCAGAGCTCATCTGGTTCATTAACATAATTGTATAGTTCATTTTAGAAGGAAGTAGACCATGGATAACAAATATGAGAGCATTACCACAGCCATGGTGCCTGTATCTATGATTAAGTTCTCCTGGTTTATCATGCTTGGTTTTGATGGTAGATTTCCTTTAATCATATCATTATGACATTTCATGTGGATATATCATAAAAACTTAACATGAGAATATTTCTTTCAAGTGAACATGTCATCAAGAAGGTCATTTTTACATTATGAAAGGTTCCAATAGCCTCTGGCATGTTGATTTTAAAAATGCCTTTGTTGTGTATCTTTATAATTCCACTGAAACCTGATGCCAGGTTTCCTTTAACTCTCTCATGAATGATCAATTTAAAATTTTGGCGACCAGGCGTTGGGGATCTATTAAGAGGGCCACCCGAACAATCCCGAGACTTTCGAGTTTGATACTGTGCTGTACATATAATAAAGAAAGAGTTCTCCATCCCTCCAGGCACTAATAGTCTTAAGGTTGATGCCCTGTCTCAGCCCGTGAGCCCTCTCCATGCACCCGAACCCGGCTTGTGATGTACTATTACATCACGTTGGTAAGGGGTTAAAGGTAGCACGTAGCACGTACGGGTAGCACATACCAGGAAGGGGCAGCTCCAATGGTATGTCTCACTCCTATCAATGCCTTTTCCCCCTTCACTCATCCCCCTCCCTATGACTCTCCCCCGCGAAGCTCCCAATGAACATATGGATGTAATCGTGCTGCTGGGACCTACCCAGTAGCATTAATGTCCAATAAAGTTTGAAAATGTTGTTAGATTTCCTTTAAGTATTTGACATATTGTTTTTACTAAACTATTTACTGCCTGAGAAAATGATTATAAAAACTAGTTTATTGATTCTCAATTCTCGGATACAAATAAAAACTCTACAAAGCAATAAACAGAAATGGAGAAGATGAGTGATTTAATATGCATATCAACATTAACTCATAGCATCTGACAACATTTTCTTCAACACAGGTGTTAAAAATATTTCACTCAAATACTTTTTAATCTGGCCCATGAGAAAACAGTGGGATTTGGTTCCGTCTTGGGTTTCTGTGAACTTTGGCAGGCATGTAAGAGCTTCAGCCAATAACTAGCTAAGAGGTGACATTCCGAATGAATCATAGAGCCCTTAAAACCCCTTGTGCCTGTCCTGGCCAGACTATTAAAATATTTTGCAATCATGGTTCTATCCCTGGCTATTTTAATCAAATACCATGCACCCTAATTTTATTATACAGCCCCAGCCTGATTTTCATATTATCCAGCTCCCCCATAATCTAATGATCAACAACCCCCATACTTTTATCATACAGCTCCCCATGGTTTAATGGAATACAAACCCAATAGTTGTAGTATATATAATCCCCCATAATATTACTTTATGTAGCCCCCCCCCCATAGCAGTAAAATAGAATAGAATATAACTTCCCATAGTTTCATGGTATACACTGTCCCCATTGTTTTATCACTCTACAGCCCCCTCTAGGGTTTAATAAATATACTCCCCTATCCATAGTTTCAGTAGATGAATTTATATAAATGTATGTTAAACATGGAGAGTAAGAAAATTAAAGTTATACTCATTTTGGTCTCCCTTGCTGCTGCAGTCTGTTCTTCTCGCAGCCAGGCAGCGACAGAGCAGAGTGTTAGTGTCAGTGCTGTACTGTTCTGCATATTAGTTGCATTGTATCTTGAAGATGCCAATGCAAATTATTTTTCTGACAGTACGGACTTGCCAAACGCTGGATTTCTGCACCCCATCTTCTCCATTTGGCACCCTTTCTTTTCCATTCTGCACCCCACTTTCTCCATTCTGTACCCTATCTTTTCCATTCTATACCTATGTCTTCTCCATTCTGCACACTATCTCTTCCATTTTGCAACCTGATGCCCCTCCTTGTCCATTCTGAACTCCCATGCCCCCTTTTTCCATTCTGCTCCCCAACCCCCCTTTCTCCATTCTGCACCCACACTCCCCCCTCTCTATATTCTGCACCCCACTCCACACTCTCTCCAAGTTGTGCCCCCGCGTACCCCTTTTTACCAAGTTCTAGGACCTTAGACTTCATGGCACCTAAGGTTCTTTACCTTCAACAAACTTCAGCTGCAGGGTAGCGCTCTAGGATACCGCTACTCTAGTGTGCCACTCATTCCAGCCCTGGTGATCTGTCCTAGGGTAAACAGTTCAAACAGCACAATAAATTTAGTAGAAATGAATCAGAATGGTACTCACCATTCCACATGGCGGTCATTTTTTATTGTCAGTTTTCTATGGAGGCTAGATAAAAGTATATATATCAGACACCTAACATGGATGGTTAAGTGAAGACCCCAAATTCGACTTAGCTTTGTTTACAATTACCTGTGTGCAAGTTTACCTTCAGTTATGCATCATTTGTTCATAGAGTTAAAAATCCACTTTATTTTTGCCATTGTAAATACCAGAAACATAGCAGCTGGCATCACAAAGAGTGGTATGAACCTAAGCTGTAAATAAATACTGCTTGCCATATGGCATGGTGAGAGCCATATTCTCCCTTTACTACTACATTTATCATGACAAAAGAATATTATAATTATTAAATAATAATGTTTAATTGTGCACAAGCTTAAATATAATTATGCTTGTGGGAACGACACTACAAGCAGCTATGTGTGTCTACTTAAGAAACCATCACCCTTCTCCATAATACAGTTTATTGACTCTGTGGGTGTGTTGTCCTTCTTTTACTGCAGAATAAATAAAATTAAGTTTTATTAACATTTTCATAGGTATTATTGGTTGCCACATTACATTATTCAGTTACCAGTTTACTAACTCCTTCAATGGGTGTCCAGGGTCAATTATATTTTTCTTGAAGTTGTCTTTGGGCCACCACAAATACTTACTTTCTCTCGTCCTTCAGGCTGCACTGATGGGTAAAGAGTCTGGAGTCCTAATTATGACAGAAGAACACAATAACAATGTTAATTAGCAATATAAGTATCCTAGGAGTCAAGGAAGAGGCATGTTTTTTTCTTCTGTCCTATATAGGTGTACTGGCTGTGGTGCAAGTCCAGCAGGGTAGTAGCAGATGTCTTAGCAGTGCAATCCTGGTGAAATTACATTCTGAGGCTGTCCTTCCCCCCTTGGTGGCGGAAGTCCAGTGTTTGTCTGAGTTTTTGGATAAACTCCCCTCCTACCGCGTCTCCCATTATAAGCCGGGAACCACTGTCTTCTCAGGTATGGCTTTTGAGTAATCCGAGAAGTGGAGGTCAGCTTTGTTTTGCACTTAATACCCTAGGGAAAAGCTGCTGTATTACCGCATCTTCCTCTTTCCTGAAGCCACCATCTGCACATTCATGTACCGCAAGGCGGTTTCAGTATTGTTACGAACAATTCTCTTGCTAACCGTAGAGCTCAGTGCATCTCAGAAGCATTTGGTAATTAGCCTGGGTGTTGCTTCTGACCAAGTGCATTGCACTTCCGTTTGGGAGTGTTTTAAGGCTGTTCTGCTGGGGTATGCTCTCCGCACCTGCCAGGCAGCCAAGCCAGTCTGAGCTTAAAGGGGTATTCTCATCTGGGCATTGACATTTAATTTCATTTATTTGCTGTATGCAAACATTTTTTCAATTGGATGTTATAAAAAAAATGTTCCTGTGTGAAGATAATTTCTTATAAATGCAGTCATGCTGTCCCTTAGAATCGAGATGGCTTCCTCGGTTATGACCACCACACACTCTGGCAGCGGTGGCCAGATATGCGCTATTGAGCGCTGACTGACCCCCTGGATTCAGCAAACATTACCAGAGGATGGCTGTGGGACATGCAGTATCTCCCGGACATTTCATCTACAAAAAACCTTTTTTGTTTCTTTGTACAATCCCTCCAGCAGAGGTGGTCGTATCCGAGGAGTCAGTCTCGTTTCTAAGGGACCATATATCTACATATATGAGAAATCTTCACCCAGGTAAATTTTTTTTTAATAGCATCTAATTGAAGAAATGTTTATATATGGCAGATTAATTAAACAGGATGTGAATGCCCAGACAAGAATACCCCTTTAAGGTTTGTTCCTTTCCTGAGTTGCCTTGTTTCTTCATTTGGCATGTTCTAACACTTGTTTTTTTGTGTTACAGATTGGAGCATCTTGGGCTTTAAGTCTCCACACGCCTTTAAGATGGCCTTAATTGGCAATCTCTCCTTAAGGAGAACACTTACTGTCTGATCAAAGTAATGCCTAGTCATCCTGATCTTAAAGTCCTCTTTGAACAAGGTTGGTCTAGGCCTGAAAAAAGATTTGATTTGGGTCTCGTTTTCAAGCAGTATACAAGATTGACCCTTAGGAATCTGAAGAATGGGAATTGCCTCCCAAGATTGATATTCCAGTGGCTAAACTATTTAAAAATCAATTTTTCCTGCAGATGAATCTTCATTACTTAAAGGAAACCTACCACTACTCGCATGATAAAATCATGTGAGCAGACCACCTTAGCTAAAAAAATGTTTTACTTACATATGAAAATAGCCCTCCGGTGCTACCCTACATCATCTTCGGAAGGGAGATGCCTTCCGATCTTTAATTATTCCCGCCTCCTTCATTGTAGCCGTCCTCCTTCAGGTGCCGAGAGCCGTGACGTCACCAAGCTCTCGGCACCTATCGCGCATGCGCAGATACTAACTCTCACACAGCCGGCCGGCGATAGGTGCCGAGAGCTTGGTGACGTCACGGCTCTCGGCACCTGAAGTAGGACGGCTACAATGAAGGAGGCGGGAATAATTAAAGATCGGAAGGCATCTCCCTTCCGAAGATGACGTAGGGTAGCACCGGAGGGCTCATTCACTTATATAAGTAAAAAAGATTTTTAGCTAAACTAACGATCGCCGTGCCTAACTAAAGTATGAGCCGGCATCAGTATTAAGTAGCCTACCAGGTGGTCTGCTACTAGCAGTGGTAGGTTTCCTTTAAAGAACCTCTTGACAGGAAAGCTGACGCTATGCTCCACAGAAGCTCTCAGCAGCTATGGCTAAGGCATCTTTTGCTTCAGTGTCTGTTGCATGAGCCTTAAGATTGTGGCTAAGCCAGATGGGCGGGACATTTTAGATGGAGTCCCTAGAGAATAAATTTATGAGAATCTCAGGTGACTTTCTGTGTGATTTTCCCCTTGACTCTTTAAACTTGTATCTAAGAACAGCTCTGCATGTCATGCCCTGTGGATAAAGCCCTGGACAGGGGATGTAGCCTCCAATCATCACTTCTGTTTACTTCCCTTTCACCCATCTTCCATGTTTAAGAAAGACCTGAAGGAGGTTTTGAAGAATCTTAGTGAGGATAAGGGGTACTCTTTTTCCGCAGGTGGCCAGTACCTCCAAAAAACAAACCTTTCCACCTAGAAAAACAAGACTGGAAATAGCTTTTTGTGCATTTCGTAACCGATGTAGAGGAGTTCAGAAGTCTAAAGACAGAACTGTCTTCCACAATAAAAAAACAGAGAAGCCCGACTTCTGACGCCATGCCAGGTCTATCACCAATAGGTGCAAGACTGGCAGACTTTGCTCACTTATGGACAGGAATCACATCCGATGCTTGGGTACTGTCCACAGTAAAAAACGGATACACTTTGGAATTTGACGCGATTCAGCCTGAAAGATTTTTGAGTACAAAAATCAAGAAACCTAAGATGCTTCCCTTGTTACATAAATTTATCCAAAAGACGTTCCTTTGTCAGAAAGAGGAAAAGGGGTATACTCCACCATATTTGCTGTACTAAAACCCAACAACAGGTGGAGATTCATTATAGACCTCCGCTACCTAAACAGGTTCTTTACCAAAATTTCATTCAAGATGGACTCCGCCATCTACAGCCACCGCCATTCTACAGCAAAGCAACTACATGGCCAAAATAGACCTGGCCGATGCCTATCTCCACATTCCCATCAGGAGGGGTCACAGGAAATATCTGAGAATAGCAATTGTGACCAACTCAAGAACCCTTCACTACCAGTTCACCTGTCTGCCATTCGGCATTACATCAGCCCCTCGCGTCTTCACCAAGACCACCATAGTTCTGGAGGCTGGACTGAGACATCGGGGGATACAGATCGTGCCCTATTTTGACAACTGGCTGTTTATAGCAGAGAATCAATCTCTCCTGAAACTTCATCTACAGATGACAATCGCTGTTCTACAACAACTGAGTTTCCTAATCAATTGGGAAAAATCCCTTCTTGTTCCAACAACCAGGATTCAGTTCCATTGGGTTTATTCTCTACTCGTGCAGTATGACTATTCATCTCCTCACAAGAGAATCTTGAAAATCAAGAAGTCTGTGGACTACCTTATCAAGACAAGATGCACAACGGTCAGAACAGCCATGAGGGTTCTGGGTCTGATGACTTCAATTATAGAAGCATTTCCTTGGGCAAAGGTACATTTCAAACAGCTACAACTCAACATTCTAGCTGTTTGGAACAAATCTCCAGCAGGATTCAACAAACCAATTTTTCTACCTTTCAGACCAGAGTCAGCCTCAGTTGGTGGTTGAGGAAGAATTTGTCGGCCAGCAAATCTTTACTTTTTGTTCAACCCCAGATCCTGACAACCGATGCATCATCCTCAGGCTGGGGGTCCCACCTTGGCAATCTATGAGTTCAAGACAAATGGAATTACACAGACAGGACTCTGTCCTCGAGTCAAAGAGAATTGAAAGCCATTTATTTAGCCCTGAAATTCTTCCAGATCCAGATTAAAAAAACAGATAAAAAGCCAGCATGTGAAGATACAGACTGACAATCTGTCATTTATTTATTTTTTTAAAATCTTTTTTACTAATTTTTCTTGAAAAGTTACAATTTACATTTCTTATTATAAGGGTCAAAAACGTATTACAATTCTATATTTTCTTTATCGTTACAAACAGATCACATTTTTTATATTATAGAAAACATTTCCATTATGACCACTCATACTTATGTCATAGGCCAGTGGTGGCGAACCTATGGCACTGGTGCCAGAGGTGGCACTCAGAGCCCATTCTGTGGGCACCCAGGCCTCCATGGCAACAGCGAGTTTGCCAGACAGGACTCAAAGCTTCCTCCTGTAGTCCAAGACAGGCCAGGATGTTTTTAAGACAATATCCTTGGCTGCCAGGACTACAGGAGATGCGAGAAGGTGTGGATAGATATCGGTTATCGTTGGAGATCCTGCTCTGGGTCCCCTGATCCCCTGATCAATAATTTACTACTTAAATTGTCATGTTGGCACTTTGTGACATGTAAATAGGTATTGTAGTTTGGGCACTCTGTTTTCAAAAGGTTCGCCATCACTGTCATAGGCTATAAAGAGAACCCCCCCACCCTCCCAAAAAACAAGGAAAAGAAAAAAAAATTAAAAAAAAATATCAAAAAGAACAAATTATTATAATAATCTCCTCCTCACTCCTCCTCCCTACTCCAATCCTCCCATATACATTCTGAGTTTATTATTTCTCTCAAAATATATTTTTTCATATAGCAGCATTTTTCTAGAACATAGAATCCAGTCCCTCACTGATGGTGGGTCATTTGATATACATTTATTCATTATAACTTTCCGTGCCCAACATAGCAGTTTATTTACCCTTCTCTCCTGGTTATACCAATTATATCTTCCTGGTTCTCCAAAGATACATATTAATGGATCCCAGGCAACTTCAATTCTGAGACAAAGATTAATAATTTCCAAGACGCCCTTCCAGTAATTTTGTATATGGATACAACCCCAAAACAGATGGGCAAAGTCAGCCCTCTGATCTCTACACCTATTACATTTGGAATCCCTCTCCCTATACATTCTAGATAATCTTATGGTGTATAATATAACCTATTCACAATAAAATACTGCATAACCCTCAGTTGTGGATTGAATGATACCTCCAATATACTTTTCACAATTTGATTCCACCTATCAATCCCTATTGGGCCAAGTTCTTTTTCCCACATTTTTAAGGCACCAAAATAAGGATCTTCATATTTTTTTCTACCAGTTTTGCATATATAAAGGCCAGTCTACCCTTTCTAGGGCTGTTTTCACGTGTCTTCAATAGCCCATTAATAGGGTTCTTGCCTTGAATTCTCTCCTCCTTCGCGGATTCTAATGCGTGTCTCAACTGAAAGAACCTAAACATATCTTTATTATTCAATCCAAAGTCCTCTCTTATATTCATCCAAGTCTTAAGAACTCCCTCATCATAAATTTGGCCCAGCATTCTAATCTCTTTATTAATCCAAAAATTATATTCTTGACTAAATAAGTATCCTCATATATCCCTTTGGCCTTAAAAACATCTCTAATAGCATTGTATACTCGTATGAACATTCCATTCCATTCTAATGTTGGTAGATCTTTTTTATAACTCCTACTTGCCCCCATTTCAAGAATCTGATATAAGCTATAATACCTCCAAATCCACACAATTGGTCTCAAATATTCTTCCCATATAGGCCTAATATCCCCATCCACTATTTTCCCAATCTGTGCGGCCAAATTGTAATTTTTTAAATCTGGGATACCTAAGCCAGCATCCTGGAAACTTCTCTTAATTGTCTCCAACTTAATTCTAGGTTTCTCCCCTCTCCATACTAAATCAGATAAAATTCCATCTACATTCTTAAATATCCCTAACAATTACATAAAGAAATTTTGGAAAGAGTATCATCTTTATTAGTGCTATCCTAGCAGAGATGCCTAACATTAACTTTTCCATGCTTATCCCTAGCTACCTTATCCCTAGCATATCTTATTACTGGAATAACATTTAATTCCACATATTCATTTAAGTCCCTTAAGAAATTCACACCTAGATATTTAAAGTGTTCACCATGCTTTATTATCTTCAATGGAAGTGGAGGTAATTCCCTACCTTTATATATATTTATGATCATCGATTTATCCCAGTTGATGGTAATACCTGAAATTATTTTAAATTCTTGAAATACCCTCAATACTCCATAGAATCTACATTGCCTAGATACATCAAAATATCATCTGCAAAAAGAGATATCTTCTCGATTCTCTCCCCAAAGTGATAATTTCTCTTGATAATTTCTAATTGTACAAGCAAGTGGCTCCATCATTAGGTGAAATAGAAGGGGCGACAGAGGACACCCCTGCCTAGTAGCCTCCCTGACAATAAATGCTTCTGAGACAGATCCATTGATTAACAATCTGGCCATCGGTTTATTATATAATACTTTGATCCATCTGATGAAATAGGGACCTATTCCCATAGCCTCCAATACCTCCCACATATGCCCCCATTCTATTGAATCGAAGGCTCTGGCTGCGTCTAAGGATAAAACAAGCCTTTCTCCTCCATTATCTGGCATCATTTGTATATTCGAGAATAGTCTATTAAGATTTTCAGTAGTGCTTCTTCCAGTCATAAAATCAGCCTGATCCCTGTGAACTAGATCTCCCAATACTTTCCTCAATCTTTGAGCTAATATGGTAGCCAATAACTTTGCATCTGACGTCGTATCTCAAGTAAAGATAACAATGAATATACTTCCACAACTGACTGTATGCTGATGCTTCAACTCCAGAAAGCTGCAATCTGCAACAGGTTATGGGCCCAGGACACAGAACACAAAACCAAGTACCCAGACACAGACAAGACAGTAGCAGATCCTGGTGAAAGATCCTCCTCTCCGGAATACAAGTAAGAAAAAGGGGTCTAATATATAAAAGAGAGGATCAGCAGAATGGCCGGCAGCTCAGAGCTCAGACTGAGGGTACATTCACACACGGTATGCCCGCACAGGCAATTTGCGGCCGCATGTACGGCCCCGTAGACGGCAGTGTGAATGAGCCCTGACAGTGTCCAAGCTGAACAATGAGAATTATCAGCTATGGAAGTTTAAAGTGGAAATGTTCAACAGGGAAAAGAAGCATGCGGCACTCAGCAGTATCAGGGACAATGTTCGCTTTATTGTAGGGAAAAATTCATAGCAGGGAAAATGCATGCCATGCCACGCCACGCCTGAAGTTCACTTCGATGTGATGTGTGAATGTGGTGGTGCCGGTAGCCTGTATTTCTAGTCGATTGGATGTTAAAGTGGAAATTTTATTATCCAAGGATGATTTGTGGGAGGTTATTACCACAGAAAGACCACCGATCAATTACCAGGATTGGGACAAGAACAACAGACAGGCAAGGGCCACCATAAGTCTGTTAGTGGAGGATGACCAGCTGATTCATATCAGACATTAGAATACAGCAAAGGGAATGTGGGATGCATTACAAAAGATGTATGAAAGTTCCAGTTTAAACAGCAAGTTGTTTCTGCTCAGAAAATCATACAGAATGAGACTTAACAAAGAAAAAGACATGCAAGAGCAAATAAATGCAATGCTGGAAGTGGTTACACATCTGAGGACAATGGGTGAAAACATGAAAGACAGTCACGTTGCAGCCATATTGTTATGCAGTTTACCTGACTCATACAGTGCACTGATCAATGCTCTGGAGACCAGGCCTGAGGCAGACCTGACCCTAGAATTTGTAAAGACTCGGCAGATAGATGAATTTCAGAGAAGAAACGAACTTGTGTATGAATCCACGGACACTGATACTGGAACAGCCCTTAACCCCTTAAGGACGCAGGGTTTTTCGGCTCATTTCTCGCTCTCCAACTTCAAAAATCCATAACTTTTTCATTTTTACGTGTACAGACCTGTGTGAGGGCTTATTTTGTGCGTAACAAATTTTACTTTCCCGTAATGTTATTTATTTTAACATGCCTTGCACTGCGAAGCTGAAAAAAATGTGGAAAAATTGAAAAAAAAAGCACATGCGTCACGTTCTTGTGGGCTCAGTTTTTACGACTTTCACTCTTCGCTCCAAATAACACGCCTACTTTATTCTTTGGTTTGGTGCGATTGCAGTGATACCAAATTTATATAGGTTTTATTGTGTTTTAATACATTTTCAAAAATTATTAAAATTTCTCTTCCCCCCTCCCCACCCTTCCCTGCAGTGTGTACATAAATACAATAGAGATGTATTAGATGTGTCTCTGTTGATATAACCTGTGGACCGTAATCCGCTTATTGGACAGAAACTAACAATTAACTCAAGAGAGGTATGAGTTTCTGGGGATAGTGGGACTCAGGCCTTGTTATGGCTGCGGCATTTCTAGAAACGCCCAAAAGATTAAATCTCTCTAATAGGTTAGGTGAGATAGTGTCCCTATGTGATTGGTGCCTACTAGAGCGCTTCTTCGGCGCTACCTACCTATTCCGATTAGCTTAAGCTAAGAGAGATAAAAGAGTTTGTGTTCTTTGTTGTAGGTGTGTTGTCGTGTCGTGCCTTTTTTTTTTTTTCTCTTCTCCTCCCTTCCCCCTCTTCTCTTTCTCCTCAGCCCCCTCCCTCCATCCCTAACCTCTCCCCACTACGTACTGAAACTATCTTTATCTACCTGTCTGCCTGCTGGACTTCTTCCGGTGCTTGACGGGGATTGTGTATGGACATGGATCAGTTGCACGTGGTGTCTTTAAATGCAAAGGGTCTAAATATACCTGAAAAAAGAATTTCTTTGTTACGCCTACTTAAAAAACAAAAAGCCTCCATAGCATTTATACAGGAAACACATTTTCGGACCGATAAAATCCCTAGGCTTTATGACAGGAATTTCCCACTCGTATATCATAACTCCTCCCCAGATTCCAAGACAAAAGGCTCTTCTATTATCTTTGCCAAAAACACCCCCTGGGAACTGGTGGATAAAAAGATAGATGAAGAAGGGCGATTCATCTTTGTAAAAGGCAAAATTGCCTCTACCTTATACACACTAGGGTCGATATACATACCAAATAGAGGCCAAGCCAGAGCCCTCGAAAGGATCCTCCAAGAGATGGAGGAATTTATTGAGGGAACACTTATCCTGGGGGGCGATATGAACTTGGTTTTAGATCCAAAATTAGACACGTCCAGCGGGAGTTCATCAATTTCCCAGGGAACAATAAAATCAATACAAAAGACGCTGCATACTTTTCAATTGATGGATACGTGGAGATTTTTCCATCCAACTGAAAAAGACTACACCTTTTTCTCGCATGCACATAATGTATATACTAGAATTGATTATATTTTCATGTCTCATGGCGCATTAATGCATCTTAAAGATGCAAAAATTTACCCAATTTCCTTCTCGGACCACGCTTTGATCTCAATTTCTTTGGCCCTTCCCCCTCCCCATGCGAGGACATGGAATTGGAAACTAAATGAAAATCTATTGGAAGATAATACAATAATTCAAGAAATCTCAATAAAAATAAATAATTTCTTTGAACAAAACGACACCCCTGATATTTCTAAACAGTGGCTATGGGAGGCACATAAAAATCACATCAGGGGTATGTTAGTGGAAATGGGAACACGTATTAAGAAAAAACATAATGCTCAGGTTGAAGGCCTATTAAAACAAATACAACAGATAGAAAAAATACACAAGAGGTCAACTCAACAGAACTTGGGAGCTCATTTATGTCAACTTAGAGAACAATATAAATCACTGATATTCAATAAAGCAAAGGCAATATTACAGAAGTGTCGGAGACATTTTTATGAGTTTGGAAATAAGCCGGGGAAGACTCTAGCTAGAGCTTTGAGAGAACAGAGAAGCAGAACATATATTTCAAAGATTGTAAATAACCATAATCAGCTGGTCACTTTACCCTCCAAAATTCTGGAGGTTTTTCATAAATACTACTCTGATCTGTATAATATTGAGGAAAGAGAAAATATCGAGGTCTCAAAAACAGCAATACAAAAATATTTAGAAGAGTCGGGGATGCCCAGGATCCCAATAGGGGCAATGGAGGAATTAGATAGACCCATAACAGCACAGGAATTCCGGGATGCTATTTTAACAACAACACCGGGGAAAGCCCCAGGCCCCGACGGGCTCACAATCAAATACTATAAAGTCTTTTCGGCGCAGCTTCAGGCCAGATTTCTGGAGACATTTAATACGATACAGGCAAATGAATCCCTTCCACCTGGGCTTTCGAGAGCTCATATTTCTGTGATCCATAAGGAGGGCAAAGACCCTAATTTTTGTGCGAGCTATAGACCAATCTCGCTCCTGAATTCTGACCTGAAGCTGTTTGCTAAGATCTTGGTATCCCGGTTATTGCCGTATTTGGCGATGGTGGTGCATCGGGACCAAATAGGATTCATGCCTACTCGAGAGTCAAGGGATGGGACAACCAGGGCAATCAATGTGATCCATGAGATTCGGAGAGTGGGCACCCCTGCTGTACTTCTATCGGCTGATGCAGAGAAAGCATTTGATAGAATACAATGGGATTTTATTAAGAGCTCTTTGAGCTACGTGGGGCTAGGAACAGGTATGCAAACCTGGATCGGAGCACTATATGGTAACCCAACGGCTGCGGTTAAAATTAATGGTGTAACATCTAACTATTTCTCTATCTCAAATGGTACTAGACAGGGGTGCCCCCTCTCCCCTCTCATTTTCGCCTTGGTTATGGAACCTCTCTTATGTACCATTAGGGCAAATGCGGACATAAAAGGTATAGAAATTGGTCAGAGGACGCATAAAGTGGCCGCTTATGCGGATGATTTGTTATTCTTTGTCGCCAGACCAAATATCTCCTTACCAAACCTAATGGTAGAATTGCTAAATTACTCTAATCTATCTATGTATAAAATCAACTTGAATAAATCTGAGATACTAAATATCTCTATTCCCAGTAGAGAGGCAGCCATCTTGAAGGAGAAATTTCCCTTTAAGTGGACAACGGATGAGATTAGATATTTAGGAATCGCCCTAACGGCTGATTTAAACAGACTATTCAGGAAAAACTTTTGCCCTTATTGGGCCAGGTAGAGAGGGACCTGGAGAAGTGGGGCAAGGGAACCTTTTCCTGGCTGGGTAGGTGCTCTTTAATAAAAATGAATTTACTACCAAGGATCCTATATCTTTTTCAGGCAGTCCCAATTACGATCCCAAATTCCTTCTTTTCTAAAATGACCTCCTGCATTTTTGATTTCATTTGGAAAGGGAAAAAGGCTAGAATCTCAAGAGAGACCTTATACCGACCAAAACACAGAGGAGGACTGGGTGTCCCCAACATACTAAGGTACTACATAGCTGCACACCTTTCAAGAGTAGTAGACTGGCATAGACATAGAGAATTAAAATTATGGGTGGAGATGGAGGAGAGTATCTCCCCAATCTCTCTTACATGTGCCCTGTGGATCCCTCTTCCCTCTCTACCCGATTTCAAACATCCAACTATATCTCCCACATTAAAGATATGTAATAAATACCTACAGGGTAGTTCCCTATCACCAATGTTTTCCCCACTGTACCCAGTTCTTGGCAATCCGAGTTTTGAACCAGGAAGGGGGGATCCGAAATTCAAGGAGGAAAAATGCTAAGGACTATATAAAGGAGAATGAATGGTGGTCGTTGGAGGACCTAATCACACAGGAGATCCCTGGGCATCTGGGATATTGGAGGGCAACCCAATTACATCACTTCTTGAAATCTCTACCACCCGCCAGCTCCTTTTGTCGAGAATTAACTTCCTTTGAGGAAAGATGTATGGGCGTAGGTCATATTGCACACTCGCTCTCAGTAATATACACTCAGCTAAGAGACGAAGAGAGCAGAGGTAGATTAAACTCTATAGAGAAATGGGAAAGAGATCTTGGATTTGAGATAACTGAGCAACAAGAGAACCAGATTTATTGCCTGATACACCGTTCCTCAATTGCCTCTAGTATGCAAGAATCAGGGTTTAAAATCCTATCAAGGTGGTACAGAGTCCCAGTCATATTAAATAAAATGCACCCATCAATTTCACCAATGTGTTGGAGATGTGAGAGGGAGAAAGGTACTCTTATACACATCTTCTGGGAATGCCCCGGTATTCGCCCTCTCTGGGAACATGTTGGACGGGTAGCCAGACAGTTGGGTGAATATGAAATAGAACTGGATCCATCTCTCTGTTTATTACACCTGGCTAAAATATCATTAGAGAAGTATAGATCCTCAATTGTAATCTCATTGATTAACGCCGCAAGGGCGTGCATAACAACAAATTGGAAAAATAAAAATACCCCAACATGCAAAGAATGGATACAAAGAGTTGAAGAGATTAGGGGGATGGAGGAGCTAACTGCATATACAAGGGGAAAGTCTGTGAAACATCTTATAATATGGGGAAAATGGTTGGAGTACCAGAACACAGCAGACTATGAGAGACTACTTGTAGGACGATGATCTTGTGGAGGTGGAGGGGGCGTGGAGTGGGGGTGGGAGAGGGGGGATCTTCCCTTTCTCCCCCGAGACTTTACGGGAAACTTGGTAAAAGGGAGAATAAAGGTCTTTGTAACTTTCATAGTAAACAACAGTATCACCCATGGGAGTGTGGGGAGCGGGTGGGGGGTAGATTAAATATTTATGCATATGGATTGTGTTTGGGATTGAATAGCATATGTGTATATTTTCAAAATGTTTAAATAAAGAATTTGAAAAAAAAAAAAGAAAAATTTTTTTTTGCCATCTTCTGACGCTAATAACTTTTTCATACTTTGGTGCACGGAGATGTGTGAGGGGTCATTTTTTGTGAAATGAGGCGATGTTTTCTTTGCTACCATTCTGAGGTCTGTGCGACATTTTGATCATTTTTTATTTCATTTTTTATGTTATGTAAAAAACTGTAAAAGTCGCATTTCGGACATTTGGGCGCCATTTCCCACCTCAGAGGTCACCGCCGGCCGTAACCGTTTTTATATTTTGATCGGGCATTTTTGGATGCGGTGATAACTAATATGTTTGTGATTTTTACTGTTTATTATGTTTTATATCAGTTCTAGGGAAAGGGGGGTGATTTGAATTTTTTATATTTTATAAATTTTTTTAAACTTTTTTTTTTTCTTTTTTTTCCACTATTTCTTAGACCATCTAGGGTACATTAACCCTAGATGGTCAGATCGCTCCTACCATATACTGCAATACTTCTGTATTGCAATATATGGCATTTTTGCAGGTCATTCATTATAATGAGCCACTGGCTCATTGTAACGAATCTGCAGAAGCCATGTAGCCTCGTGTCAAAAGAAGACCCGAGGCTACCATGGCAACCGATCGCCGTCCCCCGATGACGTTCGGGGCGCAGCGATCGTAATAAAGATGGCGGCGCCCGACCGCGGTTATTAGCGGTGGGGGTTTTCTGCAAAATGCAAAAACCCCCACCTTTGTATGAAGAGGACTCAGCCCTTGAGCCCTCTTCATATACTCATTATATCTCTGTGCCGTAGAGCTTGACACCAAAAACCCAAAACAAAGAAAATAGAAAATTGTGGTTCCAGTTAATATCAAGACTTTATTAAGTATATGCAACACCCCCCACCGGGCCTGGCCTTTCTTCGGTGGCTGTAGACAGCCCAGAATACCGGAGTGGCTGGCTAGCTTGGCCTTGAGCATGCTGTCGTCACGGTGCTTGGTATGGGGACCAGAGGGCTGTCCTACAGCCTGGCAGGTCGCCAGCAGGTGGTGTGTGCAAGAGAAGGTGGAGGGCGAGGCTGATACAATAGGTTTCTCCCTGTTGCAACCCCTGAGGTGTATGTAGGAGTCCCTGGATGATGGAGACTGGGTGATGGTGATGCAGTCTGATCCAGTGATTACACAAAGGCACGTTGTGCAAATCAACTTACAGTTCTTTATTCAACTTCATACAGCAGGCTTCGCCCCAAACAGAAGCAGCAAATTCAGCAAGCTGAAAGGTTGATGGAGATAGCTGGTCCACAGGAAGATTGCTCACAGCTTGGTAGTAACTTCAAGCTGGGCTTGTAAAGACGGAGCCGAGTCTGGATCGTGGACCTCTGCTCTGGGGCTTAAGTCTCCGGACAGTCCCTGCTGGCTAGGCAGTGGCCTGAGCCACTTGTAGTTCCTGGTAATATGACACTGGCTGGTGCAGCTCTGTAGGAGCTGTGCTCTCCTCTGCTTCCTTTGCTGACATGTGCTCCAAGATCGAGTCTTTTACTCTGACTGACTGCTTAGACCAAGTCTACAAACCATGTGCTCCCGCCCACTAGGGTTTTTTTATACCCCCCCACCTTGTGAGGTGGAAGCATTCTCCAATCTGCTTCCAGCTTGTTTTGCAATAGTATACTAGCATGTACATGCTAAAAATTATTTGCATAAATTAATCAAAAGCTCAGGGAGAGTAGCACAAAAAGGACGATCCAGGCAGTGTCCAAACAAGAGTAAAAGAAACTCACTGCAAGAGTAAATGCACCTAGTTCATGTACTGTAGTGTAGAATCAATCTAAAAGGTGCTGATTGCAGAGAGAATTATTAGTATTATACAAAATCGAGTGCAGATACCATATCATAAACCCAGGGGTGTACCAAGCCTGTCTGCTGCCTGAGGCGAACCATAGAGAGACGCCCCCCGTCCATATATGTAAGATATCGGGTAGTGTCCGGACCAGATCCATCATATTGGTTTGGTGTAAAAGTAAAGCAATGCAAAATACATACAGCGTGCCGCCATGCAGTATAAAATGCATACAGTGTATCACCATGTAGTATAAAATGCATACAGCGTATCACCATGTAGTATAAAATGCATACAGCGTATCACCATGTAGTATAAAATGCATACAGTGTGCTGCCATGTGGTATAAAATGTATCCAACGTACCACCATGTAGTATAAAATGTATCCAACGTACCACCATGTAGTATAAAATGCATACAGCGTATCACCGCGTAGTATAAAATGCATACAGCATATCACCGTGTGGTATAAAATGCATACAGCGTATCACCGTGTGGTATAAAATGCATACAGCGTATGACCGTGTAGTATAAAATGCATACAGCGTATGACCGTGTAGTATAAAATGCATACAGAATACCGCCATGTAGTATAAAATGCATCCATCGTACCACCAAGTAGTATAAATTACATCCAGCGTGCCACCAAGTAGTATAAAATGCATACAGAGTACCGCCCTGTAGTATAAAATAGAAGCCCTGATAAATATGACAAATGCTGCATATACATACAGCGTATATACACATAAACAAACAGTAGATACACACACACACATATACATATATACACATATACAAACACACATATACATATATACACATATACAAACACATATACATATATACACATACATATGTACAAACACACATATACACACATACATATATATACACACACATATTACATATATACACACATATTACATATATTTACACATATTACACATATATATTCAAAGATAAAGTAACCTTACCTCTCTGTTGTGTTCTTGGAAAGTTCGGTGCCTTGTCCTGCAGCGGTGTGGCGCGGTGAGGGAGCCGAGAGTGGGTAGGTTGAGAGCCGGGAGCGTGGGGTGGGGAGGGGGGGTTTAGACCGAGGAAGCGGTAAGGGAGCCTGGAGCTTGAGCGGGGGGGGGGGGAGCAGGGAGCCGAGAGCCTGGAGAGGGGGGACGTTAGCGGAGCAGGGTTGAGACGGGAGTGGAGGGGGAGCCGGGAGCGGAGGGACGGGTGCGGGTAGGTTGAGAGCCGGGAGCAGGGGGGGGAGGGAGTGGAGAGCTGGGAGTGGTTAGGTCAAGAGAGAGCGGAGAGCCGGAAGCGATTAGGTCGAGAGAGCCGGGAGAGCGGAGAGCCGAAAGCCAAGAGCCAGGGGGGGGGGGCGGAGGCAGCCTGGTGCTTGAGCGGGGGCAGGAGGAGCAGGGAGCAGAGAGCCTGGCAGGGGGGGGTGGGACATTAGCAGAGCGAGGTTGAGACGGGAGTGAAGGGGGAGCCAGGAGCCAAGGTATGGGTGAGAGCAAAATTATGCGAGGAATGAGGGGTCGGCAGCACATTGGCGGCCCGGAGCATGGTGCCTGACAGAGCACTTGAAAGTGGTGCTGGCCGGCAGGGGGGCGGAAGCTCGGTGCCGGCGGCGTCTCGGGGCGGGCGCAAGGTGCTGGCAGCGTCGGGGAGCAAGGTGCTGGACCCGTCCCGTGCGGGAGCTCAGTGCCGGCCGATGCCGCCCCCTCGTTCAGCAGGAGGCATGCCGCCTGAGGCGAGATGCTCAACTCGCCTCATGGCAGGTGCGCCCCTGCATAAACCTAAAAAAAAGTATCTACATAAAATAGTTACAACATTGTCAAGTGGACAAATGTAAGGGTAATGTCAAGGGGTAATGACGCAGCCTGAAAAGGCTTTAAAGGGTTATTCCCATTTCAGCAAGTTATTGTCATTGTTTTTATGACAATTTATGCAATTTTTCAATATACTTTCTGTAATAATTCCTCCCAGATTTCTAGATCTCTGCTTGCTGCATTTGTTTTTTATTATAAGTAACCATAGAAGTTATGGTGGTCAGGGAGAGGCTTCTTTTTACTGCTGGTCTCCCCCAAAACACTTGCCAGCTGCTGCTGAACCTCCTAATACATGTACCAGCTACAGGAGAACCTCCCAATACACACGCCAGCTTCTGCAGAACACCCCAATACATGCCAGCTGCTGCAGAACCCCCCAATACACGCCCCAGCTGCTGCAGAACCTCCCAATACACCTGCCAGTTACTACAGAAGCTCCCAATAAACACGCCAACTGCTACTACAGAATCCTTCAATACATGCGCCAGCTACTACAGAACTCCTCCCAATACACTCGCCAGCTGCTTCAGAACCTCCCAATACATGTGCCAGCTGCTGAAAACCTCCAAATACATGTGACAGCCACAGCAGAACCCCCCAGTACATGCAACAGCTGCAGCAGAACCCTCCCCAATACATGCGCCACGAGCTGCAGAACCTCCCTATTCACACTTAAGCTGCTGCAGATCATTATAATACACATCTACTAAAGTGTTTGCACTAGGAGCGTAACTAAAGCCCGGGATACATGACCACCAAGTCGTTTATGCTCCTTTATGCATCGTGCTGAAGTAGGAATGGGGGAATGGAGGAAGTGAGGAATGGAAAAGGGGAATCGGTAATAAACTGCATCCCTCTTCTCCTGGGAGCAGTAGAAAACTGCAATGACGTCTTACTTTGGACCTACGCTGGCTAGCAGGCAGGTAGAGAGGAGTTATAAGACACAATATAAGCTTAGGGTGCTTCAAAAGGGGCTCACAAGTTCACAAGTTAACACATGCGTTTCAACCATAACATCTGAGAAGAGGATTTTTGCCTAATTGTGTTGCTGTCAACATTACATTAACATGTGACCAGAGAGACATAATCACAGGTCCTTTACCCTTCTAATAGCAAACTGTACACCATGTATGTCGTCACATGAAATCACAGAAGCCTCCATGGAGGATGGAGAGGAGTAGAGGCCCATAAAGGCTACTGTGACTTCATATGGTAAGATACATACATGGGGTATAGTTTGCTATTGTTAAGAGGCCAAAGGACCTGAGATAATGTCACCTTGGTCACATGACATGAACTGCTGAATAGTAAGGAGCCAAATAATATAAGATAAAAGTTGATTTATGTAGATGTAAGCGAAACTATTTTTAACTAAAATAGGGCGTAAGTAAGTTACTAGGGCTCTATAGGAGCCTGTCACTGGCTGTATATCTGCAAATGTGGTGACAGGTTCCCTTTAAAGGGATATTTCTTCAATTGCATGTTATTAAAAAAAGGTTTCTGTGTGAAGATTTTCCAATAAATATAGGGATGTTGTCCTTTAGAAAAAAGATTTAGATCCTTGGATATGACCACCCCCATACCCTGGGAGCAGTGGTCAGACATGTGTTATAGATCCCTGTCTGACCACTTGGATTTAGCGTTGATTAACACAGGACAGACAGTAACTATCAGACATTTCATATGTGGAAAAAATTATTTGTTTCTTTGTGCAATCACTCCAGCAAATTTTCTACACACAGGTAATTTTTTTAAAAAACATCCAATTAAAGAAATGTATACATAATGAAGATGAATTAAATTAAATGTGAATTCACAGTTAAGAATGCCCCTTTAAGCACTGAGTGGTCTTGCTATGCTACAGCTAGCGGGACCACTCTGCATGCTCCATGCTCCTCGCTCTCTGCACACGGCAGAGTGATCACTTTGTCTGCAGGATACGCACAGCTCTTTGCTTGGTACATAGAGCACAGCATGATCATGCAATATCACGCTCTGTTCTATGTGCTGTTCTATGTGGAGATGCTTTGCGCATAAAAAAAGATATAGGGAAGAGATGCTCTGGACATTCACAGTGGCTGTGCAATGTCTTCTCTGACACTGTCTGCCACTGATTGGACATTGTCAGAGAAGATTATAATGCACATATACACCCCCACTCCTGCTGCAGCATCTCATCTCGGACAATCCTGTACATTGAATGATCAGAGACCGGGGCTGATAAATTGGTAATGGTGGGGCATAGGAATAAAATTCAAAGTATCCCTGAATCAATGTGCAAGCCCCTACATTCTGTATGTATGTTAGATTTAATAAGTTAGGGGTGGTGAATGGTCCTCTTTAACACCTGTCAAATGCTCCACATGGCTCCCAAATTCCCATCCTGGTACATTCAAATGTGGAAGATGCCAAAACTGTAAATATATTTGAAAAGGTGCCAATTTTCAGAGTACCATTACTGGTAAAATTTTCCCCATTAAAAAATTCAGCAATTGTAGAAGTTTGAAGATTGTATACCTGCTCATATGTCAATACATGGGCAAAACAATAAGGGTCTGCAAGTTCATATTTGTGAGCACATCAGGGACATTGGAAATCAACCCCAATGCAATTCGGTTCCAAGGCATTGAGGCAGTAAATGGACCATGCTAACGATGTCCACCATGCTAACGATGAAAGGATCTAAATGGAGAGGACAGCACAGCCCCATTCATCGAAAGTTATGCAGCCCCCATTAGACACCAGTCAATTAGCCTTCAGTAACTGATGGTCACTCACCCCCAGTAACCAATAGTTACACAGCCCACCATAACCAATACTCATTTGTCATGTCTATTGAGTTGGCAGTTACATTATTACATCTGAAACTTCTGAAAAAAAAAGGATATTTCCCATCACTACCTACTAACCCAAAACTATTTATAAGCATAGAAAAGTTTTAAAAACACATCCTTTCATGTAACCACATACATTATTTATTTAAGTAATATATTTGTATATATATAGGAATATATATAGATATGTATAATAAAATTGTTACATTTATACACAGGAAGTTTTCGATTTCACACTCCGATTTGTGAATTACTTCTCCTCTTTTGACAGCTGACAATACAGACAGTGATACTTATAATGATACAAATACCCACAACAGCTGCACACACTATCAGTGTAATCTCTGTTATATTGAGTTTATCTGAATTGTCATTGGCTGGTGAATCAGTTCTTGGTCTAATAACAGTTGTAGTGGACTGAGTTGTCCTAGATGTAGTTGTAGAGGATGCAGTTGTAGTCAGTTTAGTTGTTATGAGTTCACTTGTTATGGGTTCAGTTGTAGTCGGTTCAGTTGTAGTCGTTATGGGTTCAGTTGTGGGCGCTGGTGTTGGTGCAATGAGCAGAGTGGCTTGAGCTATATTTGACACATCTGAACGATGAGAGACTTTATCAATAGCAACTAAACCAAAGTAAATGTTGGTGCCATTTTGTAAAACAATGTTCTCTGGCACAAATGAGAATGTTTCGCTGGATCCAGCTGGCAGGGGAGTAAGAGCAGAAATATTGATTGTTGTTGATCCATCAAAATTGTTTCGGAGGTCAGCGGGGTTGATGTTCATTCTAAGCTCATAGCCTGAAGCTGGAGAAATAAAAGTGAAATCTGATCACTGATCAACCTAAAAGCATATCTGTTTTATAAAGAACTTTGATTACTTTCTTTTATTGTGTTCGGATTGAAACCAATGCTGTGGATTTGGAGTTATGGAGTTGGAAGCGGTTTTGACTAATGTTAGTAGAAATGTAATCACTATGACTTTGACTTAAAAAAGTCTTAAATATAGTATAATTATAGAGAAAAAGCCAGAGTTTGATAAAAAAAAATTGGAACAAAAGTCGAGTGAGATCTTTGGCTTACCAAATCCACAGCCCTGACTGAAATATATATATTTATGACTGGTATATATATATTTATAATATATACATAATATATTTATATATATAGTAAAACAACCATTCCCTTATTCACTTGCACGTTTGCAATGTTTCAGCTCATCATTTTAACACACACATACACTCACCGGCCACTTTATTAGGTACACCTGTCCAACTGCTCGTTAACACTTAATTTCTAATCAGCCAATCACATGGCGGCAACTCAGTGCATTTAGGCATGTAGACATGGTCAAGACAATCTCCTGCAGTTCAAACCGAGCATCAATATGGGGAAGAAAGGTGATTTGAGTGCCTTTGAACGTGGCATGGTTGTTGGTGCCAGAAGGGCTGGTCTGAGTATTTCAGAAACTGCTGATCTACTGGGATTTTCACGCACAACCATCTCTAGGGTTTACAGAGAATGGTCTGAAAAAGAAAAAACATCCAGTGAGCGGCAGTTCTGTGGGCGGAAATGCCTTGTTGATGCCAGAGGTCAGAGGAGAATGGGCAGACTAGTTTGAGCTGATAGAAAGGCAACAGTGACTCAAATCGCCACCTGTTACAACCAAGGTAGGCAGAAGAGCATCTCTGAATGCACAGTACGTCAAACTTTGAGGCAGATGGGCTACAGCAGCAGAAGACCACACTGGGTGCCACTCCTTTCAGCTAAGAACAGGAAACTGAGGCTACAATTTGCACAAGCTCATCGAAATTGGACAGTAGAAGACTGGCAAAATGTTGACTGGTCTGATGAGTCTCGATTTCTGCTGCGACATTCGGATGGTAGGGTCAGAATTTGGCGTCAACAACATGAAAGCATGGATCCATCCTGCCTTGTATCAACGGTTCAGGCTGGTGGTGGTGGTGTCATGGTGTGGGGAATATTTTCTTGGCACTCTTTGGGAACTTGGTACCAATTGAGCATCGTTGCAACGCTACAGCCTACCTGAGTATTGTTGCTGACCATGTCCATCCCTTTATGACCAACATCTGATGGCTACTTTCAGCAGGATAATGCGCCATGTCATAAAGCTGGAATCATCTCAGACTGGTTTCTTGAACATGACAATGAGTTCACTGTACTCAAATGGCATCCACAGTCACCAGATCTCAATCCAATAGAGCATCTTTGGGATGTGGTGGAACGGGAGATTATATCATGGATGTGCAGCTGACAAATCTGCGGCAACTGTGTGATGCCATCATGTCAATATGGACCAAAATCTCTGAGGAATGCTTCCAACACCTTGTTGAATCTATGCCACAAAGAATTGAGGCAGTTCTGAAGGCAAAAGGGGGTCTAACCCGTTACTAGCATGGTGTACCTAATAAAGTGGCCGGTGAGTGTATATATCCAACATAATATTTATTCTTTTGCAGAATTTTCACTCAAAACATAATACTCAACCATTGGAACACACTGCGGCAGTGGGCTCCATGGTCTTACTAATCTTACAGTAAAGAATCCAATCTATAAGGATAATAAAAACATCATTCGTATAGGAAACAAGGATTCACACTACTTCAGAATGAAAAAAAAAATTCTCACCTTTCCCCTGGTCCAGGTCATCCCCAGTGGCCGTCCATGATAATGTTATCGTATCATCCACAATCTCTGCCTGTAAATCGGTTATTTTCTCGGGTTTATAGATATCTGGTTGAGGACCTGAAGGCACATTAGATACCACAAAAGAACCTCCTGATGCTGTCCTGCTAAATTCTCCGACATTAAGATCTTCATCTGGAATTTCTGGACGTGGAGGGTTCATGATAACAGAACCTACAAAGAGATGTTCAGTAAGAATACTGGATTATTTTAAAAATTAAAAAATAGAAGGATTGATTTCTTGAATGTACAGTTTAACCCCCTACCCGTTTCAAGTGCTTATTATCTTTAAAAATTTTATGTGCTGTGTGTTTTGAGGAACCTATGAATTTCTCACTGTACATACAGCAATGTCTCTAGAGAAGGAAAAAAATATATGTCATTAAGTGCTGCACAAGAAGAAGCTTGTACATGCTATAAAGGGATGCCATGTTGAAGCTCCTGTTGAAGCTATAATACGGGGAACCTGAGACTGGAACCAAAGTTATCTATTCTTAGTATGCTATGTGTCCTAAACATGTACTTAAATACAATCAAGTTATTTCTAGAAGTTGAACTGCTATGTAAATCGCCTTAAATTTCTCTTACCATTTATGATCAATCCTGGAACATAGAGGGCGCGGTTTTTGGGAAGGACCAAGCGACTGACAGTATTAGTATTGTTTACTACACGCACTTTTAAACCGTATCTTCCATTTACTGAGAATTGAGTGAAGTAGCTGGAATATGTTCCATCATTCTTGATAATATCAGGGCCTAAAACAGTTCATCAAAATAAATACTTATATCTGTTTTAATGTGTAAATTTACATATTGATATTCATAGTTAGTCATGTAAAAGCTGCCAAAATTAACATATTGTTAATGTTAGTTTGCATTTATTTTGTGGTGTTTGTAAAGTACAATTAACCTCTTCAGCGGAACTGTCCATTATGTACATATCTCAAAATATTAGGGCTATTTATCACTCACTTTATAACATACAGTATAACACTATGCCTATTAGCCCCAGTCACTGATCAGGCTTTCCAAATGCCATGCCACCTCCATGGCACCATGCAATCATGTTTTGGGGACCCCGGGGTACCTGCATAATCACCAGAACGTGCATGTGTATGTCCCTATGTCCCCTTATTTAAGACATACATGCTTATCCTGGACGTTAGGTAACTTTAACCATTTTTGGCTAATATTTCGGCCTCAGGTGAACCTACTCTCCGATATGTTAATGGATCCTTGATAGAACAAGGCAGCAAAGTTATAGACAAAAACAGTCTCATAGGCAAAAAATATTATAGGCCTCATTGATACTATGTTATATGCTTGCAATAGTAAAGAAAGTCTACAAGCATCTAGAAGAGACTACAGTAAGCTTCCCTACACCTGTAGTAACACCAGGATGGAAATGACAACTGAAAAAAATGCAACTGGATTTGCCTCAATAGGCGAATAGGGGGAGTCCACGTAAAAAGTCTTAAATGTATAGTAACATGTTCATTCTCTGGTGCGTTTCGCAAGTGGACCGCCTGCTTCATCAGATCTGGGAAGCTGGACTCTACATCTTGGTGTAGACTTTCTTAGCAGTGTAAAAAAGGTGTCCTTTCAAACCTTTGAGAAATGCTGCACAAGGCAATTAGCACAGTTTTATAGCAGAGACAGATAAAACCAACCCATTGAGGGATATTTATCAGAGCTTCTGCTCCTAGACACTGGTGTAGAAGCCATGAAAGCTTATTGCTAGCACTTGCGATTATTTTCTCCAATCCGCCACTCTCACCCTCACCCATGTTAAAATTTGCCAGCTGCTCTTATTTCTATGCCATGCAGGGCCTGGGGTAGAGATAAACTCTGCGCAGGATCCCGCCAAATATATCAAGAGGCCGGAGCCTCTTGATGTATCTGGCTGCACATTATCAGTGGCGGGGCCATCATACGCAGGTGCGTGAGTGATGGCCTATGATAAATAGCCCCCATTGTGTGTATATATGGTATGAAAAATCTAGATGACGAGGTGGGACCTTAAAGTCTTTTGCTCTGGTAGTCCCTACTAACTCAGTTGTAACATTACAACACATATAACTACCTGCTCCATTGTCCTTAAGTTCTAGGGTCAGTATTGGTCCAGTGACAGGTTCAATCATTGCAATGACCTTTGCTCCAGTGACCGGTGTCAGTCCTTGACTTACTGTGGCATAGATAACCATAGGGTTGGGATATTGGTTTGCGTCTTGGTTCATGTGGGCACTTACAGTAATTGGGGAAATGTTTGTAGCTGAAGCCTTAGAGTTCACAACTAAACCTAAAGCTTCAACTGAAGTGCGAGTATTGCATATACTGTAAGTCCAGGGGCCTCTCTGAAAGAAAGTAAATCCTCATTGTCATTAAATATGGCATAAAACGGAAGACCAGCATAAAGTTATAATAGTACACATTAAAGGAGTTTGACCCATTTAATGACAGTCAGCTTCCATTCACAGAAATTAATTGTTTTGATGAAACAATGGGAAATGTTACCTCTGCGGTTCCTGGGATGGCAAGCCTTGATGATTTAGCAGTGTTGTCAGTGATGAATTGTGCTGAAGTATACACGATCCCCTTTGGATTTTGCAAATTAATATTCGGAACTGCAGTTTGCCAAGTGACTAGAAAGAATGTTTCATTCCCCACTGTATTATCAATAAAAACTGTGCCATTCAAACACTGAGATGGTAGAAGACTCGATGCAGTGCTCTCCAGCTGTAAAAATAGGAAGATTCAATGTAATTGGCTTCTAATATTATCTGTATCTGTAATGTATCAGGGATTCTCCTAATTTCAAATGAGCTACAGCTTGAATAAGAATATCAGAATTGGCTCTTTCAAGGGGTTTTCTCATGAAAGATAGAGTATAAGGGATAAGTGTCTGACTACTAAGGGGCAAATAAAGCGACCCCCAGTGATCAGGAGAATGAGAAACCCAAAGTCTATAGAATGGAACACAAGTACGGGCTAAGCATATGCACCTGCACTCCATTCTGTTTTGGTCAATATGGGGGATTTTCGGACTGCTTGTTATCCCAATCGAAGGGGTCCCAGTGATTAGACCCCAGGAATCGGACACTTTTCCACTTTCCTGTTGATATGTGACAAGTTGTAAGAAAAGCCCATTTAGTTCTAGTTCATTTAGCAAATTACAATAACAATAAAACAATGTAAAAGAAACATAAAAAAGAATGAATGAAGATGTATTACAAAAATACCTTAATTAAAGGAAACCTACCACTTGGGATAGGGCTTATAAGCTGGACATGCCGTGCAACAGCTCAGGGCGAGCTGGTGCCGGCGCTTATCTCCGTTATGTTTTTAAACAGTTTTAAAGTGTTTTAACAGTTTATTAATGTTTATATCCTTACTGGCCTTCCCGCACCGGGGTCCGAGCTCGGCGCACCATGCGCGCTACCACTTCCTATTCAGATGCACGCACGGTCACGCGCATGGTGCGCCGAGCGCGGACCCCGGTGCAGGAAAGCCAGTAAGGATATAAACATTAATAAACTGTTAAAACACTTTTACGTGCAGCTTATAAGCCCTATCCCAATTGGTGGGTTTCCTTTAAGGCCACAAAAAGGAAAAAAAAACATCACATGTCAGGATTCAGAGCAAGTGGACCCACTGAACCATCGTGGACAATGAATTAAGCCGACACCTGACACCTGGGAGTCTAAGTGGTACCCGTTTTTCACCAGAGACCGCCGCAAAGCGGGTTGGATTTCTGTGGCGCGGTACCACCAGGTTGCTCCACAGGCACGACTTTGTCCGTGGTGGTGGCCAAGGCGAGGTGCAGAGTCGCGAGGCAGAGACTGAGTCGAGGACATGCAGGAGGTCAGGACAGGCAGCACAGGATCAGAGTCAGGGACGTAGCGGAAGATCAGGACAGGCACTACAGGAGCCATGTCAGGAACGGAATCGAGGTCACAACTGGAAATCACTATAAAAGCACAGGACACAGGGAACAAGCTTTCTCTAAGGCAGAGGCTCAAAGATCCAGCAGGGGACACAGGAAGATGCTGGCAATTTATCAGGGCAGGTGCAAATTATAGGCGCGCTGGCCCTTTAAACCTTACAGAGCTGGTACGTGCATGTCGGAGTGCAGAGACCGCCTATGGAGCCAGAGAAGGTAAGTGAGGCTGCAGACATGATCCAGGGGCACAGGGAGGCACATGGGTGCGCCTGCGACCCGGGATATGGGTCACAGGAGCACCCGTGACATCACATAACACATATAGTATATGTATAGTCGATAATAGGCCTATAACCCTTAAAGCCCATTATTAAAGATATCAATAAATATTCTTGTAATTCTTGTTCCAATGAGAGGTCCGTTTTTTTTCTTTTTCTTGTAAATATTGTTTGGGTGCTTAGATTGCACCCAGGCTGTTTGCCCACCATTTGGTTTCAACAATAACATTTTTCCACGTGCTGTTGGTTATTTTAATGGAAAACACACAGCTACATTAAATGCAATACTTGTTAATAGATCAATTCACACATGTCACTTCTCTTAAAAAGTAGAGCTTATCCTAGTCCGTTTTTAGTAATCGCACACAGACTGTAGTTTGAGGATATTATTAAAAACAGATACAATTATACTCAGTGACTGAGTATAGTGGGGGGCGCCTGGGGCCCCCACCACATTGTCATTAAAGGGGCTCCCACCAAATGTGGATGATTGCCGGAATCTCCCACAGTGTAATTGGGTACGGGAACTGTATAAAGTGATTGCTGGGGGCTGTATATAGTGATTGCTGGGTGCTGTATACAGTAATTGCTTGGGGAGCTGTTTATAGTGATTGCTGAGGGCTGTATATACTGATTGCTCGGGGCTGTATACAGTGATTGAAGGGGGAGCTGCATACAGTGATTGCTGTGAGGCTGTATAAAGTGATTTCTTGGGGCTGTAATTAGTGATTACTGGGGGAGCTGTATACAGTGATTGCTGGGGAGCTTTATATAGTGATTGCTGGGGGGGCTGTATATAGTTATTGCTGGAGGAGCTGTATATAGTGGTTGCTGGGGAAGCTGTATATAGTGATTACTGGGAGCTGTATATAGTGATTGTGTGGGGAGCTGTATATAGTGATTACTGGGGCTGTAGACAGTGATTTCTGGGGCGTTGTATATAGTGATTGCTGGGGAGGCTGTATATAGCTATTGCTGGGAAACCTGTATATAGTGATTGCTGGGGGAGCTGTATATAGTGATTACTGGGAGCTGTATACAGTGATTCTGGGGACTGTATACAGTGAATGCTGGGGGGGCTGCATACAATGATTGCTCGGGGGCAGTATATAGTGATTACAGGGGGAGAAGTATACAGTGATTGCTTGGGAGCTTCATATAATGATTGCTGGGGGGTTGTTTATAGTGGTTGCTGGAGGAGCTGTATATAGTGATTACTGGGAGCTGTATATAGTGATTACTGGGGGCTGTAGACAGTGATTGCTGGGGCGCTGTATATAGTTATTGCTGGGGAACCTGTATATAATGATTGCTGGGGGAGCTCTATATAGTGATTACTGGGAGCTGTATACAGTGATTGCTGGGAGAGCTGCATATAGTGATTGCTGGGGAGTTGTATATAGTTGTTGCTGGGAGCTGAATATAGTGATTACTGGGGTCTGTATATAGAGGTTGCTGGGAGCCGAATATAGTGATTGCGAGGGGAGCTGTATATAGTGACTGCTGGGGAGCTGTATTTGGTGGTTGGTGGGAGCGAAATATAGTGATTACTGGGGGCTGTATATAGTGATTGCTGGGGAGCTGTATATCATGGTTGCTGGGAGCTGAATATAGTGATTACTGGGGGCTGTATGCATTGATTGCTGGAGGGGCTTTATTTAGTGATTGCTTGGGGGGCTCTATAAAGTGATTGCTGGGAGCTGTTATGGTGGTTGCTGGGGGGGCTATATATAGTGATTGCTGGGCGGTGTATACAGTGATTGCATGGGGCTGTATATAATGATTGCTGGGGGAGCTTTATATAGTGATTGCTGGGGGGTGCTGTATACAGTGATTACTGGGGGCTGCACATAGTGGTTGATGGGGGCTGTATACAGTGATTGCTGAGGGGCTGTAAATAGTGGTTCCTGGGGGGCAGTATATAGTGATTGCTGGGGAACTGCATACATTGATTGCTGAGGAGCCTTATATAGTGTATATATGATTGCTGGGGGGTGTATATAGTGATTTCTGGAGGGGCTGTAGTTAGTGATTGCTGGGGGCTGTATGTACAGTCATGGTCATAAGTTTTGAGAATGATACAAATGTAAATTTTTACGAAGTCTACTGCTTCAAGTTTTATAATGGCAATTTTATATACTCCAGAATGTTAGAAAGAGGGATCAGCTTAACAGCAATTAATTGCAAAGTCAATAATTGCCTAGAAAATGAACTTTTCCCACAAAACACATTTCAACTTCATTGCAGGAGCCTTAAAAGGAGCAGCTTGGAGCAAGGCCTGGTGTCAGGGAGGGCAGCAAAGAAGCCACTTCTCTCCAGAAAAAAACATCAGGAACAGACTGATATTCTGTAAAAGGTGCAGGGAGTGGACAGCTGAGGACTGGGGTAAAGTCATTTTCTCTAATGAATCCCCTTTCCGATTGTTTAAAACATCTGGAAAACAGCTTGTTTGGAGAAGACAAGGTGAGCAATACCACCAGTCTTGTCTCATGCCAACTGTAAAGCATCCTGCAACCATTCATGTGTGGGGTTGAGAACTTGTGGTCAATCATCAAGAGACGGGTGGACAAACAAAAACAAACAAATTGTGACAAAATGCAAGCACTGATTGTGCAAGAAAGGGCAGAAGTCCAGAAGTTGATTGAGAGCTGCCAGGGAGAATTGCAGAGGTCCTGAAGAAGAAGGGCCAACACTGCAAATACTGACTTGCTGCATTAACTCATTCTAACTGTCAATAAAAGCTTTTGTTACTCATAATATGATTGCACTTGTATTTCTGTATGTGATAAAAACACCTGACAAACACACATAAAAACCAGAGGGCAACAGATCATGTGAAAATATAATATTAGTGTCATTCTCAAAACTTATGGCCATGATTGTAGTGATTGCTGGGGGAGCTTTATATAGTGATTGCTGGGGGGGGGGCTGTATATAGTGGTTGCTGGGGGCTGTGTATAGTGGTTGCTGGTACGCTGTATACAGTAATTGCTGGTGGAGCTGTATACAGTGATTGCTGGGGCTGTATATAGTGATTGCTGGGGGCTCTATATAGTGATTGCTGGCGGAGCTGTATACAGTAATTGCTGGGGGAGCTGTATACAGTGATCGCTGGGGGCTGTATTTAGTGATTGCTAGGGGAGCTGTACACGGTAATTCCTAGGGGACCTGTACATAGTGATTGCTAGGAAGCTGTATATAGTGGTTGCTGGGAGCTGAATATAGTGATTAATGGGGTCTGTATATAGTGGTTGCTGGGAGCTGAATATAGTGATTACTGGGGGCCTGTATATAGTGATTACTGGGGGTCTGTATTTAGTGATTGCTTGAGGAGCTCTATATAGTGATTACTGAGAGCTATATATAGTGGTTGCTGGGGGGCTGTATACAGTGATTGCATGGGCCTTTATATAGTGATTGTTGGGCAAGCTTTATATAGTGATTGCTGGTGGTGCTGTATACAGTGATTACTGGGGTCTGTATATAGTGATTGCTGGGGGAGCTTTATATAGTAATTGCTGTGGGGGCTGTATACAGTGATTACTGGGGGCTGTATATAGTGATTGCTTTGGGCTGTATAAAGTGATTGCTGGGGGCTGTAGATAGTGATTGCTGGGGGAGATGTATTTAGTGATTGCTGGGGGAGCTGTGTACAATGATTGCTTGGGGGCTGTTTACAGTGATTGCTGGGGTCTGCATACAGTGATTGCTGGGAAGCTGTATACAGTGATTACTGGGAGCTTTATATAGTGATTGGTGGGAGATGAATATAGTAATTACTGGGGGGGGCTGTAAATAGTGATTGCTGGGGGCTGTATATAGTGATTGCTGGGAGCTGAATATAGTGATTACTGGGGGGGCTATATATAGTGAATACTGGGTGCTGAATATAGTTATTGCTGGTTGTGCTGTATATAGTGATTATTTTGGGCTGTATATAGGGATTGCTGTTCCCTGTCTGGACTACATTCAATTGGGGCCCCCACCAACCCTATTGCGGCCCTGGTTATACTATTACTATTTTATAGATTTTTCAAGGTCGAGAATTGTCATGGTTCAATATACATTTAAATTAAATGTGACTATGGTTGAAAGAATAACATAAAACTTAAGATATGAAACCACCTTTTACCTGTATAGACAGCTTAGAAATGTCTCCATCACTGGCTGAAATTGAACTGAAGGCATCTATTAAACCTTGTGCATCCACTCTGTCTGTGGATAAAACTGTCTTTCCACCTAGAACAAATGGAAAAACATTATTTTTTATTTTAAGAAATATTATTATTTCTCAAAAGGGCTGCATGGGGTGCAAGCAGGGGAATTTTTTAGGCCACTCACCCTTCCCATCTCCATAGGAAATGAGCATCCACTCCACAAATCCAGGAAGGAATAGTATCGGCTCTACGATTTGCGGTACAACTGATCAGCTTCCTCAAAGTGCAGTGTGGTGTACTAGTATTTCCTAGGTGAAAAATTTGGTGGTGTGGTTTGGATCACCTTTGGTCCCCTAAAAGACTTAGGCCTTGCGCTACCACTCAAACCACCAATATTATTATCCACTTCTGCCATCCACTATTCTGCAAATGGCTGTGCTCTATAGCTATCCCACAACAACTTCACCCAATGTTTCCTCGGCCTATAACAGAATTTTGTATTCTGTAATTTGACTTCAGGAGAAAATTGAGTGCACCAAAGATTATGTAAATGCCCAAAACATCTGGTGCCATTTAAAACTGTCCATCTAAGGCCCCTTCTACACTGGCGTTTTTCACGCGCGAGTTCTGCGCGTGCATTTGACGCGCAGAACTTGCATTGCACTCTGTCCCATTGTATTCAATGGGTCTTTCTTCATTTGCGTTGTTTTGCACGCGCGTGCTTGCGTTCGTTTGCACGCGCGTCAAAATCGCAGCATGCTCTATTTTTGCGATTCACGCGCATTTTTCACGCCCCATTCAAGTCTATGGGGACGTATCAAAAACGCATTGCACTCGCAAACATTGCAAGTGCAATGCGAGTGCAATGCGTTTTAAACGTAAGGGTTGCTAGGTGACCAGTATAACAGTATTTCCCCTGCTCGCGAACGATCAAATAATTAAAAAAACACAATGAAGAACCGTGAAGAATAGAATAAAAACAGTGAACACAGTGAACACAGTGAACACAGGATCATTTAAGTGAAAAACACAGTGCAGAACACAGTGCAGAATAGATTACAGATGTTCAGCACATCTGCTTACTTGTCGGGAGATACGCGCGGAGCGGTGCGAACAAAATAGCATGTGAAGAACAATATATATGTGTGTAAAGAACACATTGCAGATGTTTCCATACATCTGCAATGTCTTCTTCACACATATATATTGTTCTTCACATGCTATTTTGTTCGCACCGCTCCGCGCGTATCTCCCGACAAGTAAGCAGATGTGCCGAACATCTGTAATCTATTCTGCACTGTGTTCTGCACTGTGTTTTTCACTTAAATGATCCTGTGTTCACTGTGTTCACTGTGTTCACTGTTTTTATTCTATTCTTCAATGTTCTTCACATCTGCTAACTTGTCGGGAGATAATATACGCGCGCGGAACAGTGAAGAATAGATTGTAGATGTTTGCATACATCTGCTATCTTATCAGAAGACATTCTTTTTCAATTAAATAAAACATTTTATTCCCGAACCTTGGTCCCTTTGAAAAAGTCCCATTGACTTAAAAAAACGCGCGTGAAAAACGCAACGAAAACGCAAAAAAACGCGAACAAAAATGAAACAAAAACGCAGCAAAAACGTCAGTTTTTCACGCATTGCACCCTGACGTGAAACGCAACGCTAGTGTGGAAGAGGCCTAACATTGCTTACTTTTCTAAATGTGGCCGAATGCTCCATGTGCTGTTCCATGGATCTATTGTAGGAACTCCAATTTACATTTATTTAATTTACATTTACATTAATTTATTTATTGTAGGAACTCCAATTTACTATTCTGGCTACAACATATGGCTAAAAAAGAGCAAATTTAATGCATGTTTGAACCAAAAATGTTGCTTTTTTTACCCTGTTGCCTATAGTAAATGACTCTACTAATTTACTATTACTTGCATCAGAAAACTGCCAGCACAGTTAGTTACATATGTCTAAAACAATTTGTGCTGACCTGTATTTTTAGCTATTTCTTTAAGTTTTGGTTCTTCAGCAGCTCCAAGGAATATGACATGGATTATTGCACCACTTGCCATAATTTTTGGGACACAAACATTGGTATCGTAATTGTCTTCTCCATCAGACAGTAATAAGACTTCAGTCCCATCAGATGAGCCAGACTTGCGTTTATTCACCTGTGCATAATATATGAATAGTAATATCACATGTTTACTTTGTCAATTGTTATTTTACTTACACAGTTCATTAGAGGAAGTATGAAAAATGTATTGGCAAAACAAAGAATATTTTTTTGTACAAAAAAATTAACATTTTTAAAAATGTATTAAAAGTTAATGACACCTGTATCAATTTGTTATCCCTGTAATTGCACCAACCCAAAAAATAAAGGGCAGGTGTCATTTGGAACGCACAGTTAAATACATGAAAACAGAGCCCATAAAAAAATGTTGCAAATGTGTTTTTTCATTAATTTCATTAATAATCTGGAATTTTTATCCAGCATCCCAGTACATGACAAGGTATATTAAATAGTACCATTAGAAACGACAATTTGTTATACAGAAAAAGCATCCATACAGTTCAGTACATGGAAAAATAAAATAGTTATGGATAGGTGAGTAGCGAAAAATGGAAACAAAAAAAGTTAAAAGGGAATTTGTGGCAGGTTAAATTCCACACAAGGATTCTGTATCCAGTTGCCACAGAACCATAGATAACAGCTCCCTGTCTGTAGCACCAAGAAACACAACTCTTGTGAGTTATTAAAGTAAAGATTCTCTTTGAAATGACACCAGGAATGTGTTTCTAGGTGCCATGGTACAAAACTTCTAGCTTTTTGCAATGTGTTCTCCCCACACTCTATCAGCAGAAGGCAGCATGGAGAAGGATGAGGAGGAGCTGCAGGGAGACAGAGCTGATAGGTACAATGGCTGCAAGCAGATGCAAGAGTGGCTCATATAAGGAAAGTGGAAAATTGGGGCCAGTGATTTTAAAGTGATAAGAAATTTGCAATGGAATTGTGGTTTGGAGAGTTAAGAAGATGTTCCTAAAGATGATGGCATGATCATTTTTGAATAAATGTTGACTATTTGTCCTAGTATAAACGGGGATTTTTGCTCATGGATAAAAGACATCCCCTGAAAATAAACACTGACCCTTTTTGCAGAACGAAAAGTAAAAGAAGACCCTGTATTATTTTTGGAGAAACACAGGTGTTATTAAAAAAAACATTCCACCAAATTGACAATAGTTAACTCTTTCATATCACTCCAAGAAGACTATCTTGATGTTCCTCTTTGTAGTGACACCAAATGCTTTTTTAGCACTGAATTTTAAGCCATCTTTTCATTAATACAGTAATTACTGTTTCTTTTAATCTAAAGCACCATTGTTCTGAGACAGAGATTAAAAAGGACCTTTCACCATCTCACTTATATGGAGATGGGTACACCATTCTGTAAGGGGCGGCTCACAGATTCAAGGGCACTTTGAATTTTCTTTCTAGCCCTCACAGTTGCAAAGATATCAGTCCCAGTATCTGACCATTATAATCTATGTCAAAAGGAGCCTTTTTTTGTTTTCTACATAAAGATGATGGCGTACTTTAAATTACCTCAATGCCAGCCAGAAGTCCAATACATATATCTGTTCCTCCGTTAGCTACTTTTGGCACAAGTAGTTTCAGTTGCTCACGTTGTTCTTTACCATTTATTTGGAGTAACTGGGATTTTGTAGTTGCAGAAGTTGAAAATGTCACAATTCCAACATAGGACTTATCCTCAATGACTTGCATAAGGAAAACTTCAGCAGCCTGGTACAAACGTCCAATACGATTAGACTGAAAAATTAAAGATAAATATAAAAACATTTTCCTCTCTAATGTAAATAGAACATATTAAAGAAAATCAACCATCAGTAAGCATGTTATCCAAGGACACTTAATCAAAGATCCAGGCACTGTGACTGTGGTAATCTTTAATATTTGTAATCAATGGCCTCCTTCCTTCTAAAACCAATTTTTATAATTATGCAAATGAGTCTGAAGGGTTTCCAGAGCCCCTAAGTGCTGTAAGCTTCACTGGTTGTTACAATAATTAGGTCTACCCTCCCCCTGCACTTCCTGCTGCTGTTACATTAGGCAGAGAGAGGAGATACATGTTCACAGCCTGTTAATCTACAGAACACAGGGGCTTTAGTAACGCCCCTAGAGCCCTCCAGGCTTATTATTCTAATTTTAAAAGTTGGTAGACTTTCTTTAAAGGATATTTGCCACCAGGATGAAAGACTGTAAACAAAGCACACTGACATACTGGTGTGTGCTCCCTCTGACAGGATCTGCTCGTCTGTCAGCTTCTTATGCCCTGGTTTTTACAAAATAAATCCTTTTAAAATTGTGCAAATGAGCATAAGTCACTCCAAGCTCCATAGATGTTAATGGAGCCTGTAGCCCTCAGGCTCGTTTGCATAATTTTTAAAGCCTTTAAAAAAAAAAAACAAACAAGGGCATAGGAAGCTTAAAGAAGAGCAGATCCTGCCATAGGAGGCACACACCAGCATGTCAGTGTGCTTGGTTTACAATCTTTCTTCCTGGTGTTAGAAGACCTTTAAGTTGATTAGATGTTACCTATGATCAAGAGGTCTTGTTATGGTAAAAATTTATAAACATACAAATTTATTAAAAAATAATTAATTTGCTTGAAAGGGATTGAAAATCTAATATGCAACAAAAACTTCTTACTATATCATGACAATATGATTCAGTCTAGAAGTGACATATTTAGAATCCTCAGAGAAAACAAAGAACGTTTGTGATTAAGCGCATAAAGCAAGAAGATAAAAGAGATGCCAAACTACCACTGTACCTCAAAAAAAATCATCCAAGTCCTCAGAGTCAGAAACATCAATAGAGATGGAGAAGAAACCCTGTTTTTCACTGTGTGGCTTCTCCCACAAGGCGAAACCCAGGATCGGGCACTGTTTTTCTAGCTGTGTTTTCTTACCTTTTAAGCAAAACTCTCTCCAGGAATGTCATTTTTAGCTGGTGACAGGTTCCAAAAGCCTGTGCTATGCATGAGCTACATGAGGAGGAAAGGAGACTGACACAAGCACACTCAGGCTGCAGCTGTCCCTCCCCTGGGACTAATCCCACCAGGGAGCCAGGTAATGTGAACTAAACTTATATAAAGTATTGAAATTATTTTAAATCAGCATAGAATAGGCTATTGGAAGCTGACACTGGCAAAAAAATTACATTCCTGGTGATAGGTTTGCACAATTGGACTTATTTACTAAGGGTGACACGGCCGCATTTCCGTTGGCTTTTCAAGCTTTTCAGGGATCGCACCGCTGGGGCAGGGATTGAAAAGGGCATTGTGTTGCAAGCAATTGGATTTCGGCGGCTATCACATGACACAAATCGAGGGGGTGGGTCGTCGGACGATCCGACTGATTAGGACAAACAGCGGGATTTAGATTTGTGTTGCAGGATCAAGCACTTACATGCACCTGGAAGAAGAAGGTGAACTCCAGCGGACCAGATTGAGGAACCGACACATGCAGGATATAGGGCGCACAATCTACGTGAATCGTGGCAGAGTTCATTCCCGCCAGACACTCTGGATCGGGGATCGCGCAGGACCGGGTAAGTAATTGCGCCCCAATATGGATCAGTTTCCCTTCGCTCAGTCTTTTTTAGGGTACTGAGGACACAGTGTGGAAAGATGCAACGGTGTTCATATTGTTGTGTTTACAGGTATTTTAACATAGGAAGGATTCAAAACCTCCTTTTATTATTTATTTGCAGCAGTTAAAAGTCCAGTGGTTCCATCTCTGAAGACCTTTTTTCATCTCTGAGGTCTTGGATGTTATTTTCGCGGTAGTAGTTTGGCATCTCTTTGAATTGTATATTGTATTTAAGTCAACATAATTAATTTTACTCTTGGTCTGAATTGAAAACATTATATATAATAACTCAAATGTTTTTTTTTTTTAATTATTTTTATCACATACAAAAATTAACAAAAGATTAGAAAGAGTAAAAAATTCCTATCAATACACATATCACATTGTTTCTTTTCTAGACAATTTTACAGTTACAATTACAAATAATTCTACACTACACTGGCCACAATCTTAAGCACTGTATACACGAGTCTTTCTCCTACTTTCCTTCTCTATTTTTCATAAAATACTTTTATTTTATTTTTTTTATCCCCCCCCCCAACGCCCCATGCCCAACCCCAAAAAGAAGAAGAAAAAAAACAAAAACAAAAAAAACCCATCTCTCTCTCTCTTCCACCCCAGATCTCACCACCAAGACCTTCCCTTATTTCCTTTCTCTTATTCTCTTAATCAATAAAGTACAACTCCTCTTCTGTAAAGTTATTCTCTATCCAATTTTTCCACATCTTTTTAAATTGCACAGCTTTCTTATTTGAGACGGTCTTTAGATTGTACCATTCTCCTTGTAGAGGCAGGTTAGATATTCTAATCCACATGTTGGTGGTTGGAGGACTTTTTACAATCCAATTCTTAATTATGCAAAATCTTGCATATAGCAATAGTTTTTTAATTAAGTATTTGTTTTGGGTCTGTATTGATCCACCAACCCTAAAATACACACTTGAAATGAATATAGCCCATGCGTACCTGTCAGTTTTTCTATTTACTTGATAACATTAATCCAGAAAACCTTTATCTTGGGACAATACCATAACAAGTGTATATCATCTGCTTCCATCCCATTGCACCGATTACATAGTGCTTTACGTCCCTTATACATCTTCACCAACCTTTGAGGGGAAAAATATGCTCTATGCAATATAAATAGCTGGGCACTTCTATGTGATGGAATCTTGGGAATGTTTTTAATATCCCTTTGTATTTGTGCCCATTGAATAGAACTTAACGTGTTAATTTCACGGGTCCATTTATCTTTAATTCCACTGGAGTTAATTTTCTGTTCCAACATAGGAATATAAAATTCAGACATTTTTCTTTTTTTTTCGTATTAGTAGTGGAACAAATAATTATATTCCAAATATTTGGACTATCCTGAGGTATACATTTCTGCTTTACTTGTTTCAATACAGCATGTCTAATTTGCATATACCTAAACTTATCAGTTTATTTCAAACCAAAATCCATTTTCATTTCATCAAAAGTTTTATAACTCAAATGTTAAATGCCATAAAGATCACTTACAGTAGCCATACTTCCAGAGACATCCAGCACTAAAGTCACCACTCGCTCTGAATACTGTAACAGTGTGAAGGTGGGGTCAGGAATAGTGAGTGCTGGGTTTGGAGGAGTGGACTGGATATCAGTGGAGTTCTGGATCACATCCCAGGTACTACGATAGTTGCAGATTTGATTTTGCAGGTTTGGAGCTTCCGGGTTGTGGTTACTTGCATCACAGAACTTAGTGATCTATAACAGTAATCAAAAAGTTAATTTCTTCCAAAAGTAAGAGCTATTACTATACAATTGTGTGAGAAAATGTCAGACTTATACTTACAGGAGGGAGAGCCTGCATGTACATTAAGGATTCTGAGACAGACTGTGATTGGGCAGGCACGAAGAGACATCCTTTCTCATAGAGATTGGTTGTAGGGTCGATACTACAATTGTCAACTTTCCAGTTACCTCCTTGATATCTTTGAATTATGTACTGGCCAGAAATATCAGCAGAGCACCTAAAAAAATTATAAAAATAAAATATTAATTATAACACTCTAATAAGCATTGCAATAGTGGCTGATTTTTGTGTGGTACCAGAAGTTAGTGCCTTCCATAAAGTATCATTTCCTTTGGGCTTTCTCATAAGAACTTTACAGCAAGTGCCTAAATAACAATGTTGTTAGTAATGTCAAAATCATAGACTTATTGGGCCCTGTCCGTGGCGTATACACTTGATCTAATGGTGTAATTACTCATGGGCCCGGGGGTAGAATTTAGTTTGGGGTCCATATGCAATTCTTTCTAATATCCAAGAGTACCTTTCTGCCACTAACTTGATCCATTGATTTAAGCCTGGTAACCAAGATCAGTGACAGGGTCTCAAAAAAATCTTTATGTATGTTTGGAAACAATACAAAACATACATATTTTCTAACCATGCCGTTTAGATGCATCAGCTTAGTTCTATGCATGGTAGAAACTTCTGTAATACAGGCAGTCCCCTACTTAAGGACATCTGAATTACAGACAACCTCTAGTTAAAGACTGACCCCTCTGCCCACTGTGAGCTCTGGGGAAGGTCTCTGAATGCTTTACTTGAGTCACAAAATCTAATGATCAGCTGTAAAGTGTTTGTAATGAAGTTTTAGTGATAATCCTTGGTCCCATTACAGCAAAAATTGTTGACACTCCAATTGTCTGGAACTACAATTATAAAATATCCAGTTTCAACTTCCATACAAATTCAACTTAAGAACAAACCTATGGAACCTATCTTGTTCGTAACCTCAATATTCAATTATCTAGCACACCCTGCACACTTTCGAGGAAAAATGCACTTAGGGTGCATTCACACGTGGTATGCCCGCCGTGCTCTCACATACTGACACAGACACTGACTTCCTGGCTGCTTATACAGAGAGGGAGGAGAGTTACAAGCTACAGGTAGACACTACCATCATTGAGTTATTGGAGCTAAAACAGCAATAAAACTGTATTGTAAAGTAAGGGGTTAAAGGGGGTAAACATCACTAGTGGATTGAAATGAGAGAATTTTCTTTCATGGTCAAACTTCTTTAAATATATTTGTTCTGACTTACAAACAAATTCATCTAAAAGTGTAACCATCTTTTCAGATGATTTTTGATATTGAGTGGGGAGAAGTGTAGTAAACATTTTTCCAATGTACTTCATTAAGAAATTCTGCTTAGTTTGTAAAGAAACAGACTGCAATGTGCCACTTAATTACAATGTTACTTGTATGTTTTTCTTTTTTTTTTCACAAATAAAACACACCGGCCTCATTAACATACCTGATCCACCCATAAAAGTGAAAGGCTTTGGGAAAAATAAATACTCCCCACATGGGAAAATTTTCAGCTTGAAAAACATGTCAGAGGATCAGAACGTTCTTTATAGCTTCATCTTTATAGATACATCTGTACTTTATGTGGTTGTGTTGTGCAAATGCCAAATTTGTGATTTCAGTGACAAAGATATCTGTGTTGACCTTGATATGTGCTAAAGAAAACCTACCAGCACGAAATCTGATGGTAGGTTTCTATTAATATCCAAACCCATTAACTACCTTTTGCTAATTCTATAACACTTTCTAACCTGAACTACACTTTATATAACAAGTATAAACATTTTTGGCAGAGGCTACTGGGGAGTGGAGAAGCCTCTCCGGCTTGTGGAAGCAAAGACTACTTCACGCCCCGCAGTCCCTCCTACCTGCTCGTCCTCAGCGTTCCTTGAAGCACTCCTTCTCACCGCTGGCTTCTTAAAGGAAACCTACCACTTGTAGTGGCAGGTTTCCGATGGAAATACCGGGCACCAGCTCAGGCTGAGCTGGTGCCGGAGCTTATTTTAGTTAGTGTTTTAAACCGCGGTATCGCGGTTTAAAACACTTTTTAAACGTTATAGCCGGCGCAGGCAGGTACGCGCTCGGCGCTTACCATGCGCGCGGCTCTCATTCACTTCCTATGTAGCCGCGCGCACGGTAAGCGCCGAGCGCGTACCTGCCTGCGCCGGCTATAAAGTTTAAAAAGTGTTTTAAACCGCGATACCGCGGTTTAAAACACTAACTAAAATAAGCTCCGGCACCAGCTCACCCTGAGCTGGTGCTCGGTATTGCCATCGGAAACCTGCCACTACAAGTGGTAGGTTTCCTTTAAAGGACATCTACCACCAGGATATAGGATTGTAAACGAAGCACACTGACATTATGGTGTGTGCCCCTCTGGCAGCATCTGCACTTCTTTTAGCTTCTTATTCTCTGTTTTTTGCATAAAAAGGCTTCAAAAATATGCTAATGAGTCTGAGGGACTCCGGGTTCCATAGGTGTTAATGGAGCCTGGAGCCCCTCAGGCTTATTTGCATCATTTTTAAAGCCTTGTTTCTTAAAATCAAGGGAATAAGAAGCTAAAAGGAAAGCAGATCCTGCTAGAGGTGACACACACCAGTATGTCAGTGCTTGGTTTTCAACCATTCATCCTGGTGGTAGATGTCCTTTAGAACTCTGTGCATGTGCAGTAGTGCCTTGCTCAGTGTCGGTGGTAGAGAGCACAGACATATTTTAGCAGAAACCTACCATCACAACTACCCTTATAGGTAGATTCCTGGTGGGAGCTTTCCTTTAATAGTCTAATTCCAGAAATTACAGGTATTGTTGACTTTACAAAAAGAATGACAAATGTACTCACCTCGTGGCCTCCACAGTAAGATTCAGCGAAATGTAATAAGGTGTAACTGAATTGTACTCATCAAATACACCCCATCGGAGATGAGCCCATTCATGAACAAACACCCGGCCTGAAATTAAAAATAAATAATTTTTCACTGTAAAACTTTTCTTTTTGTCAGTAAGAAAATGTCATCAGTAGGCAATATTGAAATAACAAAGATTATACATTAAGATTACGGGGCACATTTACTTAGCTGGTCACCACTGTCTGATGCACTGTGTCGCGTTTCACCAAGATCGTGCGCCCGATTTCATGAATGTGACGTTTCCCCACTCAGGTCCGACAGAGTTCACCATCTATTAAGTGGTGCATGTGAGTGCTTGGGCTTGCGACACAATTTGAAAGTTAAATCCTGCGCTCAGTCCGAATAAGTCAAATTGTCCGGCGGCACACGACCCCTAATTTGTGTTGCATTGAAGCCAGCGCTAAATCTGTCTCCTTTTTATGCTCGAGAAAAATCCATTCAAAACCAGCATTAATATCCGCAGCAAAAAACATATCTATAAGTGTGGATCATATAGCAGTTACTGAGCTGGATTAATTACAAATAATAGATGTGCCTGTAGAAAGACTTTTTGCATACTTCCCAACTTTTGGGCTACAGAAAGAGGGACAATATGATGGTGGCTTTTTTGCCTTTAGCCCGCCTATTTCCCCGACCCTTATCACACCCCAAACATAGTATAATATTCATCTTAATGGCCCCCACATAGTATATTGCCCTTCCTGTGGCCAATCCCCAACCCATATAATACCCCCTTTATTTTTATCCTAACTTTAGTTTTGTCCCCCCACCTTTATTTATATTCTCTAACTTATAATGCCCTAGCTTTCCGTACTCCTAACCCCCTCCCCTCTCCTCCTAATATTGTGGCCCCCGCACTTCCTCCTATTCTCATTGTGACCGTATGTCTTTCATCCCCCTCATATTCTGGCCACCTGTCCTCCATCCCTCTTATATTCTGGCACCCTGTCCTCCATCCCTCTTATATTCTGGCACCCTGTCCTCCATCCCTCTCATATTGTGGCCCCTATCCTCCATGGCCCTCATATAATGGCCCATCTGTTCTCTGTCCCCTCATAGTGGGGCCCCAGAAAGCTGATTCTGCCTCCTGGTCCATATGCCTTGGCTACACTGGCTCTATTGTGTTGGGACTTGAACCAGGAGGCGGGGCAGAACACACCAGGTCAATCATCTAACTGCTGAAAAACTGTGACTGTCCCGTAGATTAATACACCATAATTTGGTAATCTTATCTCTCTTAGATTACATATGTCATACAGTATTTTGTTATGAAAAGGACATTAAATTGAACCTGCCATGAAAATTAAATACTTTATTAAAAACTATGATTAAAAAGCATTGTCCTTATCCATAAATCATTCATTTCCATGGCTGCAATGTTAAAAAGTCAGTTTGTAAACTTATATGCAATTCACCTGATGTGAGTCCAATCATATTAATTTAAGCCCTCCATATGCAATGTTCACTGCACTGCCTCCCTGTTCCTGATTGACAGGTCTTACTGCTACACAATGTTGCAAGTATAAAACTAGTACTTAGGGGCTGTCTGACAATATTTAACTACAGACATGTACAGCTTTCTTTATTTTCCCAAGAATGCATTTAAGCAAATTCTAAACAATCCCTTGCTGGAACATTGAGAGAGAAAGACATGGGTTGTGAGTGACACAGTACTTCTACATCATTAACCATTGCCTCAGTAAGGTGGGGACTAAGAGACACCGGGCTTTATAAAGAGAAATCAACCTCACACTGCCCTAAGGGTGAAGTCACACGTTGCAGTTAAAACTGCATCACAATCAGCTTTGAGGTGGTTTTAGGTGCAGTTTTGTCAATTGAACAGGTGAAAGACATGAACTGGACGAGTGAATGACATTTGTGGAACAGGTTTCCCCTTCAGGGTGTGTTCACATGTTGCAGTTAAAACTGCATCACAATTAGTTTTGGGCAGGTTTTTGGTGCCATTACTTATTTTAACAAGTGAAAGACATCAAATCAACAGGTGAATGATATTTGTGGAACAGCTTTCTCCTTCAAAATCAAATTCAGCCATTCAGTTCATGTCTTTCACCGGTGAAATTGACAAAACTGCACCTAAAACCACCTCAAAACTGATTGCGATGCAGTTATAACTGCAACATGTGAACGCACCCTCAAAATCAAATACACTCGTTCAGTTCATGTGTTTCACCTGTTAAATTGACAAAACTGCACCTAAAACCACCTTAAAGCTGATTGCAATGCAGTTTAACTGCAAAGTGTGACCGCACCCTTAGGCATTCTTTACAAAGAGTCACATGTCATTCATAAATGGGGTTGGGTAAGCAGTTTCAGTGTTAATAAGGAGATGGGGTAGCTTGACTGTATACTGTAGCTCCTTACTTACATGACTAGAATAGAGGACATCAATAAAAGCTTTTTTTTTTTAGAAGAAAGCTGCCTGTAATCCCATGCATAGAGGCATTGGAACAGTGGAACATGTATAAAGATAACTTTAAGGTACTGTGTGTGCTTTGTGAGATTGGGAGGGGGTCGCTGGTTACAGGTTCTCTTTATCTCCTAACGTTTTCTAAAGCTGAATCAGCTTTCTTGAATGCACTTTCTGTGTTGCAACTTTTCTGTGTAGCCCATTTCTACACTTATCCCCATAACCCAATCCATCAGAACCCCTATGCTCAAATTCATTAAGTATCTGTACATATAGATACTGGCTGTCACATGCAGCTCTTTATGTACTACCTAGAGATTTATAAAGGATGGCCGGAATGTTGAACAGAAAGAACTGCGTGGTATTTAAAGGGGTATTCCGGGAATATGAATGTCTGACACAAAAACCCATGATGATATAAATAAATGAATACAACAATACTCAATGTCATTAGTCACAAAACGAAGCTTAAATAGTTTGATTTTATGATTTACAAAATTTATGGCCTCTCTAAAGTAGGTGGAGTTATCACCAAGATGGCCGCCACTGGAAAATACAAGTCCCATGATCCTTTAGTTCTCAGTAACTCCTCCTACCACTTATGCTCTGCTCCCAGTGATGATCTAACAGGCTTTCTTGCTCTGTTACCATAGTAATGATGTATAACTGCCATCACCACAACACTGGCCATACTGGCTGCACTGCAACCAACCGACTACAGGCAAACCTAGTGGTGATCACATGACCTGCCCAGGCAGGTGCAGGACATGTGATGTGAACATGTGACCAGCGGCCATCTTCTGTTCTGTGACCGCGCGGAGGAAATTAACGGACTGATTAAAGGGCCAGTAGCATTTTAATTCTTCATTACAGTCTATGTCACCAGCATTTTCTGCTAAGGGGAGCAAAATTTTAAATAACAACTAATTACACATTAGCTTATATTTTGAGTATCCATTTGCATATGAATTATGCTGATTCCTGGAATACCCCTTTAATTATCCAATAACCCACCCCCTTTCATGGTCCTCCATTCCCATTTAATGAAGAAACCCAAGGGGGGCCCCCCTTGGGTTTCTTCAATCCCCTGACCTGGACCGGGAATTGCTGACGACTGGCTGCTGGAATTTTACCATATATGTGTTTATACCTCTATGATTAGGTGAGTGGCCAATTTACCTATTCTTACGTCTTTCTCTTGGCAATACGTACTTCACGAGGTAGCGTTTTTTTCTTGTCATCTTTTATCCCTTCCCTATCTGTCAGATAACCCCTGAGGACGTTGGCAAGGTAGCTCCAGTTTTAAAGCTCCATTCCCATTTGGCATGCCAGCAATTGCTCCTATTTAGGGACTTCTATACTAGAAGAATGACACACAAACCCTGATAAATATGCCCTTAGAGTGCAAGCTCTTCGAACCAACATCCTCACTCCTATGATTTGAATTTCTTTTGTTATTCTGTGATGCCTAATTTTCTCAGGAACTTTATAAATTGTAAAATGCTATGGAATATGTCAACCCAATATACTGTAGATAGAGCTTGTCATTTCTGTAATTATTGTCATTATTATTGTTATTATATTTATGCGTATGGCTGTGGGAGACTTATCTGCTTCCTAGACAAAATTAACTATTTGCATATCCAAACTTTTTACCTCGAGGGCCATATCTTGTGATGAATATGTCATCAGTCATGAAATCTGGAGTAAGGTGAATGTATTGCCCCGGTTCTCCACAGCGTCCATACTGTTGTGTATATGGGTCATCAGCATACTTCTGGGTAGGATTGGCGATGATAATATCTGCCTAACATTATAAATACAGTAAGAAATTATTAATTTAGAAGACAAGATTCTTAAATATACTCAGGATAACAAAATAACTAATTCTCTAATTCACTGTTATTACAAGACGAGCTCATACAGACACAAACAGGCACTGCCTGTCAGCAAACAGCAGCATGCACAGACATAATCTACAAGCTACAGACAGATAAGATCTTTATAGCAGGAGAAGGAGGCATATAGCAGAGCTAACAGTGTGTGTTATAGCTTAGATATAGTATAGCTGACAGTGTGTGTTATAGGGGAGTTAGCAGGGTGTCGTTGTGTGTTATATCCATCTCATGGATCTCATTATCTCTCATCTCTGATCTATCTGTCTTCTCTCTTTTTCTATGTGTCATATAATAGTGAATGTTCAAAAGCGAAATCAAAGTGTAGATAAACCCTGGGCCCTGATAATCAAAGCACATTGCCAGCATGCAGGAATAATAATATGTGTGGTTAGAGAGTCCCCAGTGATATTTTACACTGACCATCACTGATTGATAGTAGGTAAAACATCAATGAAACTGTAAAATTGTAAAGTAAGGGGTTGAAAATTATTTTTATAGTGTAAACATTACTAGTCTTTTGGGAAACCTAGATGATGGTTGACTCTAGGGAACAAAACATTAGCTGGGTTTTTTTCTTTAACCCCTTATCTCTGCACACGTTTATGCCCAGGCCACATAATTGGGCTTAATTGCTAAGGGTCGCGGATTGCACTTTCGTTGGACTGTTCAGGGTTTTCGGGATTCACGCAGCTAAGACAGGTGTTTAACAGGGGTTTGTGCTGGGATTGTGTCACAGCTGCGCTGGCTTCCATGCGACAGAAATCAGGGGTTGGCCGTCAGACGATCCAACTGATTCGGGCTGCGCGCGGAATTTAAGATTCAAATTGTGTCGCAGGACAATGCACTTACATGCACCAGGAAGAAGAAGATGAACTCCAGCAGACCTGAGTGGGGAAGCGACACATGCACGATATCGGGTGCATGATTGCGCCAGAGTGCATGATCGTCGGACACTCCGTACCTCAGGAACTCCAGGGGCCAGGTAAGTAAATGTGCCCCAATAACTTTTTTCTCTGGATCAATACGCATGCAGAAATAGTTTTTTTGGGGGAAAAACTCTTTGTGTTGTCACCTTCCGTGTGCCATAACTTCTGAAATTTTTTGTCAATTTGTGTGAGGGCTTTTTTTTTGCAAAAAGACCTGTAGATTTAATGTGTTCATATTTTTTGATTGCAATTAATGTAATTTTTTGTGCGATGGATGATTAAATAATGTCAATTTTGGCATAGTTTTTCCTTCATTTTAAAAATGTTTTTGTCACGATAAATGCTAGAATAGTTTTATAGCCTGAATTGGTACGAGTGTGGAGGTATAAAATTTGTGTGTTTTAAATTTTTTTTCTTAAAGGGGAGGGTGATTTTTGTGTGTTTGGTGTTTTTTTTTACTTTTTGTTTGATATCTTATATAATGCATCACACTATTTACTTAGTGCCACCCATTGTCCTGCAATATTCTTCTGACGCAGTACTGTAGAAAAGTGTCACGTCTGAAGAAGCCTGGCTGAACACTTGTAGCTAAGGCTACTCCACACCCCTGTAGCCTCTGGATTGCCGTCCCAGCAGTGTTCTTGGCATATCTTTGTTTGTGTTTTCAGGGTTTTGGACGATTTATCGTACAGAGTGTCAGTGGGCTTTTTTGTCTCTTCAAATCACTGCTCTGCCTCCTTGTACTTAGGGAGTGTAAACTAATATTCAAATACAGATATATAAAGCTCTTTTTGCTTCTTAGAAATATTGTGTCAATTTTTTTACATTTATGACATGTGACCAGAGTGACATCATCGCAGGTCCATTAGCCTTCTAAGAATAGCAAACTGTACACCATGTATGTGATTACATGATGTCACCGCAGCCTCCATGGAGGATGGAGAGGAGCAGTAGAAGTCCATGTAATTTCATGTGATATATGCACGGGGTACAGTTTGCTATAGTTAATGTAGACGTTGCTGAAGTTTTCTGCTGCTCCCGTGCCAGCCACGGGAGCAGAGCCCAGTCTCCGGGTGTCAGAGGCACCCGGAGACCCTGGGGAGAAGAGAGATGTGGTTCGTTAATGCTTCTCCCTTCTCCGCTCCTCTGTGCATCGCACTGAAAGAGTGCGATGAAGCGAGGAGCAGAGCCAGTCCAGCACAGATCACAAACCCCAGTCACAGGTGGTCATTTCCCTTGTAACTGGGACTCTTATAATTGCATCAGTTACAGTGGAAAACTTGTAAAAGCAAAAAAATGAAGTAAATTTTTTTTAAAAAAAGTGAAAATATCCCCCAGGGATCTTTTATGACCTCATGGGGGACATATAAAGTAAAAACACAAACATAAAAAAAATATTAATAAATATTCATAAAAATACTATTACATTTCCCCATATAATAAAAAAAAATCCCCCACTTACACTACAAAACACATCGCCACAGTCACCCGTTTGCCCCAGACTATACATATTATATATCAAAACCATATATAGGGAATTTATTAATAATGTTCATTTTAAGTTAATTTGAAAATTAAAAAAAAGTACTATAACTTGCAAAAAAAGCCTTCTTTCCACTTTTAATCCGAAATAAAATAAAAATGAAAAAAAATGTTCAATATTTTAGTACCTTTTTAACAAGCTCTATGGGGCACATGTATCATTGTTTCAGCTAGCCAAATTGTCTATTTTTAGCAACTTTTGCCGTTTTCGCGACATTTTTGCGACTTTTAACTCTGTTCTCTTTCAAGTGCACCTTGGTGTGCACCTTGTGCAGTGTGCCTTATGTATCTTTGTTTTCCAGATGTTCCGTGCGACATTTTGCTGTTTTTGCGCCAATTTTGGTGCAATTCTACACCTGGTCCAGGGTAGGTGCAAAGGATTTTCTTTTTCATGGACCCAATTTTAACATGTAAATTGAAATTATTTCACATGCTTTAACTGTTTAACATTCTGCACAGTAACCTCTTGTCAAAATTTTTGCATTTTTTTTCTTTTTTTATTGGTCACTTCTAAGGGCGAGATCACAGGTAGCTGTTTAATTGCGTTTATAATGCATTTTGAAACTAATTACAACAGCTGAGGATTGGTGATTTGCCTTATTTAATTACTGTTAAAATTTGCGTTTACAAAACGCAATATAAACGCCACGTTAACGCATGTGTTAACATTGTATTTACTATGCATTTTGTAAATTCAAATGTTAACAGTAATGTAATTAGGAAAATCAACTCTCCTCAGCTGTTGTAATAGGTTTCAAAATGCATTAAAAATGCAACATGTTAAATCCCAAATTAACAGTAGTGCCCACTCCTGCATATAACCCCCTCAAATGGCTTGTATTCTCTCCTGTATATAACCCCCTCACATGGCTTGTGTTCACTCCTGTATATAACCCCCTCACATGGCTTGTGTACTCTCCTGTATATAACCCCTCACATGGCTTGTGTACTCTCCTGTATATAACCCCTCACATGGCTTGTATCCTCTCCTGTATATAACCCCTCACATGGCTTGTGTCCTCTCCTGTATATAACCCCCTCACATGGCTTGTGTTCTCTCTTGTATATAACCCCTCACATGGCTTGTGTCCTCTCCTGTATATAACCCCTCACATGGCTTGTATCCTCTCCTGTATATAACCCCCTCACATGGCTTGTGTCCTCTCCTGCATATAACCCCCTCACATGGCTTGTGTCCTCTCCTGTATATAACCCCTCACATGGCTTGTATCCTCTCCTGTATATAACCCCTCACATGGCTTGTATCCTCTCCTGTATATAACCCCTCACATGGCTTGTATCCTCTCCTGTATATAACCCCTCACATGGCTTGTGTCCTCTCCTGTATATAACCCCCTCACATGGCTTGTATCCTCTCCTGTATATAACCCCTCACATGGCTTGTGTTCTCTCCTGTATATAACCCCCTCACATGGCTTGTGTTCACTCCTGTATATAACCCCCTCACATGGCTTGTGTTCACTCCTGTATATAACCCCCTCACATGGCTTGTGTCCTCTCCTGTATATAACCCCCTCACATGGCTTGTATCCTCTCCTTTATATAACCCCCTCACATGGCTTGTATCCTCTCCTGTATATAACCCCCTCACATGGCTTGTATCCTCTCCTGTATATAACCCCCTCACATGGCTTGTGTCCTCTCCTGCATATAACCTCCTCACATGGCTTGTGTCCTCTCCTGTATATAACCCCTCACATGGCTTGTGTCCTCTTCTGTATATAACCCCCTCACATGGCTTGTATCCTCTCCTGTATATAACCCCCTCACATGGCTTGTATCCTCTCCTGTATATAACCCCTCACATGGCTTGTATCCTCTCCTGTATGTAACCCCTCACATGGCTTGTGTCCTCTCCTGTATATAACCCCTCACATGGCTTGTATCCTCTCCTGTATGTAACCCCTCACATGGCTAGTGTCCACTCCTGTATATATCCCCTCACGTGGCTTGTGTCCATGTGGATTTGAGACATTTGCAACAAAAAGTCTTAAAAAGAAGCCAAAATTTGCACCTGCCAGGACCGGAGAAACTGAACATGTATCACAAGTAAAAAGACAGGATCATACATAAGGTGCAAAACTAGCCGCCAAAAATCTCTAAAAAACCTCAGAGAGACCAAACTATGATACATCTGCCCCTATGTGTCCCGAAACACCTCAAAAATTTAAGGTAGCATGCAAAAATAAAAAGTTAGGGCCCATAAACCGGCGCAAACGAAAATTCACTAGTGCCTTTTCCGGCCGCGTCACTAATGAGTCAACTATTCTCATATAAACATTTTACATTTACTATACCTTGTCATATGTTTCTGTTTTGAGTCTTGAATAATTCCTTGCAGGCCAGGAATTGGGAATCAAAATTTTCACACTGCGTATGAAGAGCCTCTTGTCTGTTGCATCAAATAAAAAGTGTGTAGCTTCTCTCACCATTTCCTTTGAGAAAAAAATAATAAATTATGAATCATGTCAGAATTTTTAAATGTACTATATTTTACAGACTATAAATGCATCCTACACAGAAACCTCTGATAACGCTAACTAACACAGCCCTGGGGGAGGACCCTGGGCTCTGATTGGTCACTGGGCTGGGGGCGTTGATGGGGGAGGTGCCGGGCTGTGCAGGAGATTGCACGGACCTGAACACAGCAGGAATACGGAGGCGGCGCTGGGGGCGGGACACGGAGCTGGGACAACCACAGGTAGTGCGGGGGAGGGTGGGACTAATCGGGACTTTATCTTAGCTGCCCGTTCCAGCGGGACAGGGGTTAAAAACTGGGACTGTCACGCTGAAATCGGGACGGTTGGGTGGTATGTGAACGTGTGCGTACAATTTACTTTTTAAAGGAAAGGGGGCCCCATACAGAAGTCTGCTATGGGGCCCTGCCTCTCCTAGTTACGCCCCTGCCCCAATACGTGAGGCAGCTACTGCAAAACCTCCAAATACACGCATCAGCCACTGCAAAACATGCCAATATACACATCAGACGCTGCAGAAGCTGCCAATACACATGCCAGCCGCTGTAGTACCCCCCAATATAAGCGCGAGACTCTGCAGAGCCTCCAAATACACACGCCAAACAAAACAATGGGGGAGATTTATCATTAGGTGGCTCCTATCATTAGGACAGTTCTATGGTTGTCTTTGGAGCTCCACTGTTTGTCAGATTCATTAAAGTGGTTTTGGCCCTTTAATAAATGTTCTTATGCTTCACTTGTGTCTGGGATTTTTCTTTCAAAAAGGCCCAAAATTCACCAAAACTTGAGCACATACACCAGCATTGGGCTGGAGTGACTTTGCGATCTTTTTGCAACACTATATATTAGCAATATTATACAGACCATTCATTGAGGTCAAGGGAGAGTTTTCTAGGCATGTTCTATAAAGATAGGAGGTGTAAATAAGCTCTGACATCATTTATTGGGGCTCATTTACTAAGGCCCCTTTCACACTTGCGTTTTTCATGAGCGTTTTCTGTGCATGCTTTTGTCCCGCAGAACTTGCATTGCACTCTGACCCATTGTAACCAATGGGTCTTTTCAGACTTACATTTTTTTTTTCACGCACACACGCGCATTTTTTTTAACGCGCGTTTAAATCTCGACATGCTCTACTTTTGCAAGTCACGTGCGTGAAAAATGCACCATACAAGTCTATGGAGCTGCATCAAAAACGCATTGCACTCTGAGACACTTGCAAGTGCAATGCAAGTGCAATGCGTTTTTCACGCATCAATTGTCATAGAAAAGATAGAGATCAGCCCTGAGTCCTTTTCACGCACATTTTCTGCGCATGAAAAACGCATTGAAATTGCATTGAAAACGCGCGTGAAAAACTGAGACACTGAACAAACTCTGACTGAAAACTGACTACACGCAAAATGTGCGTTTTTCACTGACCAAACACTGATCGCACCCTGATCAAACTCTGACGTGATCTGCAACGCAAGTGTGGAAGGGGCTTAAGGGTCGCGGATCGCACTTTTGTTGGACTTTGCACTTTTTTGGGGGATTGCACGGTGCAGACAGGTATTTAACAGGGGCCTGCACTGGGATTGTGTCACACTGGCTTCCATGCGACGCAAATTAGGGGGCGTGCTGTCGGACCATCCGACTGATTCGCACTTAGATGCACCACTAAAAAGATGGTGAACTCCGGCGGACCTGAGCGGGGAAGCGACACATGCAGGATATCGGGAGCATATCGGTATTCTTGGGAAATGTCTTAAAATTCTAAAACTTTTTATAAAAAAAAAGGCCGCACACACCGTATACCTGTAACTTTTTCACTTTGGTATGTCGAGCTAGACAAGGTTGCATGTTTTGTGAAAAAATATGTATTGATATTATTGCGACAACTGTGACCCGCCGTCACTTTGTATACAAATTTTTATGGGAAGCAAAATGGGGAAAAAGTCGCAATTCGGATATTTGTAAGCTTTTTTCCATAGTTTTTATATTTGTGATAGATTTTGGGACATGGGGACAACCAACATGTTCATGATTTTGTTTATTTTTATATGTTTTCTAGGGAAAGGGGGCAATTTTAGGTGACCATGGAGCTTATCTACTATGGGTCGCGGATCGCACTTTCATCGGACTGTTAAACAGTTTCGGGATTTGCGCGGCTTGGAAATGTATTTAACAGGGGCTTGCGCTGGGATTGTGTCCCATGTGATCAAATTGTGGCGCAGTTGCAGGCTTTCATACCACAGAAGGGGGGGGGGGCAGGCCGTCGGCCGATCTGACTGATTCAGACTGAGAGCGGAATTTGAGATTCAAATTGTGTCGCAAGACAATGCACTTACATACACCAGGAAGAAGAAGGGGAATTCCAGCGGACCTGAGCGGGGAAGTGTCACATGTAGGATATCGGGTGCACAGTGCATTATCACGGGACCGGGTTAGTAAATGAGCCCCTATGTATAACATATTTTTATTTTCTACCATAATTGAATGGTAGGTTTTCTTTAATAAATTCCCTCAAGTGTTTCAGCCTGCAGCCAATGAACATCCTCCATATTCTGCATATTCTACGTTGTCATTTGCATAGAAAATTTCTTTGCAATTGATTTGAGACTCTTGAGGGTACAATCCAACTAGGAAGCCTTTATACATTTACAGTTTAACTTAGATGATGTATGCATTCATATTTGGATATGTAAAAGACACTGGCATCGCCTTCACCAGATACTCTCTCTTCCATCTCTTCTATGGTATATACACAGATAAAAACCCATTTAGTAGCTCTGCCTTTTCTCAATCCCAAGACATTTTTAATTTTGTATTAATATACTAAAGTATTTAATGAGACTTGTGTTACTCTTTGCTCACCTGCTCCATTATTTAGCATTTTAGCTGAATTTATTTCCTTTTTATTAATTTTAGTTAGAGTTTGCAAGTTCTATTTCTGAAATGTTTACACTTGTTCTCTATAATAATACATTTATATACTAACCTGGGGTAGATTTGAAAATCTCTAATTTTGTATTAATAACCTTAATTGATTGTATGATTGATAGTCGAGAGTCGTGTGTGGTTATGTTAATTTTATTTTCAGCAACTTAGGGACATTTGACAGACGGCCATTAGTTACAGACAGACCTCTCTGCCCACTGTGACCTCTGGTGAAGCTCTCTGGATGTTTTACTATAGTCCCAGGCTGTAATGATCAATGTAAGGTGTCCTTGTTTTTATGACAGCCCATAAGTGTGAAAATCCATTTGTCATATACACAAAAAAAAAATTGTCTGGCGTTACAATTATAAACTTGTCAAATACAAATTCGACTCAAATACAAATTTAGCTTAAGAACAAATCTAAGGACCCTATCTGTATGTAAACCGAGACTGTCTGTAAAGATAATTCTTGTATTATATAATTATCCCGGGTAAATTTGAAGATATCCCATTTAGCATTAGTAACACTAATTGAGAGTATCTGCTCCCAAAACTGTCTATGGCTGTCATTTTTTGTGTGTCCAAGCAAACTACAGTATAATGACAAACAAAAAAACACTTAAAAAAACAAAAAACATAACTTAGATTTTCATTGTGTTTAAAAACAATAATGAAAAAGGACTATACAGTTCATTTATACCTGACAAAAATGTAGTTTACCTAATGATTGCCAATAGATTTTACTCTGGGAAAAAAGCAACATTTTTAAGTATAATAAATTAAATAATTCTTACCTTAATTTTGTCAATGATCCTGAGATCTTCCTTGACATTAGGATTGATAGCAACAACTATATCTTCATATCCTCCATTGTTGAGTTTAACCATGGAGCTTTCACTTTTGGCAAAGATGTGAAAAACCAAAACTAATGCTACAATACTTCTTGGTGTCATTGTTAATGACTATGACACCTGTAAGAACACACTTCTATGAATATTACTTCCGACATCTATATATACTCATACAAGGATGTGATTTATGACGTATTTGTCAGTAAATCATAGTTTCTTTAAAACTTTAGTTAATTTGTAATTTGATTTCATGAGTCATCAGTTGTTTAACTAAAACAAGGGAAATGTGTTTCCTTATTATCCCGGCTTGAGGGATTAAAAGTTCTTTATATCCTGTACTTATAATAACTTATATGGAGAGTCTAAAATAAAAAAACACATACATCCACTATTTATCCAACTGCAATTTTTATCTGACACTGCACATGTGTAAATATGTAATACTTTCATTGACATAAAGATAAAGCACCATGGGGGAGGCATGAAAAAAGTTGCACGGCTACAAATTACGACCCCCACCATGCCACCCTCAGATCAGAAGTGCCCAGGAATGGGTGTGCTTTGGAGGACATTGGTGCTGGTTATAGTACTTCTCTCCACCAGACAGGGAGTCTGTTGTCAACTGCCAGTTATTGGATATTCTAGTTGCCTGACTTCTGCTCTGTTTCTGATTATCCTTTGCGTTCTGTTTTTGTACTTCTCTGCCACTTTAATGTGCCTTTGGTTTATATTTTTATTATTCTCTGAATTGTGATGACACACTTTCAAAATCTCGATTTTTTTTGTCACGACTATCCCTGTCCTTCACCTTATTCAGTGTATCATGCACCAAACATTCCTTGAGAATGCTGTAGCTACACTGATGCAGAAACATATCTTGTTTAATCCCTGAGCTGAGTGGTTTTACTGGAAAAAAAAATTATAGCATTATGCCAATGAGGCTCTGTTGCTTCTGTGCATGGCTTGGCTCTTCTCCTCTTACATTAAGTATGCACTGTTCAGAGGATGATGTAATCACTGTGTTGTGCATAAGAGGCAGAAGTAATCAATCGCTGCACCATCCCCCAGCTGCTGTGTATGGGTCATCCAGCTCAGGTTGATTGGTTCTGTCTGAACAGTTCAGGAAGCTCCATGTATGAATGGCAGCCAGCATGCAACACAGCTTTTGCAAGGACCTAAATGTTTTAATAGTTTTTTCTGAAAAACCCTAACTCCAAGATTAAACAAGATATGTTTCTACATCAGTGCAGCTACAGCAATCTCAAGGTATGTATGGATCAGAATGCATCAAATCAAATGGTAGATTTCCTTTACTAATATGTCACACTTTGGTAAGGGGCTAATAGATGGCAATGACTGGCATATCTTTAGACATTGAATGGAGTGGCAGAATCCATCCTTGACTTGCCTATCCATCAATTAGGTGGAAAAATGAACCAGTTTTTGTGATCATGGGGGTACTTGTGGTTGGACTCCCACCAATCGCGTTGTCATCTTCTATGCTGTGATTGGGGGATAAGAATTAAACTTAGGACAACTGCTTTGAAGATTCTAAAGAGAAGTTGTGACCTGTATCTAGAGAAAGATATTGGGGCACATTTACTTACCTGGTCCCTGCGCGATCCCCTAGGCGCATTGTCTGCCAGAATGCCCATCTGCCGCAATTCAGGAAGATCGTGCGCCCGATTTCGTGCAAGTGTCACTTCTCCGATCAGGTCAGCCGGAGTTCACCTTCTTACTCCCGGTGTTTGTAAGTGCATTGGATGCGACACAAATTGATTTGTTAAATCCTGTGCGTTGTCCGAATCTGTCAGGTCATCCATCCACACCCCCCCCCCCCCCCGTGTTGTGTCACGTGAAAGCCGGCGCGATTGCAAAACAATCTGATCCCGTGCGACGCGAACCCGAAAACCTGATGGAAATGCGGCCAAGTGACCTTAGTAAATAAGCCCCAATGTCTCTCTCGTGTACATGTTAAAGTTAAAGGAAATATATTCTATAACATCAGCTTTCACAGACCTTCTGTAATTGATTGAAGGAAATCTAGAAATTTTAAAGTATTTGTATCTAACAGATATAAAAAAATGCCTTTAGGTACAGGTAGACACAGGGACCATCATAAAACGATAGTCTGGACTACATGGGTAATAAAAACAGGAATTAGAAAGAATTGTGTGGGAGATTAATTTATCAGACTATATATACTATGGCAAAAGTTTATTCACGGTTACCAGGAAACAATTCTGACACGCAGTAAAGTGAAGAATGACCTATTGCATGGTTTATAATTGTGCTCTTTGACAAGACTTTACTGAACAACCCCTTTAACATTGCTATACAGTCACTTAAGCTGTAATAAAGTAGTTAATTTTATAAGGAAGGAACAAGGTATGCAAAGTTTTATGAGAACTGTACAAATATTAATAAACTGTTCTCTCGGAAGAAAGTTGTGTTATTTTTAGACAATATATACAGCTACAGAATATCTATAAAGAAATGGTATGTTGAGGTCTTTACTACAGGGATATCTGTCAATCTATATATTAATCTGTCATATTAATTTGTCATATGATCTAAACTTATTTTCTTCATATCTGCGTAAACATAGTATATAATAAATAGGTTTATTTGCAGAGCTATTTATAGTTTTTATTTTTAAATTTGCAGAAATCTTGCAAATTGTGAATACTACTAATAAAGAAATTAAATCAAAGCACAGACAAATAATATTAAATCATAAATATTTATTTACAATAAAATATATACATATCAATTAATTACAAATCTTGATATACTGACAATGCAACAAGAAGGTACCAGAGGTAAAACAACAACCTGCCAGGCACCAGGGGTAGTGGAGCCACCGCAAACGATGACGTAAGCCAACACTTGGGAGCGGAGTCTAAGTGCCACCCGGTTTTCACCAGATCCCGCTGCAAAGTCAGCTGGACTTGTTGCAGCGTGGAACCACCAGGTCGCTCCACAAGCACGACTTTGTCCGCGGTGGCGGCCAAGGTGTAGTACAAAGTCTTGAGGCAGAAGCATGGTTGGGGACAGGCAGAAGGTTGAGACAGGCAGCACAGGATCAATGTCAGGTACAAAATCGAGGTCACAAAGGAAATCAGGAAAATCACAAAGGGCAAGGAACACAGCTGTCTCTCAGGCACAAAGACCTGGTAAGGGACACAGGAAGGGGTAGGAATTTATTATGGCAGGAGGCCAACCAGCGCCAATTATCTTGCTGGCCCTTTAAATCTCACAGAGCCGGCGCGTGTCCTAGGAGATAAGGGACGCGTGCACTAAACTGAAGGGACCGCAGAGATTGTCGCCGGTGCTGGAAGAGGAGAGTGATCGTGCAGGCTGGCTCCGGGGGCACAGGAGGGCACATGGGTGCACCTGTAACCTGGGATATGGGACACAGGGGCACTCGTGAATTCCCCCCACCCTTCAGCCTCCCCCTCTTCTTGGACTGGAGGACCCTGTGTAGAAGAGCACGATCCAGAATGTTGTCCTTGGGCTCCCAACACCTCTCCTCTGGGTCGCACCCCTTTGAGTCTAAAAGATAGAATCACCTCCCTCTGACTGTCTTCACATCAAGGACCTCTTTCACCTCAAAGACATCTGTAGCATCAGCTTCAGGAGTAGGACATTGTATTAATAAGGAGGGTTGCTAGACAGTGGGGCAGATTTACTTACCCGGTCCATTCGCGATCCAGCGGCGCGTTCTCTGTGCTGGATTCGGGTCCGGCCGGGATTTAATAAGGTAGTTCCTCCGCCGTCCACCAGGTGGCGCTGCTACGCTGAAAAGCATCTGAACGCGCCGGAATTCACCGAGGCCGGCTGAGTGCAGGTAAGCGCGTCCCGAGCGACACATTTTCCATTCTTAAATGCGGCGGTTTTTCCGAATACGTCGGGTTTTCGTTCGGCCACGCCCCCCCGATTTCCGCCGCGCGCATGCCGGCGCCGATACGCCACAATCCAATCGCGTGCGCCAAAATCCTGGGGCAATTCAGGTACAATCGGAGCAAATCGGAAATATTCGGGTAACACGTCGGGAAAACGCGAATCGGGCCCTTAGTAAATGACCCCCAGTATCTTAATATGGGAAGCTGCTGCTGGACATTAAGTATAAGGTGTATGACTATGGTGTTGTGGGTATATGTATGGGTAGCATATATGTGTATTTTCAAGTGTAATGTGACGGGGCAGGTGGAGGCGATGGTGGGGTTTTAAATATAAGGCGGCCCCAATCTGAAGTTTGCATTTGAGCCCACTGGTGTCTTTTACGCCACTGAATACAAAATAGAAAAAAGCAGAAGGTTATCGCGGGGTGCTAATAGCCAGATATATCTGATTTAGATCTGGCTATCAGCGCCCCATGATAGCCTTCCGCTTTTTTCTATTTTGTATTCAGTGGCCCACCGGGCCAACCATCAACCATCTATACCTGCAACTGGTATTCATTTACCAGACATCAAGGAACCATCCCCCTGAGTGGGCCTTATACTGCATCGCAAAAAGTGGTAATCATCTGAGCAGTTATTAATACTCACCTGGCATCTCATCATACACTTGACGCTATAACAGTAGGAGCCATCCTCTCCCATTGTGTTTTGGTTTTTTATACCTTCTTGCCACTGCTCATAGATCCAGACGTGACTGTGGTAATTTCCTTATATTTGTTATCCAAGGCCTTTTTCCTTCTAAAATCAACATTTAAAACTATGCTAATAATCTGTGTTATTTGTGAATGAGTGTCACCAGAGCCCCTCTGTGCTGCAGCTTCAGAGACTGCTCAGCTGTCTTACACCCCACCTCTGCTACTGCAGAGGATGGATGAAATGGATAATCAATATAAGAAGATTACCACAGTTACGGTGCCTAGATCTATGTGTAAGTGTCCCTTGTTTATTATGCTTGTTTTTGGTGGTAGATTTTCTTAATTGCTAAAAACTGTCAATTAAATGTTTGATATTTTGTTTTAACAAAACTATTTACTGCCACATCCATATAAAAACTGTAAAAAGCAATATACAGGAATAGAGAAGATGGTCAGGATTTATAGAGCACTGGCGCATCGTGCATCCGCCCCCTTGCTGAGAGGGATATATCTAGAGACACCAGCCTGAATCAGGACCGATTCTAGCCTTTTTGCTGTCGGGAAGTGGGGGGAGCCGTACAGGGCGAATCTCAGAAAAACCGTGCCCCAACCCCTATCCCCCTTCCCAAGGTTATTAAAATACAATGCACCTCAATTTTTACCATAAACAGCCCCCCACAAATTAAAACTATTAGAGAAGTGCATTTATGTATGGATTATAGTGTATGCTGCACTATCCCACTAAGTTAGCTAAGACATTGCTCCCCCTAAATTAATTCTAACATATACAGTGGCTCCCATTCAAATCACATGTACAATGTCTTTCAAATTATAACATTGTTTTTGTAACAAATTATTATAATAGAGATTTACAAATATACTTCAGCAGAACAAAGCTTAGTATAGAAATACAGCACCAGCATGGAGTTCAATACATAATAACAATACAGGCAGTCCCCGGGTTACATACAAGATAGGGTCTGTAGGGTTGTTCTTAAATTGAATTTGTAAGTCGGAACTGTATATTTTATCATTGTAATCCCAGCCAAAACTTTTTTGGTCTCTGTGACAATTGGATTTTAAAAATGTTGGGTTGTCATAATCAATCAATCAATATTAACAGTAAAGCTTCATTACAGACACAACTGTTACAGCCGATCATTGTAGCCTAGGACTAAAGTACAATAAATTACCAATATCCAGAGGACCGTTTGTAACTAGGGGTCGTATGTAAGTCGAGTGTTCTTAAGTAGTGGACCGCCTGTACTAGAACCAAGCTTCACACAAAAATACAACATCAGGGCGAATTCCCGGTCACACTGACACTGTCCACAAAATATTGGTATCCAGCACAGTGCATCCCCAGTATATAGGGAGCCGGCACCACCCCCAGTGGTGTAACTGGTGATCTCTAAGCCCAGAGGCAAAATTCCTAATGGGGCTCCCCCAACCATTACCAACATGATTGCAAAATAATGCCATTCTGATAATAGGTAAAGCTCCCTTATATCAGACTAATATCACAGTATGGTTATACCAGGAGCAAATATTACCTCTGTGCAGTCACTAATATTAGAGGTATTTAATGGCACAAAGGACAATATCACCCACATAATGCTGCTACACCATGAACATTACTACATAAAAACTGAAAAATACCATGACAAAATATATCCGCAGTATGTCCAAAGAGCAATATAAAGGGGGCATTCCTTACATCAGATTATTCAGTCTTATTTCCTTACTCCAGATTATTAATTTTTACTTCCCTGCAATACCTTTAGTATGACATGTCTTACACAGCTTAATGGTATTCATTTTTTCTAATGTGGCTAGTCAAATTTAGAGCTGAATACATCACAAATTGCTCTGGTGTGGAGATCAGTAAGTTTATTTATTTTTAGAACTTTTCCTGGTTCATCAAACAGTATAATATTGTAATCATGTGGCAGTTACAGTCCACAGAATGATGACTGTTTAGTGTAGCATTGCATCAAGTATTACGTGCAGGAGTGTAGCTAAAGATCTTTAAGTCATAGTGCAAAAGGCAAAAGTTCAGCTTCCTTTTCAAGCACAAATTCTCTACTTGCCCGTCAGCCTCATCATGTAACTGACTTTGTGACCCAGTGTGGTGATCTGACCTAGACCCTCACTTTTTTTCTTTTTATAACAAACTTCATTTCCGTCTTCATTTTACAAAAATATAAATACAATAGCAATATGTTCTTAATTCACATACATGTACATCACAGTAAAAACATGTCAGGAAGCATACATAGTACCCAATATACAATATACATTCATTTCTAAGTAAACAGTTTGTAGCTTGCTGTGTTTTTTTTGTTTCATTTCTTCCTTTCCTTCTTCCCCCTCATATATATCTATACCCAATTCCATTTAACTCTAAACAATACAGACTTGATATCGACAAATATGTGTGTTGTAGTATACCTCTAAGGGAACCAACTTAATACATACCTCCCAACATTTGGGAAAAGGAAAGAGGGACAAAATGGCGGCACGCGTAGCGTGCCGCGGCGAACCCCCTAAGCCACACCCCCAATCACTCCCTGGCCACGCCCCAAATTTTAGCCATATTAAAAATAATAAAAATCATAATTTAAAAAAAAAAAAAATATTATCCTCATTGGGATTTGAACCCAGAACCTGCAGTGTCCATGTACAATAATAACACAGCACCTCAACCCACTGAGCTATAACCTCAGTGATTAACAAGTGGAGAATTTTGGTAACTAAGAACTATATACTGCCTTGGTATATAGGGAGGGATCTTCTCAGATTATTGTAATTATTGAGACTATTATTATTATTATTATTATTATTATTATTGAGATGATTATTATTATTTTTACCATTATTAATAATCATCTCCATAATAATAAAATTTATAATAATAATAATAGTCTCAATAATTACAATAATAATATCTGAGAAGATCCCTCTCTATATATCAGTGCATTAGTCTGTGTCACAGTGTAAATGGCAGATAACATGTCTTACTTACCAGAAATCCTCAGCTCTGTATCACTGGGCTTATAGCTCAGTTAGTTAAGCTCCTGTCTATGGTGCAGAGGGTCCCAGGTTCGAATCTCAGCCTGGCCAAAACTTTATTTAATTTAATTATATAAAGAGCTTGTGTCTGGGGAAGCCCTGGAGACCATATATGGACAGATACTGATCTGACCTGATGACGTGGTCCCTGCTCTCTCTGCTAAGCCGACACTTCTCTGAAAAGGATTCCCTGCCCGATGTCTGCTCTGGGGAACCCTAGGAGATGCAGTGACCATATATGGACAGATGCTGATCTGAAGCTGATGATGTGGTCCCTGCTCTGCGCTAAGCCCGACACTTCTCTGAAAAGGATTCCCTCCCGATGTCTGTAGAAGCCATTCTGTACTGTGAGTTCAGACTTTCAAAGTATTTACTATGCGGACACAGCGCCGGGACACAGCGGGACCTGGGGGGAGAATCCGTGACAATATCATAGCTGCCCGTGACGCGGGGCAGGGGTACGAAAAACGGGAAAGTCCCGTCAAAATCGGGACGGTTGGGAGCTATGTTAATACCTGATATATGGCATGTATTAGTTTCCAAATTTGCAGCATTTGATTCCCTTGGGGTCGTGTAACATGTGTCTAGAGACCCACGATATATAGATAAATACATGTCAATCCTAACCTAGCATGCTTCCAGGAAAAAACATCACAGTCTGAGACATAACCATAATATTACCCCGCCCCCCATCCCCACCGCCCCAACACTGGCAGTTGCAAAGGAGAGAGAGAAAAAAAAAAGGAACATTTTTTCCAAAGGGGAAGAATGAACAGACAGTGTTTTATCTACTGCCAAGGGGACCAGATCTTGTTCCATTTACACTCTGTCTGCATTATTCGGGATCGGTTAAACTCATATTCTTCTTTTATCTGTCTGGAGAGATGCCACCAGCTTTCCATTTTCGGGGGGGAATTTAGCGCCCCATTTTCGGACTATAGTTATCATAGCCACATTCTTCAGTTTAACAATCAATTTACCGTGCTTGCTAATTATTTCTGCTTCCTCCACTAAACCGAAAATGGCTGTAGGCATAACTAAAGGGAGGTCAATTCCAAGGGTGTCATCTATTTTTTTAAATACTTCCTTCCAGAAGTCCCCTATAATAGGACACTGCCATACCATATCTAATCTCCCTTCTTGAACGTCCCAAGGACAATGGATCACCTCAGCTTACAGATCTTGGGCTTAATTATTAAACTTCTGAGCTGAAAAGCATAGTGTGATTTTATATGCAAGTACAAAACATATCACACTATATACAATGGGGCGCATGTATGTAATTTTAGGCTTTGCTTTTTCTTCTTTCATTATTATGACTTTTTTAGGCACATGTGTATTTGTGCACCTTTTTTGCACCTAAGACAATCTCCCTTGAAAGTCCGCCATGGTTGAATTTTTTGCATTGTTCCCTGAAATGTGAAAGTTGCGACCTGCACCTACAAGACATAGGAAATAACTTTATTTTTGAGACTTTTGTATAAAAAGACACAAATTTACTAAAGACCTAAACTTCTCAAACTCCACATTGAACTCCACAACAAGGAAACACCAGTAAAATACATCTGACCAACAGAAAAGCCAAACAAAAAAATAATAAATAAATAAAAGCAGCACAAAGCCAGACAACAAAGAGAATCTATAATCAGGAATGTTTTTTTAGATGGTGACAGGTTCCCATTGCCTCTGCTATGCTGCTTTTAGAAACGCCTTTGTTAGTATTCTGAATTATTTCAGTAGTTTATGTCTTCCCCCGGAACTCACCGCATGTAAAATCTGCGTATAGTGCTATCTCTTGTAGTAGATTCCTTGATCACCTTCTAGATCTGGATATTGGCTGTGTAAATAATATGGTATGGCTTATGCCATTGGGATTCTTAAAGTCTCAGATAAAAAAAAGTTCTGTAAGTAGGAGTAAGGTAGATGCATATCTCAAAAAACAAAGTCCATATTGCTCCCCTTGTCATACATGTTTCAGAGCTAATACTTCTTCCTCAGTTGTAAATCGATAGTGCCCATAGTGCCATTTCATAAAACTACAGTGAGCAAATATTAGTAGTTCTCACATCATAATTATTATTTCAGTACCATCTAAACTTCTGTATTTTATGAAGAGACATACTTACTTTATCCATTTTGTAAGATACCATTTATACTATTCGTCACTATTGGAATGATTCAGTCATATTCTGAACACTGAACTACTAAATAGAAGGTCGTGTGATCTGATTTCATCCATTAGTGTACAAATGGTTTTTCCTCTGTGTTTATAATTAATGTATCTAAACAACTGTGAGACACTGAAGGGGTTAACTGTGGATGGGCGGTATGTTTCTCCTAGGCTTTGCTATTATGCAAGGCCTTAGTGCTGAGGTTTGTGTCCAGCACCTTGGACACAGGTGGTGGGAACAGCCCAATCAGCCTAATAAAACCGCTCAGCAGAGCTGGAAGTGTTGTCTCTCTGGAAGGAGGCTGGAGAGCACACAGCCCTGACCTCTGTGCCTGGAGCAGCAAAAGTGTTTTTGTTAGTGGTGAGTCAGAGAACCATTGTTTAGTTAGCACCCTGACGGGTAGGATATTATTTTGTTTTGATGCCTGAATGTTAAGGCTGGTTTATTTTGTTCCTGCTGAAATAAACACAGGCTAGACCTTTTTTGGACTGTACTTTGGTGTCACTGTTGTGAACTGCATCACAGCACCCCGCTACCACGGTCTCTACTGGGCCAAATCTCCCACACAACCAAGACATCCTCTTACTCCTACAGTCAACTAGACCCAAACAAATATCCATTTGCCCCCAGAAAAAATATACACCCCCACCCAAAGCAGCTTTTAGTAACCTTAAAAAGAACCTCTCGTGCAAATTAACCCACCCAAAACTATAACTAAAATGCATTGTCCTTATCCCTAAATTGTTCCTTTCCATGGCTGCAGTTTTAAAATAATCTACTTGTAAACTTATATGCAACTCACCTGATGTGAGTCCAATGATAGTAATGGGGTCCGATATATATGCAGTCTACACAGCAACCTCCATGGAGGATGTGGAGGTGTAGCACATGAAGGCTTCTGTGATCATTCTATGATACTGCCATGTGATCAGATACATACATGGGGTAGACTCAGTGGCAGATTAAGACTACCAAGGGCCCCAGGCTGTATAGATTGTAGGCCCCTGCCTGGAGTTTTTAAATACAGTGTACCCCTTAATATAATATATAATCCCCTTGATTAATAATAAATATTGTATAATATATAGTGCCCCCCAACCACATACTGTATGCAGTGTATAACTAAAATACACTATAAATCAGTGGTCCCCAACTTTTTTTTGCCCAGGGACCAGCAGTTACCATATATTTTTGTCCAGGAACCAGTGGGCAGGGGGAATAGGGTCTTGTCTCATTGTCTGATAGCCCACGATGTATGTTTGCATGCGCCACCATGAATTCCTTTATTTATATAGCGCACACAGATTACACAGTGCGCACAGACCTTGCCATATCGGTCCCTGTCCTTTTACTTTTGCCCCATCTACCAGAGAAATTTTTGTTTAATTGCACAATAGCCCTGCTTACTAGCATAAATTTGTTCTTAGTTTGCATTAAATCCCTCTACCCACAATGTGGCTGTGACTAACGGTTTGCTAACTCCAGCCATATCACATTCGCATGACCCGGCTATTAGTATGGACTCCAAGCACAGCATAGGGCCACCGTCTGATTTTTTTTTCTAGCGCCACTTTTAATTTACCTTCACAATCTCCTGAGATACCGGAGTCATCGTCCATCGAAATTGACCATAAATTTGCAAAAATGTTGTCAGCCTTCCACACATGTTGCTCTATGGTGGTTACCGAGGTGTATGAATTGAGGTAGAACTTGTAATTCTGCATCACAATGTACTAAAAATAATGGAGTGCACCATAAGCCATGGTTGTAACAATGTATCAGTGCTGGACATTCACAGGATTAGCAGTTCACAAATGTCTCTTGTGTTGTCTTCCAAATTGATCGCTCTCCCCCATGCTGGATTGGTGTATTGCAGCAGTCATCTACATGACTTCTCATATGTTTAGATATCCATAGATAAAAAAAAATGTCGCGTAAATTAATCCTTAAATATTTGGCCCCATCAGATTTGGCCCCATTAAACTAGCATCCACCTCAGGTAAGGTATGAAATGTCCATTCTAGAATTCCATCTTATATGTAAAATCTTATCTGTTTAACTCTAAAAATTCTCGTCCAAACGCATGTGAAAATTAGCAAAAAAGAGATCTCACACGGGTTCATTCAAGTTTAGAGGCAGCAATAGAAGTGTCATTTTAGACACCCCTATCTTTGGGGCTCCTAGAAACATGATGCTGGTGTCATAGTAAAGATAAAAATCTCATCATTCAAACTGCAAAAGGCAGGAGTTGTCTTTTTATCTGCAGTTTAAATTCCAACTATGCCTTCATGTGTCTGTATCTCTGGTTCTGTAGATTAAAAAGATGATCTGAAAGATGAGATTCTTATACTTAATATTACATCAAGTTTCTCAGCACTGCAGAACTGATGATAGGGGCACCTGAAGGGACCCTCACATTGCAGCCCCTTGACTGAAATTATTAATTTACTAATATAGTATAATAATAAATTAATGGATAATGAATGTATTAATGAAGTGTAATAATGAATTTATCCACAGTTCTGGTGATGATTGTGGGGGGATTGAATTGTAATTGATGTGACATAACCTAAGAATAGACTATCCATTTTCTAATATTGATTGCACAACCCTTTTTTGCACAATCCTATTTTAGAGCTATCTTGCATTCACCAGTTGGGCGTCTGATTAAATGGGGTCTAACTTGGGACCCCCTGAAATCAGGAGCACAGGGGGTTCTGCAATGTAGCATCATTTTCAGTCCCCTGTTTTCGTGACTACTTGGGGTAACAGGATCTGGACACCCAGTGATCAGTGTCTGATCCGCTCTTCTTTGGATAGAATAACGTGGTTTTATTTTTCCAGATATTAGCTAAATTTTCCTGTAAACATAGATACTTGAGAATGGCGTAGATCACTAGTAAAGATCAGGTGGACCTTGATGTGACAAAAAAAACAAATACCCAGAAGGCTGTACTATAGTTCATAGAAGATCAATGAGAATGGAAGCCATTATATCCCTGCACTTAGCGGTAAGGGTACTGTATAACCCCAGGAAAATATCACTAGACAAATTACTTGTCATCAGTAATCGAGTATTCCAAGAATGGAGATCTCTAGCAGCCCCATAGAAGGAATGGAGAGCCGATGACACATAGGCACTTAGGAAGGACTTTCATAAACCTGGTCACTTAGTAGTCAGCGATCTGTAATGGATCCTGTGTGTGGGAAATAAGTGTCTTTGTTGGGACAATTCCTTTGAATAACCGCAGACCATTTTTTTTTGGATGTTGTGATAAAATGGGCCCATTTTATCACAACATCCCAAAAAAATGGTCTGCGGTTATTCAAAGGAATTGTCCCAACAAAGACACTTATTTCCCACACACAGGATCCATTACAAATTCAACAAATACATAAACATTTTTATAAATTATGAAATGTCATTGAAAATGTTTGTTCTAATCTTGATAGAAGGATTACATCAACATTATAACAACAAAGGCAACATACAGCTCAACAACCGCACAACAGCACAAAATGCCTCAGCAGAGATTAATAATACAAAAATAGAGCAACAAATACCGCATTCAGGCAGACAATAGAGACCACAGAGCAAATAATAATACCGGATACACCAGAACAGGCGACGATAATAATAGAGGCACCCCAGAGTAGACAATATTAATAATGATGACCCCAGAGCAGACAAGTAATCATACTGCATAATAAATCCTCTTCTGCTTCCTGAACTACAAGGAAGTCTCTCCTCTCCTCCATGCACTGCATCTCTGGCTGGTTGTATGCTCCAGCATCAGGACTCAGAGCTTTGCCACGATCAGGAGAGAACCATGAAGCAGTACAGTACAGCTGATAAGTACTTACCTTGGTCATCTCCTGCTCTACGGGCCGTTGTGTTCTGGGTCCTGGTGCTGGTGCATTCAACCAGAATCAGGACACAGAGTGGAGCAGCAGGAGCGGATTCAGTAGCACTGAAGACTTCTCAGCTGCAAACACTGCTAAATGGCCTCATGCACTAATGAACATAACTCGTGGCTTTACGCCCCTTCCACACTTGCGTTTTTCACGCATGTTTTCTGCGCGTGCTTTTGACATGCAGAACTTGTGTTGCACTCTGACCCATTGTAATCAATGGGCTTTTTCAGACTTGCATTTTTCGTTCACGCGCGCACGCGCATGTTTTTTAATCTAGACATGCTCTACTTGTCACTACAAGTCACGCGCGTGAAAAACGCACCATACAATTCTATGGAGATGCATCAAAAAACGTATTATACTCTGAGACACATGCAAGGGCAATACAAGTGCAAAGCGTTTTTCACGCATCAATTGCCATAGAAAAGATAGAGCTCAGCCCTGAGACACTGAACAAACTCTGACTGAAAACTGATTGATCTCTGATGCAAAATGTGCGTTTTTCACTGACCAAACCCTGATCGCACCCTAATCAAATTCTGACGTGATCTGCAACACAAGTGTGGAAGGGGCCTTAGAGGTCACATGGAGCCATTCTGCCGTGGGTTTTGCATCCCTTTTTCAGGCTGGTAGTTGGGTTGAATGTGGCTGAACTTTATGTACATGCTCAGTAGTGAAGCTACGAAAGAAAAGAAGAAAAAGCTACTGGGAAAGAATTCCAGCACTCACATTAGAACTGCTATAGCGATGAGGACAACGGGGCTGTGGAGTCAGAGTCGTGACCATTTTGTTGATATAGTCAGATTCTCGTAAGGGAAATTGAGGAGTAAGAGTCGGAGTCGGAAGTTTGGCTTACTGACTCCCCTGCCCTGATAATAACCCGGGGATGTACTGTATTTCATCTTAAGACAAACTACATAAACAACATAAAACATAAGCTGGACTATTGGGTTATGAGAATTTCTCATTTATAGATACTTTTATTTTTGAAGGAGAAATCTGGAAATATTTCTAGGAATTTATTATTCCAGGAGATGTTATCCATATCGCCATCTTGTGGCTAATATTCAAGATGCAGCAATTAAAGTTTCAGATAATTAGTCTTCTCTGTACTGTTGTGTCATGAAGGACTTTGTCCATAACTCAGTAAATGGTTCTCATTCCAGGACAAGCCCAGGGGTGGTCACAGCATACAGCAGATTAGCGACTGACCACAACAGCTGCTATAAATGGCGCAGCATCTCATAAGTCTTCCCTGAGTGCAGAGATCTCTTTCTTCGGAGTTGTTGACAGAGTCTGATCTGTCAAAACCACCTGCAAGGATAAAAGGAGATGGCAAGTGACAACTCTGCAACACCCATCATACACAGCCATGATAACAGGAAGCAGAAGGGGCCAAACATCAACATATAATAGAGGTCAACAACTATATTTAAATAACGCTCTAACTGAACACTACAGCAGGTGATCAGAGCTAAGGGGAGGAGCCATGAAGTAGATCAGTGCCAAGACTACAGAGCACAGCACTGATGCTATACCTCCTTAAAGGAATTATCCCTATAAGAAGACCCATACACATAGCAAAGCTGTAGTCACTCTGCACCCTGACTGCTATATTACCATTACTGCTAGGGAATGTGTGGAGCCACAAGGTTGTATGGAGCTGGAACACATCTATAGTCCAGCAGACGTTCTTCAAGATTTTAGGTGGAAATCCTCCTCAGTCGCCTTATCCGGCATCTCATCCCCATCAGATTAATCGTTATCCTTCTTCTTCATCACAGTTGTTCCCAGCTGCAGTATGTGCATGTGACATCAACACCTTCAGAACTGTCCTACCTGGAAAACAAAACCACATCCATAGTATCCCAGAGCTTTCAGATAAGGGGAAATTCAGGGATGGATAAAAGAGAGGTTGGGACCAGTCATAGAATGAGAGAGGGCAAGAAGGGGCCCCCAAAGCACAGAGGGAGGGTAAGAAGGGGCCTGGAGCAAAGAGGGAGGGCACAAAGGTGCCACAAAGCAAAGACTGAGGGCAGGAGGAGGTCTGAACAGAAAGGAAGGCCAAGTAAGAGGAGAAATAGTTAAGATAGAGAGGGATCCAGATGCAGAAAGAGAGGGCTGGAGGCAGGGCCCACGTGGAGTGAGCAGGACACAGACAGTAGGGTGGTATATGGAGATAAAAAGGGAATAGGGGGAAAGGAGAAAATGAAGAAGAGATAATAATGGCCTCACTTCAGCTTTCATGCCGCCTCCAGCAGTGAGGGCTCTAGGACTTCTCCTCCTCATCAGTAACAGGTGTTTCCGGGGGCTGCATCCGGCCTTTATCCAGTCCATCATCAGGTCTTCATCCACATCGAGCAGCTCATCCTCCAGCTCCTCTACCTTAACCAGCAGCTCCTCTGGAGAGCAAAGAATAGAAATACGACTTATTTTGTGTTTTATAGACATCTGCCCTCTGACATCTGTTAGAGGTTCTGTGTCACCAACAATAGCAGCAGAACTTCTCTACAAAATTACAAGGAAGAAAAAGAGGTAATAAGTGAATTAACTTGTACTTGGAGTAATGTATATACTGCATTATACTGCAGGAGCCAGTGGCGTAACTTGAAGCTGATGGGCCCCAATGCAAAGTTTGTGCCAGGGCCCTGACTATAATGTATGGTTCATAGTACTAATCTTCTCATATGGGAAAGTGACACCTTATGGGTCCCCTAATCCTCTTGGGCCCAGTTGCGACCGCACCCTTTGCACCCTTTCAAGTTACGCCCCCAGCAGGAGCTGCACTCACTGTTCCACTGGTTGAGTCACTGTGTAAATATATGTTATTACTTTTCCTGTACTGATCCTGAATGACATCCTGTATTAGGGGACATTCACTGCTGGTCACTGCATGTCCTATACTTCGACAAATTTGCGGCATGGCCACTCATCTGCCTATGGAGGGAGGAGGGGTAAAGAGCGCTCACCCCTCCCTCATCCTCCTCTCGGCCCTGTGCTCACAGGAGCGGTCCCCTGCATTTTTAAGCCCTCTAGTCAAACCCCAGGGATATGACGACATATGAGGCCGCGGTCACACATGATATTAACGAATGCAGTTTTCCGTATGACAACAGCTGAAAAGAGGAGATTTGCCCAATTACATTGCTATCCACATAGTGTTTACAAAATGCATCTGTTAACACAACGTTAACATCCACATTAACATAGTGTTAATACGTGTTTTGTAAACACTATGTTGACAGTAATGTAATTAGGTAAATCTTCACTTCTCAACTGTTGTAAAAGTGTTTGAAAACACCTGTGTTAACGCCAAGTGTGACCGCACCCTTAGAAGTAACCAATACTTTTTAATAAAATGTAAATGCAAAAATTAATCAATTTATTAAAAAAAAGCCCAAGCTTTCAATGGCGAACAGGTTTATGTGCAAAATTTTAAACTTTTAAAGCATATGAAATAATTCCAATTTACATGTTAAAACAGGGTCCATGTAAAAAAAAATCCTTCCTTTGTACCTGCCCTGGACCAGGTGCAGATTTGCGCCTAAATAGTCGCAAAAATAAGCAAAAAAAGTCATACAGAGGTGAAAAGTCACACAGAACATCTGGAAAATAAAGATACATAAGGCAATGCACGAGGTGAGAACAAGACGTACTTGTAGAAACGGTGGCAAAAGTCCCAAAACAACTAAAATGAGACAATTAAACTAGTAGAAATAAAGATCCATGTCCCCCAATGTGTCACTGCTGTACAATGGGTTTATCAGTCTGTAGTTGTCCTTAGTGAACAATCACATTGCAGCTTTCTCTATGTTCTCTGCTCATTACACATGAAAGCTGTGTAGTAATTGTTTCCTATGGGCAACATCTACCCTGGAGCAGATTTATCAGAACTTTCATCAAGAAAAACTGCCCTGGTTGTCATAGCAACCAATCCGATGTCACTTTTTAAAACATCTGGATCTGGATGGTTGCTATGGGCAACTAAGACATTTTTACTTCAGGACAGTATTGATAAATCAATAAAAGCAGCGCCACTGTGATGTGCAGGTCGTGTGTGGTATTGCAAGTCAACCACATTCACTTTACCAGAGCTGAGCTGCAATACTGGACACAAGCAGTGACTGTTCTGGAGGCTTTGTAGCATCACTTGTACTTATATATCTATCAGCAGCTCCTACCTACCAGGCACAGCCGAGCTCTTTTGGCCTTTGGATGGTCAAATGCAGATTCATCTGCTCTTCTCCTCTTCAGGGACTTATGGGTCGGTTCATCCCGGCTGCTGCTCCCTGGTTCTAGATCTTGGCTAAGCCTTGGTTTTTTGGCCACTGGGTGATCACTCCCAGAATCCTCCTCTCTCCTCCTCTTCCGGTTCTTACAGGAGTTCTCATGCCGGCCACTGCTATCCTGGCTGAGGCTCAGTCGTGGTCTTTTGGCCACTGGGTGGTCATCCATGGACTCCTCCACCCTCCTCCTCTTTAGGGGCTTAAGGGTCTGTTCTTTCTGGGGCTCAGCCGATGTTGTGGGGGGCTCCCTAATCCCATCAGCACTCTCCGTGGTTGTCACCGGAGCCTTGGTCCTGCGAGGTGCGGGTAACTCCTCACTCCTAATATCCTTCCACATCTCGCGGTTTATTTTTATCGCACGCTTCATATTTGCTATGAGCACAGCAAAATCGCTTCTTCCCAGTATTCGGTGAAGAAACACAAATGGTTTTTGCATTCTATTTCCATAAAGCCGGTGACAACGTGATGTCATAAAGTAATGTGACCTCATGGGATTCCGTGTGACATTCTACAGCTATTTACATATTCAAATTAGCCACAAAACACAAACTATATGTCTATAGATAATAAAATGATCAAAGCCTTAACATGGAGAATATACATAATAATATATTTCTATTAGGCATAATTGGTGGTCAGTTCCTATGTGTGTGTCATATATATATTTATATATATATGTATGTCATACTGTACTTTTTTGTGTGTGTGAAAAGACCCATAACTGTATCAAAGTGGGGGGAGCACGTTGTTGTAAATCCATTTCCATATACAGGCGGTCCCCTACTTACAGACAACCCCTACTTACAGACAACACCCGACTTACAGACAACCCCTAGTTACAAACGGACCTCTGGATGTTGATAATTTACTGTACTGCAGGCATCTGTAGTTAAAGGGGTATTTCGGGAATATGAACGCCTGACACAAAACCCATGATGATATAAATAAATGAATACAACAATACTCAATGGCATTAGTCACAAAATGGAGCTTAAATAGTTTTATTTTATGATTTACAAAATGTATGGACTCTCTAAAGTAGGTGGAGTTATCACCAAGATGGCTGCCACTGGAAACTACAAGTCCCAAGATCCTTTAGTTCTCAGTAACTCCTCCTCCCTCTTATGTTCTGCTCCCAATGATTATGTAGCAGACTGTTATGCTCTGTTACCATAGTAATGATGTGTAACCGCCATCACTACACATCACCACAACACTGGCCATGCTGGATGCACTGCAACCAACCAACTACAGCCAAATCTAGTGGTGTTCACATGACCTGTGCAGGACATGTGATGTGGACACGTGACCAGTGGCCATCTTCTGTCCTGTGTCTGCTCTGCAATGGACCGCGCCGAGGAAATTAACGGACTGATTAAAGGGCCAGTAGCATTTTAAATCTTCATTACTGTGTATGTCACCAGCATTTTCTGCTAAGGGGAGCAAAATTTTAAATAACAACTAATTACACATTAGCTTATATTTTGAGTACCCATTTGTGTATGAATTATGCTGATTCCTGGAATAACCCTTTAAGCTTTATTGTTAATCCTGGTTCTTATGACAACCCAACATTTTTAAAATCCAATTTTCACAGAGACCAAAAAACATTTGTCTGGGATTACAATTATAAAATATACAGTTCCGAATGATATACAAATTCAACTTAAGAACAAACCTACAGAACCTATCTTGTACGTAATCCAGGAACTACCTGTAATGGATCCTATGATCTTCAAAGACTCTAACTGAAAAATTGCTGCTGTCACTAAACTGTTTCCAAACCTATGGACCTCCAAATGTTCCCTTTTCACAGTCAAGGAATGATCGGAGTTGTAGTTTACACCCTAGTAACTGAAATAAAGATTGATTTTGTGGATGGAGGGGCCTCAGGAAATATTTTGCCACCATTTATGTATTTGGGTCTCCACTGTATTACCATATCTGTATTAATGTATGTATTTTGTTGCATATATTGCTTTGAATTTCTGGCTATAGGTGCATAGAGGGAGTATTACCCTCTGTGCACACCCCAGTGGAGGATCTCTCCCCATAAATCAGTGTGATATAATAATAAATATGGTGTGCAAATTGTGCAAACAGGGTAAGACTGGCCTAGGGCCCACCAATGAAATTGATTCTGGGGACCCACCTACTGCTACATGGAAATATTACCTGTGAGTTCTCAGACCGGGTTTACAGAATATGTTTTAAAAGGCACAGCAAATGCATCAAGAAAAAACGCATCCCAAAACACATCAGTATTGATGGTAACACATTTTTTCCAATGTGTTTTAAAATTCAATGCAAACACATAGGAGCAGATTTACTTACTCTTCCCTGCGTGATCCCCGTAGTGCATTCCCCGACTCCAATGCATAGCTGCCACAATTCACTACGTGCATGCGCCCGATATCATGCATGTGTCGCTTCCCCACTCAGGTCCGGCGGATTCCATCTTCTTCTTCCCGGTGCATGTAACTGCTTGATCTTGCAATACAAATTCAAAGTTAAATCCCGCGGTTTGTCCGAATCCCGCCCCACCCATTTCTGTTGCATGAAAGCCGACGCCGATACGCCACAATCCGATCGCGTGCGACACTATCCCCGGAGCAATCCCTGAAAAGTCGGAAAACCCGACGAAAATGCGGCCGCGGGACCCTTAGTAAATAAGCCCCATAATGTAAATGCCGCGTAGGACCATGTGCACAAGATGCAACTGAATTGGGTTTAAAAGGCAAATGGTTTAATATGCATTCAGGGAGGAGATGCCCCTAACGTGTAATTCAGTCTTGTGAACATGGATATAAAATACAGCATAAGGTAGGACCTATTAAAAGTAATTAGTGTCTCTGCCAGCTCCTATTGCAACCCCATCTCCCCTCATATTGTGGCCCCATCTCATCTCCCCCTCATATTTTGGCCACCTTTCATCCCCTCCTAATATTGTGGACCCTCTCACCTCCTCCTCATATTGTGGTCCCTCATCTCTCCCTCATAATATGGCCCCTCTTATACCCCCCATGTTGTGACCCCCTCTCATGTCAACCAATATTTGGGGACCCCTCTCATCACCTTCCATATTGTAGGCCACCTCTCATACCCCCAATATTGAAGGCCCCCTCTCATATTAACCCATATTTGGGGACCCCTCTTATTTCCTCCCATATTGTAGGCCACCTCTCATGCCCCCCAATATTGTGGCCACCTCTTATGTCCACCCTTATTGTGGGCCCACATATTGTGGGGTCCTCCCTCATATCCCCACATATTCTGGGCCTCCTCTCATACCCCCATATTGTGGTGCCCCTCTCATACCCTGCAATATTGTGGCAATCCTATCACCCACCCCCACCCCCATGTTGTGGCTTTCCACTCATGCTCTTTTCCCTGTTTCAAGTGAATTTAAAAAAAATAAACACCATATACTCACCTGTCCCCATTTTCCCACAGCTCTTCTCATCTTTCTCGGGGCTGTGATGCCGGCATTACAACTACAAGTAAACCGTGATGATGCAAAGAGCTAATAGCTCACTGCACCATCCTGTTGTTTACTTCTTTCTTTTACCACTCTGGACACAGATAGAGTTAAAGCCCTGACACAGATGGCAGGGGACAGGCCCGCTGGTGCTTTCACCGTTACACCGGTGGGCTAGTCCAACCCTGACTGTAAATGTTAGATTATTGGCAGAAAGTAGAGTGTCCTTTACTGACCAAAACTAGGGGTGCACAATTAATATACTGAAAATACAGACACATCATACTGGAAGTCACTGGAGGATGGCGGGTGTCAGTGACAGAGGGTGAGTACTTTGTTTAATTTTTTAAGGGGGCACTCTGCTGGACATTACATTAATGGGGTCACTGTGCTGGGCATTATTTTAAATGGGGGCACTAATTACATTTATAGGGGCACTGTGCTGGGTATTATATTAAATGGGGGCAGACATAACATTTATGGGGGCACTCTGCTGGACATTTTATTAATGGAGGCACTCTGTTGGATATTATATTAATGGAGGCACTCTGCTGGACATTATATTAATGGGGCACTCTGCTGGGCATTTTATTAATAGTAGCACTCTGCTGGACATTACACTAATGGGCACACTCTACTGGACATTTTAATAATGGGGGCACTCGGCTGGATATTATAATATTGGGGGCACTCTGCTGGACAATATATTAATGGGGGCACTCTGCTGGACATTATATTAATGGGGCCATTCTGCTGGACATTACATTAATGAGGGTATTCTGCTGCTTATTATATTAATAGGGGCACTCTGCTGGACATTATAATAATGGGAGTACTCTGCAGGACATTATATTAATGGGGCGCTCTGCTGGACATTATATAAATGGGGGCATTTTGATGGACATTTTATTTAATGAGGGGACTATTCTGGGCATTACCTTAATGGGGGCATACTGCTGGACATTTTAGGAATGGGGTATTCTGTTGGGCATTATAATAATGGGGGACTCTGCTGGACATTATATTAATGGGGGTGCTCTGCTGGACATTACATTAATGGGGCCATTCTGCTGGACATTACATTAATGAGGGTATTCTGCTGCTTATTATATTAATAGGGGCACCCTGCTGGACATTATAATAATGGGAGTACTCTGCAGGACATTATATTAATGGGGCGCTCTGCTGGACATTATATAAATGGGGGCATTTTGATGGACATTTTATTTTATGAGGGGACTATTCTAGGCATTACCTTAATGGGGGCATACTGCTGGACATTTTAGGAATGGGGTATTCTGTTGGGCATTATAATAATGGGGGACTCTGCTGGACATTATATTAATGGGGGTTCTCTGCTGGACATTACATTAATGGGGCCATTCTGCTGGACATTACATTAATGAGGGTATTCTGCTGCTTATTATATTAATAGGGACACTCTGCTGGACATTATAATAACAGGAGTACTCTGCAGGTCATTATATTAATGGGGCGCTCTGCTGGACATTATATAAATGGGGGCATTTTGATGGACATTTTATTTAATGAGGGGACTATTCTGGGCATTACCTTAATGGGGGCATACTGCTGGACATTTTAGGAATGGGGTATTCTGTTGGACATTATAATAATGGGGGACTCTGCTGGACATTATATTAATGGGGGTGCTCTGCTGGACATTACATTAATGGGGGAACTCTGCTGAAAATGTTATAAATGGGAAGCTCTGCAGGACATTTTATTAATGGGGCCACTCTGCTGGACATTTTGTTAATTGGAGATGCACATTTCATTTATGAGAGGAGACTACTGGACAGTTTATTACAGAGTAGCAGGTGCATTTCCCACCCTAAGCTTACACTCGAGTTGATACGTTTTCCCAGTTTTTTGTGGTAAAATTTGGTTAAACAGCAGCTTACACTCGTGTTGGTATATACCAGTGGTGGCGAACCTATGTGGCGAACCTATGGCACGGGTGCCAGAGGTGGCACTCGGATCCCTGTCTGTGGGCACCCAGGAAATCGCCTAAGAGAACACAAGGGATCTTCATGGATTCCCAGAAGGCCCAGGACTTTCTGCGCTCAGTGCTATCTTAAAGCGACAGCGCTGCCTGACACTACAGGAAAAATGAAAAGGGGTGGATAGATCTGGAATATTACTGTAGCTTCGGCTCCAGGCCCGAAAATTTTTCCCATTCAGGGGAACCTCAATTTGTCACCCTTCTGTGTTGCTGTTCTTAGAATACTGGTACGATTGAAAGCCATAACAGCAAGAAGTTACTGCTTCAATTGTACTTAAATGTTGACACTTTGGGATAAATAAGTGGGTTTTGGTTGTAGTCTGGGCACTCCGTGTCTAAAAGGTTCGCCATCACTGGTATATACAGTACCCTTTTTTTGCATCTTGCTAATTTCACTGATATCTGGACTGGAGTGCTGCTATTTTACTACTTATATTTCATATCTATTTCATATCTATTTCATATCTGTCTATCTCCTATCAATAATCCCATAATACATTCTACTCACATGGATATAATATTAGGAAGCTCCTTGGGACATTTCTAATCCTGTCAGTGCTTGCTCCTAGTGGCGTAACTAGAAGCTGATGGGCCCCAGTGCAAAGTCTGTGCCAGGTCCCCGACTATAATGTATGGTTTATAGAAATAGTCTTCTCATATGGGAAAGTCACACCATAAGGGCCCCCTAAACCTCTTGGGCCCAGGTGCGATCGTAACCTCTTCATCCCCTAAAGTTACGCCCCTGCTTGCTTTACTCTGCTTACTGCCTGGGATTTTTTTTTTTCAAAAAGTTGCACAATGCATAAAAAGTATATACACAATACATCAGCAGGGGACTAGAGTGACTGTGCAACTTTTCATGCAAAGAAGTCCCAAGTGATGAATCTGGCTTTGCACGGCGTTGCATGCAGTAGTTAGGTTTACGCCAGAATAATGAAGTGTCGGAAATATTACAGGATATGGAAAAGATAACCAGGAACTCAGAAAAAAACGTGTTTGTTTATTAAATCGTAATATTTAAAATCAAGCAAAATTTAAGCAATTCAGGATAACACAGCTTACACATTTTAAGCCTAAAAATTGCCATTTAGTCACAGAAAATAAGTGACTAACATCAAAATTAATAAAAAGAGATTCATGATCAATCTAGACCCTGACAAAATCACACACCCTTGTAAAGGTTAAACACCTTGGAACACGGAAAAATAGAAAATCATTAATCCATAACCTTTTAATATTGAAATCCTTTATAGTTTTTACATTTCTGGTTTTCAAATATCACAACTTTTTTTTCTTTTACTAAGGGCTTGTTTTCTGCTAGTGACAAACAATGCACTTAAACCATTTTGTGGTGGACATTTTTTTACAGGAAATATGTCATCTAAATGACACATCCCCTTTATTATTTGGGTCCCCCTGACCACAGGTGCCAATAATGATATAATTTTTGCTATGTTTAAATTCACTTAAAAAAAAAAGGTTTTGGAAGCAGTACAACCTTTTGATTTGTTATGTCATTTAACTCAATACATGGATGATTATTTAGATTGGGATGGGACTAGGGCAGTGATGGCGAACCTTTTAGAGAGCGAGTGCTCTCTATTTATTATAAGTGCCAACATGGCAGTTTAAAGGGGTATTCTCGTCTCTGCATTCACATTCAGTTTCATTAATCTTCCATATATAAACATTTCTTCAATTGGATGTTATTAAAAAAAATGTTTCTGTGTGAAGATAATTTCACATAAACATAGCCATATTGTCCCTTAGAAACGAGATAGCTTCCTCGGTTACAACCACGTCACATTTGGGTAGCAGTGGCCAGACATGCACTATTGAGCCCTGCCTGACCTCCTGGATTCAGCGATCATTACTACAGGACGGCTGTGGGACATGTAGTAATTCTCAGATATTTCATATACAAAAACTTTTTGTTTATTTGTGCAATTCCTCCAGCAGACGTGGCCGTATCCGAGGAAGCTATCTGGTTTCTAAGGGACCATATTACTACACTTATGGAAAATTATCTTCACACAGGAACATTTTTTTTAATAACCTCTAATTGAAGAAATGTTTATTAATGGCAGATTAATCAAACTGAATGTGAATGCCCAGACGAGAATACCCCTTTAAGTAATAACTTATTGCTTATTGCCTTGTCAAAGCTTTCAAACTCTTTCATCCTGAGGACATCAATACAGTAGAAAGGGCAGAAATTCAGTTTATTGTTGTTGTCAAGTTCTTCCCCTGTTCACACAACCTCAGGTTCTCTAATGACTAATACAATTCACAGAGTGAGCTCAAAGAAGTAATATCAAGACAAAGTATGGTATAATATCTCAATCTGTGTGGAGCAGCGTTGCCATGAATGGCTAGGCAGATGTAAGATTCCTTATTTGTGTCCAAAGTATTACACAGAGATCCTCTGAACCACCGCGAACGATGACACAAGTCAACACCTGGGAGCGGGGTCTAAGTGGCACCCGGTTTTCACCAGAACCCACCGCAAAGCGGGTTGGACTTTCTGCTGCATGGTACCACCAGGTCGTTCCACAGGCGTGACTTATCCGCAGTTGCAGCCAAGGTTGAGGTACAGGAACGGCAGGCATAGTCGGGGACAGGCAGGAGGTCAGGATGGGCAGCACAAAATCAGAGTTGGGAACGTAGCAATAGGTCAGGGCAGGCAGCGGAGAAGCATAGTCAGGAAAGGAATCGGGGTGACAACGGAAAATCACAATAACAGCACAAGGCATCAGCCACAACTTTCTCTAGGCGCTTTCAAAGATCCAGCAGAGTTTGCAGGAAGAAGCAGCCTTATATGGAATTTGTGAAAATGGCCAGCGCCAATTAATGGCTCGTTGGCCCTTTAAACCAAATTATTGAAGAACGTTTGCCTCTCTATTAATAAATGTGCCTCTATGAGTCCATCCCTTTCTTAACTTATCACCAGTGAATATAACTTAGGGAAGGAGACCAGAACTCACAGACAGACAGCCCAGAGGAAAAGAAAGGGGAAATACATTTATCTGGGAAATGAAAAAGATGTTACTTCCTCTAGTAAGAGTTTTATCTAAGATATATTTATGAGCTGTGCTGTCTATTTATGCATAAATACATATAAAATATAATTGATGAAATATGGATAGTTTTTCATTTCACACTCTGACTTGTGGGATACTTTTCCTCCTTTGACAGCTGACGATACAGACAGTGATACTTATAATGATACAAATCACCACAACTGATGCACACACTATCAGTGTAATCTCTGTTATATTGAGTTTATCTGAATTGTCATTGGCGGGTGGATAAGTTATTGGTCCAGTAAAGGTAACATTGGAAGCAGTGGATGCAGATGTAGTCGGTTCAGGTGTAGTTAGTTTAGTTGTTATGGGTTCAGTTGTAATCAGTTCAGTTGTAGTGGGTTCAGTTGTAGTTGTTATGGGTTCAGTTGTAGTTGTTATGGGTTCAGTTGTGGGCGCTGGTGTTGGTGGAAGGACTAGAGCGGCCTGAGCTATATTTGACACATCTGAACGTTGAGCAACTTTATCAATAGCAACTAAAGCAAAGTAAAGGATGGTGCCATTTTGTATAACAATGTTTTCTGGCTTGAATGAGAATGTTTCGCTGGATCCAGCTGGCAGGGGAGTAAGAGCAGAAACGTTGATTGGTGTTGATCCATCAAAATTGTTTCTGAGATCGTTGTGTTTGATGTTCATTCTTAGGTCATAGCTTGAAGCTGGAGAACAAAAAGTTGATATTTATTTTCACAGAATTGAATTACATACTTGTGTGTGGCAAATCTTTTCTTTTTATTCTAAGAGATTTTGAAGAAGCCTTTTTCAGGTGTACGTAGAGTTTTGATAACTATCCCCTGCTGATTTATTGGCAATGGCTTTATACATTCCATGAAAAACCCTCAGAGGCCGGGAAAAAGATGAAAAAAAAACTCAAGTGTACTTGATCTGCTCTCACTGTGTGAAGCTAATAGACACTATAATAGGCCAACCCTCCTGCCAAGAAGTATGTGTATGATGGTTGGATGCAGGCGATTGGAGCATTTATAATGTACAGGACTGTTTATAACCATGTGACTGGTCCAATGAGCGAGAAGTGACTTATACCATATAATGCAATCTTCAGGTGGATGCCACAGAAAACCAGTGGCAGTGTTTACTTCTAGATACAGATACAAATACAGCATTTAAAATTCTCCTGGTTAATCTGCATGGTACAACACCACTACCGAGTGGCTTAGCTCTGGAGTTCAAGGCCCCTGGACTTGAGATTTGTATGAATGCTGACGGATTGCCTATTCAGCTTACTGGAGATTGATTCCAGCCTAGCTGACCGCTGCTTCCGGCTGAGGTACTATTATACGACTACAGCCAGCCTACTATCAGCCCTGCTTGCCCTAAGAAATAGGAGTCCTGACCGACCTATAGCTTGTTGCTGATGCAGTGTTTCATGTGAGTTCTCCTAATAAAGGAACCAGAGTTTACATCATATCCATTTTCTGTGTGCATCCCTGGCCAGCCGCTACCATAATGGGCCTTCTTTTAACATCTGCCTAAGATCTGTCAACTACACCACCTTTACTTGCTGGGGGAACCTTTAATGACATGTCCTTCCCCATGTTCTTGCTTCACCCTTCTGGCTCTGATAAGTATAAGTAAGGTCTACACTGCCATGCATGCCTAAGCCGCCATCAAGACAGCCACTCCATTCCTAGTCTTTAGGTGCCCCCATACACTGTGGGCCCCCAGTGGGAATGTTGCAGAAGCTCAGTACGTGTCCATGGGGTCTCATCCCACCTGCCAAATGGCTAACTACTTGTTTGATTATATCACTTAAATTTTCTTACACCCTTATTTATTGAGTATTTGGTGGTGCCAGTTATCAAAATTGTTACTGTAATGTAATTAGCCGCAGTCATTAACACCCTTGACCAGCAAAGAATTATGGCTGTGAAAACTAACAAAGTGCTCCCTATATTTGGGCCATTAGTAACGTTTACGAGGTTTTACCATGTATGTCACTGCTGTTACAGTAAAAGACTAGTTCTGATTTTATCAGCTGTTTCTGCTCCAATACGGTTTGGGTTTCTATTGCAAAGGATCTGCTCCCCCATCTGATGTTACCTAAAATCACCAACCCTCTATTTTTTTCGTATCTATTCTAATATGTAATAACTACAATATCACACATTTATTCCACTGCAGTAATTGGATAGAAATATTTCTCACCATTCCCCTGGTCCAGATCATCCCCAGTGGCCGTCCATGATAATGTTATCATATCATCCACAATCTCTGCTTGTAAATCGGTTATTTTATCCGGTTTATAGATATCTGGCTGAGGGCCCGAAGGCACATTAGATACCACAAAAGAACCTCCTGATGCTGTCCTGCTAAATTCTCCAACATTAAGATCTTCATCTGTATATTCAGGACGTGGCGGATTCATAGTAATAGTACCTGCAGAGAGAGAGTTTTAGTAGGAATATTGAAAAAGGAAGTTAAAGGATTACTGAATTATTTCAGATGAACAAAAACAAAGTATACGGAACTATTGCAACTGTCTTATAGTTTATGTGTATATTCAGATGACATTGTAGGAACAAGAAACATTGCCAGTTTTGGCATTTTCAATAAAAAGTACACCCTAAAGTTAAACTCACATAGGGAGTGCACTGCTCACCCCTCCTCTCCCCATAGAAAATAGACTGTTCTTACGGCCAAAGATTTTGCGGCCATGGCTCGGCACAGTGAACACTTGCTGTGCTCACTGTACCGAGCCTTGATGCCATAACCATCTATAGGGTAAGTATAGTCATTTGCAAATTTGCTGCCAGATTTACATTGCCCCCACCAACTGTGTGAATGGGGCCTAAAATTGTACAACTGAAATTCAGTTACAGAGAGAAAATAAAATGTAATAGTTATATTAGTTAAATTCCCCCCCAAATGTATATTAGTATCCACCAAATATTAGAGGTCTCTTACCATTTATGATAAATCCAGGAACATAGAGGGCGCGGCTCTTTGGAAGGACCAATCGACTTTTACCCTTGATATTGTTTTCAACTCGCACCTTTAAACTGTATCGTCCATTTGCTGAGAATTGGGTGAAGTATCTAGAATATGTTCCATCATTCTTGATGACATCAGGGCCTAAAAAAATTTTATCAAAATATTTACTTACATCACTTTACTTCTTCATTTTATTTTCATTGTTACTTATCCAAGAAAATCTTTTAAAATTAACATATCAGTTTTACATATATTCAGTGGTATCATATACTGTACATCTTCAGTGTATAGAAATAAACATTTTTATGCTACAAAATATGTTTAAACTTCAAATGGGTTATACCAAGTTTTATTGTTATCCACACGATAAGAGATAACAATCTGATTGGTGGATGACTACCACCAATCATGAGAATGGGGGGTCCCATTTTGACTAATTGAGAGAGCAGCAGGTTGAGCATGCATCCTGACACTTCATACAGAACTGTAGGAGCCTCAAAATTTGCATAGAAAAATCTCTGCCATTTCCTTTCATTGTCTTTAAGTGTTCTGGAGATTGGATAGGAAATTACCAACAAACTTGGTACAACCCCTTTAAACATAAATCACTACCAGCAACACTACAAATCTACAATCTACCACATTAAACATTGTATCACCGGGCCTGGGTAAATGCAATACTCTGAATATTTTGCGTGTCCCATAACTATGATAGCTGCACCTATATATCTTAATTAGAGATGAGCAAACATACTCGTCCGTGCTTGATGCTCGTTCGAGCATTAGCGTACTCGAAACTGCTCGTTGCTCGGACGAATACTTCGCCCGCTCGAGAAAATGGCATCTCCCGCCGTTTTGCTTTTTGGCGGCCAGAAACAGAGCCAATCACAAGCCAGGAGACTCTGCACTCCACCCAGCATGACGTGGTACCCTTACACGTCGATAGCAGTGGTTGGCTGGCCAGATCAGGTGACCCTGGAATAGACTAGCCCCTGCCCGCGCTGCTCGGATCATTCTGTGTCTGGATGCCGCTAGGGAGAGAGCTGCTGCTGGTCAGGGAAAGCGTTAGGCTGTTCTATTAGAATAGTGTTAGGCAGGAGTGATTCAACAAGAACCCAACAGCCCTTCTTAGGGCTACAATAACGTTATACTTTTTTTTTTATTTGCTTGTGGCTGGGCTTGCTGGCACTAGTAGTGCAGCTAGTACCACATTGTGAGGAATTTGCTGGGAGACCTGCGACCGTTGTGTTTAGCTCTTAGTGACACACATATCCACCTCAAACACCAAAGTGGGACAATTTATTAGGGGTTTGATTAGAATTAGGCAGAGTCTGCTGATTTAATTTTTTTTTTTTACCTTTATTTCATTTTATAGCTCAAACTCATCTTGCAAAGCAGTGTGCTTTCAGTGTCGGCTACAAAATAGCCATAGGAGAACCCCAATGGCTTACTTAGGCCTACAATAGCGTTATATTTTCCTTTTTTTGGTTTGCTTGTGGCTGGGCTTGCTGGCATTAGTAGTGCAGCTAGTACCATATTGTGAGGAATTTGCTGGGAGACCTGCGACCGTTGTGTTTAGCTCCTAGTGACATGCATATCCACCTCAAACACCGAAGTGGGACAATTTATTAGGGGTTTGATTAGAATTAGGCAGAGTCTGCTGATTTATTTTTTATTTTTACCTTTATTTCATTTTATAGCTCAAACTCATCAGGCACAGCACAAAATCCAGTTGTGTGCTGTCAGTGTAGGTTAGAAACTAGCCATAGCAATAGGATAGCATCGTTTTGTTAAAAAAAATAAAAAAATAAAAAATAAATAAACACAAAAAAAAAAAATTAAAAGTTTACACTTTAATTTGGAAAATGTTTAACCCGAGGGCTAGGGGTAGAGGACGAGGGCGTGGGCGTCCAACTACTGCAGGGGTCAGAGGCCGTGGTCCTGGGCGGGGTGAGACACCACCTGCTGATGAGGGAGCAGGGGAACGCCGCAGAGCTACACTCCCTAGGTTTATCATGTCTCAAGTTACTGAGACTCGTGGTAGAGCACTGTTGAGGCCAGAACAGTGCGAAGAGGTGATGTCGGGGATTGCGGACAATGCTTCTAGCCATTTGTCCACCAGTCAGTCTTCCACGCAGTCCACCCATGTCACCGAAATCAGCACTCCTCCGGCTCCTCCACCTCAGCCTCCTTCCCCCCAGTCTGCCCCCTCTCAGCAAAATTTGGCATTTGAACCGGCATACTCTGAGGAACTGTTTTCTGGACCCTTCCCACAGTCACAAACCACTTGTCCGGTTGCTGCTGAGCTATTTTCCGATGCCCAGGTTTTCCACCAGTCGCAGTCTGTGGGTGATGATGACATTATTCACGTAGTGGAAGAAGTGTGTAAAGAGGTGTCGGACGATGAGGAGACACGGTTGTCAGACAGTGGTGAAGTTGTTGTCAGGGCAGGAAGTCCGAGGGGGGGGCAGACTGAGGGATCGGAGGATGATGAGGTGACAGACCCAAGCTGGGTTGATAGGCCGGGTGAACACAGTGCTTCTGAGAAGGAGGCGAGTCCTATAGAAGAACAGGTTGGAAGAGGCAGAGGCAGGGCCAGAGCTGGTGCATCAGCGCCAAATGTTGCCCGTAGTCAAGCTCCCGTGGCGAGGGCTAGATTTTCAGAAGTCTGGAGGTTCTTTAAAGAAACACCGGATGACCGACGGACTGTGGTGTGCAACCTTTGCCAAACCAGGATCAGCAGGGGTTCCACCACTACTAGCTTAACTACCACCAGTATGCGCAGGCATATGAATGCTAAACACCCCACTCAATGGCACCAAGCCCATTCACCTCCGGCCGGGCACACCACTGCTCCTTCCCCTTCTAGTCAGCCCCCTGCCCAGGACCACGGCCCAAACACCTCCCGTGCAAAAACCCCATCTTCGCCTCCACGATCCTCCACAGCATCCACCAGCGTTCAGCTCTCCATACCCCAGACGCTGGAGCGCAAAAGGAAGTATAGCGCAACCCACCCACACGCCCAAGCCCTCTACGTCCACATCTCCAAGTTGCTTAGCCTGGAGATGCTGCCCTATAGGCTGGTAGAGACCGAGGCCTTTCGAAACCTCATGGCGGCGGCCGCCCCTCTGTATTCGGTCCCCAGCCGCCACCACTTTTCCCGATGTGCCGTCCCAGCCCTGCACAAGCACGTGTCAGAGAACATCATCCGTGCCCTGACCAACGCCGTTTCTGACAAGGTCCACCTGACCACAGACACGTGGACGAGTGCTGCCGGGCAGGGCCACTATATATCGCTGACGGCACATTGGGTTAACTTGGTGGAGGCTGGGACCGAGTCTGACCCTGGGGCTGCTCATATACTGCCGACGCTGAGGATTGCGGGGCCAACCTCGGTCCAGGTCTCAAAGGCCTACTATGCCTCCTCCTCCTCCCACCCCTCCTCCACCTCCTCCGAATTACCATCCGTGGGCATGGCGCCATCAGTCGGTAGCTCTAGGCACAGCAGCAGTGCCATCGCTAAGCGACAGCAGGCGGTGCTCAAACTGCTGAGCCTAGGCGATAAAAGGCACACCGCCCAAGAGCTATTACAGGGCATCACGGCGCAGACTGATCTGTGGCTGGCACCGCTGAACCTGAAGCCAGGCATGGTTGTGTGTGACAACGGCCGTAACCTGGTGGCGGCTCTGCAACTCGGCAGACTGACGCATGTGCCATGCCTGGCCCATGTGTTAAATCTGATAGTTCAGCGTTTCCTCAAGACATACCCCAATCTGTCTGATTTGCTCACGAAGGTGCGCCGCATCTGTGCGCATTTCAGGAAGTCCAGCACAGATGCTGCCACTCTCAGGGCAGCGCAGCGCCGCCTCCAACTGCCCGCTCACCGACTGTTGTGCGACGTGCCCACGAGGTGGAATTCAACATTAACCATGTTATCCAGAGTTTACCAGCAGCGCAGAGCGATTGTAGACTGCCAGATGTCAACTTCCACCAGAACTGGTAGTCAGGTCAGTCAGCTTCCTCAAGTCTACAATGAGGAGTGGACGTGGATGTCTGATATCTGTCAGGTGCTGAGTAACTTTGAGGAGTCAACACAGATGGTCAGTGGCGATGCCGCCATCATCAGCCTCACCATCCCGCTGCTTGGCCTGTTGAAAAACTCTCTGGTCAGCATGAAGTCGGAAGCTTTGCGCTCGTCACAAGAGACTGGGGAAGAAGATTCCCTTGTTGATAGCCAAAGCACCCTTAGGTCTGTTTTTCAGCGCATATCGGAGGAGGTGGAGGAGGATGAGGAGGAAGAGGAGGAGAATGTTGGCGAGACACAAGAGGGGACCATTGTTCAGTCCTTCACTGTTCAGCGTGTATGGGCAGAAGAAGAGGAGTTGGAGGAGTTGGAGGAGGAGGAAATGGGCAGTCAGGCCAGTGAGGGGAGTGAATTTTTGCGCGTTGGGACTCTGGCGCATTTGGCAGATTTCATGCTAGGCTGCCTATCCAGTGACCCTCGCGTTCAAAGAATTTATTCCAGCACCGATTACTGGGTATTCACTCTCCTGGACCCACAGTACAAGCAAAATCTTTCCACTCTCATCCCTGGAGAGGAAAGGAGTGTGAGAATGCATGAATACCAGCAGGCCCTGGTGCACAAGCTGAAACAGTATTTCCCTTCTGACAGCGCTAGCGGCAGAGGGCGTACTTCTGCGGGACAAGTAGCGAGGGAGAGTAGGCGAGCAGGCAGCTTGTCCAGCACTGGCAAGGGTACGCTTTACAAGGCCTTTGCCAGTTTTATGTCACCCCAGCAAGACACTGTCACATGTCCCCAGTCTCGGCAGAGTAGGGCTGATCTTTACAGAAAGATGGTGAGGGAGTACGTAGCTGACCATACCATTGTCCTAAATGATCACACAGCTCCCTACAACTACTGGGTTTCAAAGCTGGACATGTGGCACGAACTGGCGCTGTACGCCTTGGATGTTCTTGCCTGCCCTGCCGCTAGCGTGTTGTCCGAGCGGGTTTTCAGTGCAGCTGGTGGCATCATCACCAATAAGCGTACACGCCTGTCGACTGACAGCGCTGACAGGCTGACGCTTATCAAGATGAATAAAGCCTAGATTTCTCCGGATTTTCATTCTCCACCAGGTGAAAGAAGCTCAACCTGAATAATGTATGCACTCCTCCTCCTCATTGTCCTCCTTCTCCTCCTCTTTGTACACTAAAGCATAGGAAACTGGCTATTTTTTGCCAGGGCCAACTGGCTCTAGCTATAGTACTCTATGTATTTAATTTTTCTGGAGGGCCACCTACCCGGTCCTCTGTTTTAAGCAATTTTTGGGAGTGCCACATACAGGCACTCAATCTATTTAATTTTTCTGGAGGACCACCTACCTGCTCCTCTAGTTTGAAAACTATTTTGGACTGCCACATACAGGCACTCAATTTATTTAATTTTTCTGGAGAACCACCTACCTGCTCCTCTGGTTTGAAAACTTTTTTGGACTGCCACATACAGGCACTATCCAAATTAAATTGTCTCCATAGCAGCCTCCACATGTCGTCTTTTTAGCTGGCTCCACACGTTGTCTCCATTGCTACCTCCACACGTCATCGCCATAGCTGCCTCCAAAAGTCGTCCATATAGCTGCCTCCATACATTGTCTCCTTATCAAACTAACTGTGTCAGGCAGAATTTTGGGTTGTTTTCATGGGTTCCACATCAAACTTGTTAACTTTGTCGCCACCCTGCTGTGTAATCCACAAAATGTACTGGCAAACTTTTATCATTTACCGATATTATTTCAGCGCTTCTTGCGCATCTGTTTACATTCCCCTCACCCGCCATATCCCAAACTTATAAGAACGCTACTACACTTGATCTTATACAAAAGGTTCTTAGAAGTGCTGTTTGGGGAGTAGCCTAGAGACAGGGGCTTGGATTGGCGAAAGCTCGCCTGGCAGCGGAGCGCCAGCTCCATCTCAAGATCCAACTAACATAGTTTTAACTGCAGCACCTTTAATCTACTACTAGTTCACTGCCTCCATACATCGTCCCCTTATCAAACGAGCTGTGCCGGGCAGAATTTTGGGTTGTTTTCATGGCTTCCACATCAAACTTGTTAACTTTGTCGCCACCCTGCTGTGTAATCCACAAAATATACTGGCAAACTTTTATCATTTACCGATATTATTTCAGCGCTTCTTGCGCATCTGTTTACATTCCCCTCACCCGCCATATCCCAAACTTATAAGAACGCTACTACACTTGATCTTATACAAAAGGTTCTTAGAAGTGCTGTTTGGGGAGTAGCTTAGAGACAGGGGCTTGGATTGGCGAAAGCTCGCCTGGCAGCGGAGCGCCAGCTCCATCTCAAGATCCAACTAACATAGTTTTAACTGCAGCACCTTTAATCTACTACTAGTTCACTGCCTCCATACATCGTCCCCTTATCAAACGAGCTGTGTCGGGCAGAATTTTGGGTTGTTTTCATGGCTTCCACATCAAACTTGTTAACTTTGTCGCCACCCTGCTGTATAATCCACAAAATATACTGGCAAACTTTTATCATTTACCGTTATTATTTCAGCGCTTCTTGCGCATCTGTTTACATTCCCCTCACCCGCCATATCCCAAACTTATAAGAACACTACTACACTTGATCTTATACAAAAGGTTCTTAGAAGTGCTGTTTGGGGAGTAGCCTAGAGACAGGGGCTTGGATTGGCGAAAGCTCGCCTGGCAGCGGAGCGCCAGCTCCATCTCAAGATCCAACTAACATAGTTTTAACTGCAGCACCTTTAATCTACTACTAGTTCACTGCCTCCATACATCGTCCCCTTATCAAACGAGCTGTGTCGGGCAGAATTTTCAGGTATTTCACCAGATACATAGTGGAACTCGGCCCATCTGTCGCCGCCATGCTGGAGACCTGAAGTTGCAATCATAGCAGCGCAATATGGATGCCCCATACTGTCGCTCTTAATCATGGAACCATTTCCGTAAAAACAATTAAAAATAGAACCACTATGCTATTCCATTATTCCTAGGTGAAATATTCAAACGACCCGGCCTGCTATGAAAATTATAATTTTTTCAAAGTAAACGCTTCTAGCCCCCAGGCCCATTATGGGTGGGGAGGAGCCGAGAGACAGGGGCTTGGACAGGTGAAATCTCGCCTGGCAGTGGACCGCCAGCTCCATCCCAAGATTAGGCAGCCTCAGAGGCATCCATGCATACTGCCCCTGCTGTTTTCTGTCCATTTTGCCTCCACGATCCTCCACAGCGTCCACGAATGTCTCATTTCAACTCTCTATACCCCAGACGCTGGAGCACGAGAGGATATGCAGCACATCATCCCCTTATCAAACGAGCTGTGTCAGGCAGAATTTTCAGGTGTTTCACCAGATACATAATGGAACTCGGCCCATCTGTCGCCGCCATGCTGGAGACCTGAAGTTGCAATCATAGCAGCGCAATATGAATGCCCCATACTGTCGCTGATAATCATGGAAGTTGTCTCCATGGCTGCCTCCACATGTCGTCCCCTTATCAAAAGAGCTGTGTCTGGCTCATTTTTCGGGTGTTTCACCAGATACGTTATGGAACTTGGTCACTTTGTCGCCACCATGCTGTGTTATCGACTAAATATACCGTCAACCTTTTGTTCACATAGGAAATCATTTCACCTCCTTTGGTGAAACCTGAGTCCATTTAGGGTATGTCGCCATGCCACTCTCTAGCCTGCCACTGCTGCCATTGCCTCTGCATGCCGTCCCCTATAGTGTCAGGGTCAATTATTGGATGTTTTAGATGCTATCTAGCCTCATTCGGTCACTCTGTCATGGCCATGCTGTTGCCCATAATTTTGGCATAATGGTGCGATTAAGCAGCCTCAGAGGCATCCATGCATGCTGCCCCTGCTGTTTCCTGTCCATTTCCGAGCTGTTTCCATCCTTTTCTGAGGTTCCCAGGTGTTTGGCCAAGCTTCCCTGTGCAGTGCCTTGGTCCCCTTGAAAAATGCTCGAGTCTCCCATTGACTTCAATGGGGCTCGTTATTCGAGACGAGCACTCGAGCATCGGGAAAAGTTTGTCTCGAATAACGAGTACCTGAGCATTTTAGTGCTCGCTCATCTCTAATCTTAATTCATCTTTAATATTAATGTTAGAACATTCCCACTATGTATATGTGTGCGGTTCATGTATCATGTACTGTGCTTGGATAATATTGGATAGCTTATACATCATCCAATTTCAGATTGATGGGTGCCTCATGATTTACACATATTATAAATGCTCCCAAAATGTTCCAAGACAAAATTTTTGGTTTCATTGTTTTTATTCTTTTTCATTCAGTAAAGTTTTTTTTATTCATATTCAATATTTTTGGAAGTGCAGAAATTTTGTAAAGTGTAACTGGTTGTGGCTTAGTTTTACATCATAATTACTGAACAAAAGAAATAAATCCACCTTTCCACAAGTTTGTACTAATTTGTAATTTTTTGTTTTTGGCTATGCACCAGATAGCAGAGCTGTTGGGCCAAGGGTGATTATTACACTGCTGGCAACCCTATTTGACCTGAAGGTGCCTTAGAAGGCAAAACTTTCTGTTAGTGCCTGTTTTTTTTTTAAATCTACAAATAGCCTAATTCACGTGATTTATATGATTTATAGTCCTTTGCTCACAACCAATGCAATTATCAATTATATTATATGGAAATTATCATTATATGGAAATACTAAAGTACTATCAGGATGCATTTATTTTATGCATACCTTCAACTCAGGCAAAGCAAATTTTAACAGCCCAAGCTCTGTATGTGCTCTGTAAACATAACAATGAAAAAGCTGCACTATTACTATAGCATGGGTAAACATACCTGCTCCATTGTCCAGAAGTTCTAGGGTCACTATTGGTCCAGTGACAGGTTCGATTATTGCAGTGACTGTTGCTCCAGTGATCGGCGTCAGTCCTTGACTTACTGTGGCATAGATAACCATGGGGTTCGGATATTGGTTTGCATCTTGGTTCATGTGGCCATTTACGGTAATTGGGGAAATATTTGCATCTGAAGCCTTAGAGTTCACAACTAAACCTAAAGCTTCAACTGAAGTGCGTGAATTGCAAATACTGTAAGTCCAGGGTCCTCTCTGAAAAAAATGAATATTGTTAATCTCCGTCACTATTACATTCAGTAAGGTACATTTTGCTAGGGGGAGGTGCAGTCAGGTGATCTGGAAAAAAGCCACTAATTGGTTTTAAACATTGTGTTTTATTCAATTTGATCGGTCCAGAATTTTGTGCTGATTCATTTCATACTAAACCATATACTGACCATTTCATACAAGATGAGATGAACTTTTCTGATACAGAGATCCACTGCACAGCTCTAGCCTCAAGTGACTATGATATTTTTACATCCGGACATGATCTTATTATTAATCCCTTAAAGACCAGGCCCTTTATCGTTTTTGCGTTTTCATTTTTCACTCCCCACTTTAAAAATCCATAACTTTTTTATTTTTCCATGTAAAGAGCTGTGTGAGGGTTGGTTATATACACAACAAATTGCACTTCATAGTGATGGTATTTAATATTCCATGTTGTGTACTGGAAAGCGGGAAAAAAATTCCAAATGAAGTGAAACTGGTGAAAAATGCATTTGCGCCGTTTTCTTGTGGGCTCGGATTTTTCAGCTTTCACTGTGCGCCCCAAATGACACGTCTACTTTATTTTTTGAGTCAGTATTATCACGGAGATAACACATTTATATAGGTTTTATAATGTTTTCATACATTTACAAAAATTAAAACCTACTGCACTAAAGAAAATTCTTCATTTTGCCATGTTCAGGCGCTAATAACTTTTTCATACTTCGGTGTACAGAGCTGTTTTTGGTGTAATTTTTTGTGATTTTTGATGATGTTTTCAATGCAACCATTTTGAGGACTTTACAACCTTTTGATCACTTTTTATTGATTTTTTTTAGATTTTTTAAAAAGGCCAAAAAGCGGCATTTTCAAATTTGGGGCACTATTTTTAATTATGAGGTTAACCACCGGGAATAACCGTTATTATATTTTTATAAATCGCACATTGTAATATATGGTTTATGACGAGGCAGCCTCGGGTATTTGTATGAACCAAGGCTGTCATAGCAACAGATCACCGCTTACCGATGACATCACGGGGAGCAACGTGGGAGATTTTTAATGCCACCGGCAGCTTTGCTCGTGGAAATCGCAGGGTTAACACAATATGCAGCAAACGCTCACCGGCTATGGAGAGCATGGCGCGTCGTTAAGGGGTTAATAATTCTTGATTTTGACATTTATTTTCCTGCATTTACCACTGCTGATGTCTATGTCAGCCTGAGTTATGTTATAGGTGCACAATCTTTCCTATATACCCCCCTTTGTCAGTGCTAGCATTAGATGCAGCGCTCACTTTGAACACTGTTCGGACACTGAGAACCCTTGTTTTGTTTTGAAATTGAAAATGAGATAATTGGATACCTAATTAGTTTTAATTCAGTAAAAAAACATGGAGGTACGTTCTATGAATGTTTTAGTTTATTTTTCACAATAAGAAAATGTTACCTCTGCGGTTCCTGGGATAGCAAGCCTTGATGATTTAGCAGTGTTGTCAGTGATGAATTGTGCTGAAGTATACACGATCCCCTTTGGATTTTGCAAATTAATACTCGGTACTGCAGTTTGCCAAGTGACTAGAAAGAATGTTTCATTCCCCACGGTGCTGTCAATGTAAACTGTGCCAGTCAAACACTGAGATGGTGGAAGACTCGATGCAGTGCTCTCCAGCTGTAAAATAGAAATATTTTATGTATGTGACTTCTAATATTTTTTGCATCTAACACATAGTTTAAAGAAATCTACCATTTGTTTTGATGCAGTATGAAACAAACATACTTCGAGAATGCTGTAGCTACACTGATGCAGAATCATTTCTTGTTTAATCCTTGAGCTGAGTGCTTTTGTTGAAAAAACAATAATAAAATTACGATAATGAAGCTTTGTCGCTTCTGTGCCTGGCCTCGGCGCTTTACCTCTCACATTAGTTATGAACTGCACCAGAGGATGATGTCATTGCTGTGTTGTGTCTGACAGGCAGAAGTAATGCCATTCCGCAGCTGCTGTGTATAAGTGATCCAGCTCAGGTTGATTAGTTCTGTCTGGACAGTGCAGATGGCTTCGTGTAATATGTTTATAAACTGCAAGCCGCATGCAATCCAGATTTTCCAAGGTCCTGAATGTTATAATTGTTTTTTCAGCAAAACCACGCAAGATCAAGCATTAAACAAGATATGTTCATGCATCATTGTAGCTACAGCATTCTCAAGGTATGTTTGCTTCATTATGCATGAAATCAAATGGTAGATTTCATTTAAAGCATACCTAACTTTAAAACAAAGGGGGTCATTTACTAAGGGCCCGATTCGCGTTTTCCCGACGTGTTACCCGAATATTTCCGATTTGCGCCGCTTGTACATGAATTGCCCCGGGTTTTTGGCGCACGCGATCGGATTGTGGCGCATCGGGGCCGGCATGCGCGCGACAGAAATCGGGGGGGCGTGGCCGAACGAAAACCCGACGTATTCGGAAAAACCGCCGCATTTAAAAACCGAAAATGTGTCGCTTGGGGAGCGCTCACCTTCACCTTCTATGGGATGGTGCATTCCGGGGCGTTAAGATTATTTTCGGCGCTGCAGCGCCACCTGGTGGACGGCGGAGGAACTACCATCTTAAATCCCAGCCGGACCCGAATCCTGTGCAGAGAACGCGCCGCTGGATCGCGAATGGGCCGGGTAAGTAAATGTGCCCCAAAATGTGCATTTTGGTATAAAATGTCCTTTCTGAATTCCCTCTTTTATGTGAAATATCACTTGTTATCTATGAATAAAATTATTCTCTAAAGAAAATGAGCAGAGAAGAGTCATACAGTATTTTACCTGAGAAGAGTCATAGTTAGTGGCTGCAGGGGGGAGTATCATGTCAGACGCTCCTATCTGCTCTTCTATAGTACCTAACAACACGCTTTCTGGCAGCTAGTTTTTGCGCCTTATGTATGATCTTGTCTTTTTACTTGTGATATATTTTCAGTTTTTCCTATCCTGGAAGGCGCAAATTTTGGCTTCTTTTTGAGACTTTTCGTTGCAAATTTCTCAAATCCACATGGACACAAGCCATGTGAGGGGGGTATATACAGGAGTGAACACTACTATTAATTTGGGGTTTTAACATGTTGCATTTTTAATGCAGTTTAAACCCTATTACAACAGCTGAGGAGAGTTGATTTTCCTAATTACATTACTGTTAATATTTGAATGTACAAAACGCATAGTAAACGCAATGTTGACACATGAGTTAACGTGGCGTTTATATTGCGTTTTGTAAACGCAAATGTTAACAGTAATGAAATATGGCAAATCACTGTTGTAATTAGTTTCAAAAAGCATTAAAAATGCAATTAAACAGCTACGTGTGACCTCACCCTTAGAAGTAACCAATAAAATAAAATTCAAAAATTTAAAAAATTTGACAAAAGAGGTTACTGTGCAAAATGTTAAACAGTTAAAGCATGTGAAATAATTCCAATTTACATGTTAAAATCGGGTCCATGAAAAAAAAAACTTCCTTTGCACCTGCCTTGGACCAGGTGCAGAATTGCGCCCAAAAACGGCAAAAGTCGCGCTGAACATCTGGAAAACAATGATACAAGAGGCACACTGCACAAAGGTGCAGACAAGGCGTAATTGAAAAAAAGAACAGAGTTAAAAGTCGCAAAAATGGCGCAAAAGCGGCAAAAGTCGCTAAAATTTGCCAATTTGCCTAGCTAAAACTATGATACATGTGCCCCTTAGAGATGATATGTGGAGACAAACATAAGTGCCATAATATCTGCACAATTTCATGTAAAAAAAATAGAATCAACATGAACCATTCACCTGTATAGACAGCTTAGTAATGTCTCCGTCACTGGCTGATATTGAACTGAAGGCATCTATTAGACCTTGTGCATCCACTCTGTCTGTGGATAAAACTGTCTTTCCACCTGGAAGAAATAAAGTTTTTTTACTCACTACCAATTAACTCAATAATTCCATTTACATTATCAGCATTAGATTCTGGGCACATATTAGAGCTAAATGCCTGTACATCGACACGTACCTACCGCTACCATTGATGCTGCCTCTATAATACAGTGTAATACATGTGTGATAAGGAAACTTGCACTCACCGGTAAGTTTTGCAATCTCTTTAAGTTTTGGTTCTTCAGCAGCTCCAAGGAATATGACATGGATTATTGCACCACTTGCCAGAATTTGTGGGACACAAAGATTGGTATCGTAATTGTCTTCTCCATCTGACAGTAACAAGACTTCAGTCCCATCAGATGAGCCAGACTTGCCCTTATTTACCTGTGCAGTAATATGATATATGGATAGAAATATTATATGATCACCCTCCAGACTGTTTTAACCCCTTCACTACTGCCGTACGGCTATATACATCCTAGTTGCAGATGCCCTGTGCAGAAAAGGTCACAATCAAGGGTTAAAACAAAATGGATGTGTCATTTACAAGCTGTAATTTTTTTAGACAATATCTTAATTTTGGCCAAAATATAAACAGTCACAAAGTATTAAATGACGAAAAACTCCACAATGTTTGATACCCAATTTCTCCTTGGTATCAGGATGCCCCATATGTGTTGGTAACTTCTGTATGGGCGCACGGCCGGGCATAGATGGGAAGGAGGCGCCATTCAGAGCAGATCTGTATTGTCACATTTTACAGGCTATCAAATGCCTATGCATTCTACAGGCTTATGTTCTATGGGTCAGTACAGTTACGGTGATATCCGATTTATATAGCTTTTTATGTTTGAGTTGTTTTACAAAATAAAAACTCATTTGGAGAGAAAAAGCCCTTGATTTTGCATTGCTGTGTACTAAACAGCATAACATTTATATTACTTTGTTGATTGAGCTTTTTTATGGCTTATATTTTGCGTGACAAATTGTGCTTTTTATTGGTATCATGCAAATATAAATGTGACCTTTTGATCACTTTTTATGGTGTTCTTTGTTTGGATAGATGCACAAAAATCATAATTTTGGCTGTTATTTATTTTTTTATATACTGGAATGTTTGGGAGCTACTATATACTCCTGGGCACATGGGGGATACCTGTATACTGCTGGGGCACGTGTGGGGCATACCTGTATACTGATGGTCATGTGCCATGTACCTGCCATGAAAACCCCGAAAACGTCAGAAAATCTGATGAAAGTGCGGCCACGGACCGACTCTGATGTGTGTCCCCCCCCATTCACCCTTCCCCCCCCTGCTGAAACCCTAGCTACACCACAGAATCAATAAAACTATCCTACCAAGTTAAAGTCCCACACGTCATGAAATGCAACACATGATTGGATGGAGGGGGCTAGTGAGAATATTCCAACAAAATTTGGATATTGTCATCTATATGCAAAATATGCAAAGTGTTGTTATTGGTGAAAAGGGTTAAAGTTCCTATTTATGTAATAATGTTTAACAGTAAAAACTATCAGTGCCTTGCTTACACAAAAAGGTTAATGGCTATGAAAGATAATTATATCATAGCTAATACACAATTTTTATACATTTTCTAGATTGCATATTATGTGGTGAAGAAGGCATTTCCATTATTTAGATAAAAATAAATAATATTTAATTATATTTTATGTCAACTTCAGAATGTTTTTAGAAACCATGTGCCATAGAGTCCCCAGCTTCTGTTTGAGTAAGAAAACCCTTTCAAATAAAGAAAGTTGTCTGATACCTGAATGCCGGCAATGATCCCAGAACATATATTTGTTCCTCCACTTGCTACTGTTGGCAAAAGTCGCTTCAGTTGCTCCCGTTGTGCGTCACCATTTATTTGGAGTAACTGGGATTTTGTAGATGCAGAGCTTGAAAATGTCACTATTCCAACATAAGACTCAATCTCAATGACTTGCATGAGGAAAACCTCGGCTGCCTGGTACAAACGTCCAATACGATTAGACTGAAAAATAAAGGAAATAAAAAATTAAATCCAACAACAACTTCTGATATACTAGATAAAGTGTATCATAGAAAAAAGATATAAATCTGAGGCATTTATACAGCTTGGGGGATATTCATCAGAAATAATCTGAAATAATCACAAACGCTAGGTTATTGATAGCACTTGTGATTATTTTTCCCAATCCACCACCTTCACGCCAGTGGGGCATGGAGGAGCATGAAAGGGGAGTGCAGCCGGACGGTGCATTTATTTCTATACCAGACAGGGCCACATGAGTGCCAGCCTGTAATAAATAACCCCCATTGTTTATGTTGCCAAGCAAAGAGCAGGTACCTGCAAAACACTTTTATATAATCAGTCTACTTCCGCTCACCTGAAACAGCATTGAATGTAATGCCGTATGAGGCGGGTGGCATGGACAGATGGGTTTGCCTGCCTCTGTAAACAAAAAAAGCAGCATGGCACTGACAGCAGGGGCGTAACTAAAGTGGTAGCAGCTATGGAAGTTGCTATGGGGCCCGCAGTGTCACAGGGCCCCGGCATGCAACCTAACACACTAAAGAATGGAAGATGTCCACAATTATATACATATTATGCTCCACATTGTACATTATAATATGTATAGAACAGTAATATCTTTTTACAGTACACAGCTGATTTGGGAACTAAGATAAGAAATGTTGAGGAGTCTCTCATCTGTAACTTCCTGCCTTCTTCTTCCCCCATGTGGTCTGTAGTCACTTGAACAGAAATGTGCCCTCAACACCCCTGGGATAAGAGGACTGCCCGGCACAGGGGACCCCATTCAGAAGTCTGCTATGGGGCTCAGCCTCTCCTAGTTATGCTCCTGACTGACGGGCAGTGGTGCTGGGCAGGGGGAATGTTGCAGGAGGTAAGGATACATTTTTTGTTTGGTTTTTACAGTGTTCCCCCACAGAGTTTTTTTTAATTTTTTAAGACTAGACAACACCTGTAAAGGAAATCTACCATCTGGATGGATCTACAATTCAAGGATGCAGCTGCTGCCAATATAAACTTTAATCAGGAGCTTCTGTGGAATTGAAACAGAAGCTACTGCACTTGTGCAGAGCTACCTTACTGCCAAAGATGCTCAGTAAGACTATGAAGAGACATGGGGAGGCAGGTATGAAGCATCTACTGGAGGCGTGCGGTGGCCTTCGCCCCCCCCAGAGCACCTTTAGGCTACTACATGCCCCCAGTAGCCCATGAAAATAATTTTGATAAAGATGGATTAAAGTTTATTTTGGCAACAGCCTCATCCATGGATTGGGCAAAAACAGGATGCAGCTGCTGCAGCCATGGGAAATATACATTGAAAAGTAGTTTCCCTATGGTAAGGAATGTCATTGTTTTGATAATGAAAAGTTATTAAATTTCCCACTTTCTGTATTAATTCCTTCGAAGAGTCCTACATTCGTGCTTTTGTCATTTTATATGGAAATTCATTACTTCCTGTGGATATTAACCAGTCCCTGGTCATGTGATGTCACACAGGTGCTCGGCTCTGATTACTCTGTATGATATAATGAGTCGTTCACCTGTGTGACATTACATGACCATCATGTCATAAGACCACATCAAGCATGACCTACAAGAGGCCGTAGTTATTAAAATATTTCAAAATAACAGACTGTGTGTGTGTATATATATATATATATATATATATATATGGGTTTCCTATAGTAGGGCTATTTTTAACTAAATTTGAATTATTTCTCTAAGAGAGCTTAGAGAGCGAGATTCTTTAAATATTTTTCACTGAATATACTCTGGAAACATCATTAATACGTGAAATTTAGCGGTTATCACTTACAGTCCCCATGCTTCCAGAGACATCCAGCACTAAAGTCACCACTCGCTCTGAAATCTGTAACAGTGTAATGATGGGGTCAGGAATAGTGAGTGCCGGGTTTGGAGGAGTGGACTGGATATCAGCAGAGCTCTGGATCACATCCCAGGTACTACGATAGTTGCACATTTCATTTTGCAGGTTTGGAGCTTCGGTGTTGTGGTTACTTGCATCACAGAACTTGGTGACCTACAAGAGTAATCACAGAGTTAATTTCTTCCAAAAGAATAGTCACTAAACAACAGTGTGAGAGAAATGTCAGACTGATACTTACAGGGGGCAGAGCCTGCATGTACATTAAGGATGTTGTGGCAGGCGTCCATTGGTCAGGCACAAAAACACAGCCTTTTTCATACAGATTGGTTGTAGGGTCAATAATACAATTGGACACAATACATGAAGTTCCTTGACATTTCTGAATTCTGTATTCACCAAAAATTTCAGCAGAGCACCTGGAAATTACATTTATAATGTTAAATATGTTTGATACCTGCAGCTGATGCCCTTCATCAAATCTTACAATGGCATAAGGCCTCATGCACACAACCCTTTATGTAGTGGTGTAACGAGGAGAGACAAGGCCCCATAGCAGACTTCTGAACGGGACCCCCTTCCCCCTCACAAAATATATATTTTTGTATACTTCCACCACCTACATACAGTTTATACACATATACAGTATATATACACACACATACACACCCAATACAACAGATGCTAGGGCTCCCTGACACTGTGGGCCCAATAGCACCTCAGCTGCTATGGCTGCTACCCATGAAGTTATGCCCCTGTCTATATGGATGTCATGTAGGTCATGTGTGCATGTTCATGGAGCGGTGAGCACACTGGGGCTCATTTACTAAGGGTCCGAATTGCACATTTTTGGGTTTCCCGAATATTTCCGATTTGCGACGAATTACCCCGGGATTTTGGTGCACGCAATCGGATTGTGGCGCATCGGCGCCGGCTTTCACGTGACAGAAATCGGGGGGGGGTGTCCGTTGGAAAACCCGACCGATACGGAAAAACTGCTGAATTTTTTTACAAAATTGTGTCGCAAGAATAGCACTCACATACACCGGGACAAAGAAGGTGAACTCCGGCGGACTTCAGCGCAGCAGCGACACCTAGTGGATATTGGGCGCACAACCTTAGTGAATTCCAGCAAGCTCTGAATCAACGTCGGACAACGCACCGCGGGATCGCGAATGGACCGATTAAGTAAATGAGCCCCACTGTGTCTCACCACACCGTGGCAAAGTAGGGTGGTCAGACCACTAAAGAGAGAGCAAATCCTATTACATGCTTCAACGATTTTTAAAAATCCAGCAATTTGTACTGTTTAGTTCTTCATTATGTTAAAACATTACATAATATATCTGTAGTCCATATATAGCAGCTACACATTTCATGTATCTTCACCATGGCTACTGGACACTTAAACTTAATCAGAAAATGCTATTTTCGTAGTATATGGTTTCATATATGTTATCCACCACTGACTACTTTCCAAACAATATAATTTTGTTGAAACTAAAAAATGCTAGGTGGACAAAATATAAACAAGCAAATCAAAATTTGATGTGCCCATTTTTTGCCTGTGAGACATAACACTGCCCAAACTCCCTTTTTTAGAGCCAAAATTTCAAATTTTGACTAATTAAAGCCATCTACGGTAATTTCTTTGCATCCCATTCCCTTGGTTTGATGCAGTTGCTTTCCATGTCGAAATGACAGACTTTTGGTCACATTTCTTCCATAAAGACAACATCGCATCTCAGTGTAGTCAATGCGTGTACCTGGTACCCACTGGTTTCTCCTAGGTCTGTGCTGATGGTAATGTTGGACTAAAAGTCCTAGAAGTGATGATATTGTCCCTCAGAGTCAGTATCCCCAGAGCAGAAGATCTATGATAAATATCCAACCCTACCTGCCGAGCTCCCTCAAAATGTGTAGAAGAGCTGACACTATTTTGAAGGGTGGTCAAATAAAATGTTGCATATCTACCTATCTATCTATCTATCTATCTACATATAGACTTTTGCATTTTTAATAAAACATTTTTAGCTAGTTTTGTACATATGGATGAGGTTCTTGAGGTTCTGTAGGGTGACAGTTCTATATGAGCGACCCGATACGATTCCCTGACCTCAGTGGGACGGAGGGCGTCTGTTTTTTTGACCCAATACAGATGCACCAGGCACCTCTGAGCCATAAAGACATAGGTACAATATACCCGTACCTTACCTGTTACAGTGATGGTCCTTAAAGTCGGGCAGTGGTGCCCTTTTTCAATATGGCTGCCTACCTGCAAAGTGCATGCGCTATGGAAGCTGACAGCCCGGACCAGAGTCACACTGCAACTCTATTCTGTATAATGAGTCAGCACAGAACGAAAGAGGTGTTACAGCTAACACTTCCAGTCTGATTATACAAGCCCAGCGTGCAAGTACAGGTGGCGGTCCGTAAGCATTATTGAATTTGATTTTTATGAATGAAACAAAGAGGGGATTTTGAGAAAATTGCACAATGAGATGTTTAATATATGTAATCCACTATGATTCTAATATCACTATATTTATTTTGATATGTAATTTTCTTCATTACACATCCTGATCTCTAACCAATGAGAGATGAGATTGGCCTAAAATTTGTTTGTTATCTGGCTACTCACATTATGCTTGAAAAAGGTGCTGTGCAACCGAAACGTCGCTAAATGGAATAAAGACACCCTGATTTCACTGTATATTTGGAGTGCTAAATGTAAAGTACTATGGATTAAGTTTTGTGTATATATATATTTTTTTATATTAAAATATAATTCAGAGAAATAACGCTAAACTCTATAGAGTATTATCATAACATTTATGCAAACAAATCCAAAGCTTTGTGTATATTCTACTTGGAATGTATAATATTATCAACAATATCATATCAATATGTCAATTTAGGAATAGCTTTTAAAAATAATCCTTACATTTGTCCTTTGGTTGGTTAAGCCACCTAATGTAATTATTCATTTTAATGACTCACCTCGTAGCCTCTACAGTACCGCTCTGTGAAATGTAGTAAGGTATATCCAAGCTGTATTCATCATAAACGCCCCATCGTAAATGAGCCCATTCATGAACAAACACTCGTCCTGAAAGAAAAAAAAATATAATTAAATATACATTATTTTTGTAATAGCATTATATAATATACAGGCGGTCCCCTACTTAAGAACACTCGACTTACATATGACCCATAGTTACAAACGGACCCCTGGATATTGGTAATTTATTGTACTTTAGTCCTAGGCTACAATAATCAGCTATAACAGTTATCAAATGTGTCTGTAATGAAGCTTTATTATTAATCCTGATTCTTATGACAACCCAACATTTTTAAAATCCAATTGTCACAGAGACCAAAAAAGTTCTGGCTGGGATTACAATGATAAATAAAATATACAGTTATGACTTACATACAAATTCAACTTAAGAACAAACCTACAGACCCTATCTTGTATGTAACCCGGGGACTGCCTGTAAATGTATACATTTTATAATTTTTTTATATCTCTTAAATCAGGGTGCATCATTTGTACCATTTATACACACAGGTTTGGCTTTTTTTATCTTGTAGTCCAAATATAAGGTAGTCAAGTGATTCTTATCGTTTTGATCACCGATAGTTTACTCTTGTTTCTATATACTATGACCTGTTATTTATGTTGCTGTTTCCCAACTTGACCTTATTTTTTTTTTAGGGATCAGGGTTGAGTGAGTGTTGAATTGGCTCTGGGTTGTTTTTGGGGTGTTGATTGGCAGCATGCACAGCATAGATGGGGATGTGTCCTATGTTTAGAATTTATATTGAAAGAATTATGGCAGTACATGCAGTCCCTGGGTTTGTTTAGTCGGTTGTAACAGGTATATTTTATAAGTGTAACTCCAGGCAGATGTTTCTTCTTTTTGTGATGATTGCATTTTCAAATTTTCGGGTTGTCATGGAAACAAAGAATTAACAATTAAGCCTCATTGCAGACACCTTTGATTATGATATCATACAGTTGAACAATGCATCCTTGGGCTACAGCCTTGGGCTAAATTACCAGCATTCTGAGGTCCATCTATAAGGATTGTTTGCACGTTGGGTGTCCTTAAATCGGGGGCTGCCGTTACTTGTATATTTAGATCAAAGTTTAATGGTGCTATATTAGTACTATATAAGCTGTATTCGTACATTTTATGTGCATAGTATTTATTTATGTGATTGGTAAAGCAATGTCATTTATGTGTGCATTATTTGTGCTTCTTTCAATCCAATTTGTAAATGCAATCAAGTAGCTTTTTGTTGACCAACTTCCCTATAAAAACAGGTCCTCATGTTGAGACAAAACTGCTTTAACAGGAGCTTTCCCCTTTCCTTCACCTGGATTTTTCTTTATCTGTGTTTTATGCACCTTTCCCTATACAGGCAGTCCCTGGGTTACATACAAGATATGGTCCATAGGTTTGTTCTTAAGTTGAATTTGTATGTAAGTCAAAACTGTATATTTTATAATTGTAGATCCAGACAATTTTTTTTTTGCTCCATTGACAATCAGAGTTTTAAAATTTTTTGCTGTAATGGAACCAAGGATTATCTATAAAACTTCATTACAGACACTTTACATCTGATCATTGCAGCCTGGGACTAAAGAAAAGCATTCAGAGAGCTTCACCAGAGGTCACAGTTGGCAGAGGGGTCCGTCTTTAACTAGGGGTCATCTGTAAGTCGAGTGTCTTTAACTAAGGGACTGCCTGTAATCACTTTTGGACCACATATGATTTCTTTATTTGCACACGAGTCATTATTAGAAGAGTACAGCACAGTACTTGTAACAAAATCAAGCAAACTATTATTTCTTCTTACCTCGGGGGCCATACTTTGTGATGAACATGTCATCAGTCACGAAATCTGGAGTGAGGTGAATGTATTGCCCTGGTTCTCCACAGCGTCCATACTGTTGTGTATAGGGGTCGTTTCCATACTTCAGGGCAGGATTAGCAATCCTAATATCTGCCTAACATTATAAACACAGAAATACTTTATCCTCTATAGACCTACTTATATTTAATGAATATACTGTATATATTTAAAATATGTAAACAAAATACAAGTTACATTAGACATGTAAATAAGTCTAAATAAGTCACTTCATTTTACCATACCGTGTTATATGTCTCTATTTTGGGTTTTATGTAGTTATTTGCAGACCAGGATCTTGGAACCAAAATTTTCGCATTCCGTATGAAGAGCCTCTTGCCTGTGGCATGGAATAGAAAACCTGAAGCTTCTTTCACCATAGCCTTTATAAAAATACATAAAATAATTGCAATTACTTTTTTTATCTTAATTAATGTGAATTTTTGAGGCTAGGGACTGGAAATTACCTGGTTTAGAGTAGATAACAGACTATCCTACTCCATTAGAGTAGCTCACTCTCAGCAAATGGTTGATATTGTTTGTGTAATTAATAGTTATAAATTTTCCAATCTGTATCCATTCCTCATGATTTTCAAGATCTCTGTTTGCAGTCAGGCTGTAGAAAACTTCTATATTTACTTCCACTGGATAGATTTCTGTCCATGGTCTTGTGATGGACAAACCGGTGCACGGGACGTTAGTATCACAGAGAGTAATCAGAGCTGTGTGATAACAGCTCGTGCACCTGTGTGACATCACATGACCATGGACAGATTTCTATGAACTGGAAGTAAACATTGAAGATTTCTATAGCAGGACAGCAAGCAGAGATCTAGAAATCCATGAGGAATTGATACAGAAAGTATATTTGAAAATTGTATAACTTATCAATTATTCACTGAAAGTGGACAACCCCTTTAACTCTGCTCCCACCAGTTCTGAGAATGAACCAGTCATGTGGACAACTGTTATTTTATAGACCCATCAAAAACCATAAATGTTTGTAGAGACAGTTGGTAACCTTTGATTGAAATGGATTTTTGTTACAGAAATCTTTCAGTGAAAGCACTGGATACCCATGAAACAGTTCAACAGAAAGTAAAAGCAGTGTAATGGAGTTGCAATATAAGTAATCCTATGACAGAGGTTGCAATTTGACCCCTTCCTGAAAATGGACATAATAGCAATGCACATCATAGCTACCCACTATCTGCATGGAAAGAAGAAAATAACTTGAAAAGGAAGAATTTTTCAAAATGTTTGCATTTTGAATTTCAGCTTTTTTTTGCATAACTAAACCCAAAAGATATCACCCAATTTTTTCAAATAAGGCTAAGTTCACACTACCGTTTAAATCTCCATTCCTTACCTCCATTAAAAAAAGGTGAGCAGAGGAAGGTTAACATATCAGTTAAAAATTCCATTGTCATCAATGTTAATTTTATGTAATTCTCCTTCACCAAGTTGCTCCACAGGCACTATGTTGTCCGCGGTGGCAGCCAAGGTGAGGTATAGAGTAGTGAGGCAGAATAGTGGTCAGGGACAGGCAAGAGTTTGAGACAGGTAGCACATGCATCGGAGAAGCGTAAACAGGAACAGAACCGGAGTCACAACGGGAATTCACAAAACAATCACAGAGCATAGGAATACGCATTGCAGTAAGGCACGAGGCACAAAGATCCGGCAGGCATGAGGGAAGAGGCTGGCTAATTATCAGATTGTGAGGTGTCCAGCACCAATTAGCTGTACGCTGGCCATTTATATCTCGAGAAGCCGGCACACGCGCACCCTAGGAGGTGAGTGAGCCTGTTGCACAGCAGAGGGGGCACAGAGAGTCACATAAATGCACTTGCGGCCCGAGAGGAGGGTCGCAGGAGCACCCGTGACAATACGTTATGTTCAATTGGGCAGGTATTCGTTATCCATGCATTTTTTTCAAAGTGAGGAAAATTACTGCAGCCACCATAATTATTTCCATCCAAAAACACATGATTGACGGATACCTGCAATAACGGCTAACATAACATTTACATTGATCTCAATGGGATTTTTAATTGATACGTTAAACTGTGCTACTTTTTTTAACGGAGGGAATGAACAGTGGTTTGAACGGTAGTGTGTACTTAGCCTAACTTGCACAATGGGGCAGATTTACTGACCCAGTCCAGTCGCGATCCCGGGGCATGTTGTCCAACGAGGATTAGGGTCTGCCGGGATTCACTAAGGTCATGCGCCCGATATCCAGCTGGCGTCGCTGCTGTGCCGAGGTCCGCCGGAGTTCACCTTCTTCTTGGTGCATGTAAGTGCTTGATCTTGTGACACAATTTGTTTTTTAAATTCCACGGTTTTTCCCAAATCTGTCAGGTTGTCTGGCGGTCATGCCCCCCAATTTCTGCCGCGTGAAAGCCGGTGCTGATGCGCCACAATTCGATCGCGTGCACCAAAATCCCGAGGGAATTTGGCGCAAAACGGAAATCGTCGGGAAACCCAACGAAAGTGTGGCTGGTGTTCAGACCCCTAGTAAATGAGCCCCAATGTGTTAGAAGAAAACAATCTCAAAATCAACTTATGTTACAGCGTCCCAATGTTATAACCATTTATAGTGACAAATGTCATATGCTAAAAATAGAGCTTAACTCTGGCTTCAGCGGCAAAGAGTTAAGTGAGTTTGCAGAATGTTCAAATGTGCAAAACTGTCAGAACAAATCCCACAAGCAACTGTTTGTGTTGATCAATATGGATATGCATTGACCTTTTGCATTTGGCACTTGACACTTTATATTTGCACTTCATGTCCACTTGGTATATATGAATTACTGTTTGATCAGGGCCGACATTACTGATTATTGATTTGTTTTCATCCATTTACTCTGTAATCATGTTGTGAGCATGATCATGTATCTTTATCCATACTATATAATAGTACTATACTATATTATACTATACTATATTATATAATTATTAACTTGTTACGTATCATGTAATAGACACATTATTTCTGTTCTTTTGCTGTATACTGTCCTATTGTAACTTGTATTTTATTTTTGGAATATCTTAAATGGAATTAAATAAATATAATATTTTATTACATTTGGCCCATTCCTTGCCATGATATTTATATATTTAGGTTTAATATTAAGAAGTATAGCCATAGGCATTGTGTTACTTTTTTGTTGCATATTTTGGTGTTTATTATGGCAAGCAAGGACCAGAAGCACATCAAACCAATTAACATTGTTAAAAGGTAAATACAACAAAATTTATCCAAGGGGAAAGCTGATATAGCCAAAAAAAATGGACAAGCCACTGGTCTGTAAATTGGGCAAGGCAAGGTTCATGGAAGGTAAAGCCAAGGACTTATAAAGTATCCAGGATCAAAGATCATGATCATATTAAAAAGCCTCACCCAGATGTAGGATTACAGCCACAGTTCCTTAGAAACGCTACCACCTCCTCTTGATGGCTTACAGTTTAATTGAAGGATCTTACAACTCTTTCTGATTTTAAAATAATTTTCTAAATAAGTTAAATAAGTCAACTCACAAAAATGCTGTATACAGGCTATAGCAGGTGTATGGCCTTGGTTAGGATAATGGCTGGATTAAGATTGGTGGGGGCCCCCAGGCGCAAAATCCCCTCCAGTAATACACCTACATACAGCAGCTCCCTGATGGTAATACATCAACACACAGTTGCTAACCCCCCAGTAATTTTTCTACATACAGACACCTCCCTCAGTATAACATCTATATGTAGCCGTCTCCCACAGTAATCTCTTTTGAAGCAATGATGGTTCGAGTGAATTGGCTAGAAGTAGTAATTTTCAGGCTACTACATTCTTCAATACTTTTTTTCTTCTTATCTGTTTGTTTAGGAAGAGTCATCAGCCATGAAAATCTTATACCTCCTACGCTAGACACAAACTGGAGTTGACATGGATTCTATAATCCTCAAATGATACTGACTGTAATGCGGACTGGAACGCGAGGAAGACAAACAGGACAGTGAGCCTACATGCCTCCTAAGCGATATGGGACAACCACAAAGGCAATCCCTCTCCAGGTCACTGTGCAAACATAAAACAAGACAAACAAATGGAAAAAACAATGAGTCGGGTCAGAGGTCTAGGTCACAGCAGAGATGACAGAAAAGACACAATATCGCGGATACAAAAGGAAAGTCTCAGAACAATAGCCAGAAATCCGAAAACCAGAAGTACATAAAAATATCAGGGATAGCATGAACAATAGAGGCAGCAGAAAATATAACCAGCAATGTACAAACTGTGAGCCAGATATAGACAGATATATGATACCAGAGAGTTTTGTGGATAGAGGAAAAGACTGATAGAGAGGTTGCACCATACAGTAGAACCAGAAGGATAAGGTCAGGACAGATTTTTAGCCTCTAAATGTAAATGGTGAATGTTTTAAGAACATAAATGAGAAATCTTAATAAACAAAAGTGTTAGAAACGGAATACAAGTTTATTAGAAACACTGTTTGTGCATTTTATATCTTCTATAAAAACCTGTATATAGTAGGACACATGTATTTCTGGCCACTGATGCATAAATACTGAAATATATATCTCCTACTGTTCGCGATGAAGAAGGTTCCCTAATCTAGCGATCCTATAAGTATTCAATGTTCAGATTCGATGTTCACACACCAAAATTAAAAATCAAATTTACCAAACACTGAGCCTTAAAATGATTACAATTCTTACCTTGATCTTTTCTATGATCCTGAGATCTTCTGTGACATTGGGATTAATGGCGATAACAATATCTTCATATCCACCATTATTCAGTTTAACCAGGGAACTTTCACTTCTGGCAAAGATGTGGAAAACCAAAACGAATGCAAAAATATTTAATGGTCTCATTTTTGAATATTATGACAATGGTATAAATGCTCTAAATGAATATTGCTTCCTCCAGTGCAGCGTTTATATACTCCATTTACTTATCATATCTGTCTGGACTTTGAATATGATATAATAGTGGGAAATATTTGTTTCATTACCCAATCCTCTGAGTTGAGTCATTTGCTTTATTTCTTATTTCCCTCCTGGGACAATAAATGTATATTATAGCACACAATAATGTTACGACATAGAGTGAGGCTATAGATTCTAATATACATTCTAATGAGTTCAATTTCATCTTTTTTGGTTCACTCCTTAGGGTGCATTTATTTGGTGCAGTTCGAATTGCAGGTTTTTGTTTTACATGTGAAATATGTTTTTAAGCAAAGAAACTGTGCCAAAAACACTTTATGGGTAAATTTATTTTCCTCAAACGCTTTACTGTAACTTGTGACTATATGATGCTGTCTGTGGATCAGCCATATCTAATCTTGGAAGCTGAAGTGATATTAGTCTAAATCTTTTATGTGGGAAGTTGTTCATCAGCGGGATCCTTATGTATATGCAGGGGCGTTGCTAGGTCAAAAGATCCGGGGCACGTGTCCCGGATCTTTTGGCCGGTGCCCCGGATCTCCTTTCTCTCTCTTCACGATCCAAGTCCTCTGGACATAGATCGTGATGAGACAGGCACAGTGTTCACTGCTTTCCCTGCAGGACCTGTGATGATGTCTCGATCACATGACCTGCAGGGGGCGGCAGTGCACGGATCTGCAGGAGTGAGTGAGGTGAGAGGGAGAACCTAGGAAGATGTATATGGGCACATAGCAGGGGGATATATATGGGGCACATTACAGGGGGATATATATGGGGCACATAGCAGGGGGATCTGTATGGGGCACATTACAGGGGGATGTGTATGGGGCATATTACAGGGGGATGTGTATGGGGCACACTACAGGGGGATCTATGTGGGGCACATTACAGGGGGATCTGTGTGTGGGGCACATTACAGGGGGATCTGTGTGTGGGGCACATTACAGTGGGATCTGTGTGTGGGGCACATTACAGGGGGATCTGTGTGTGGGGCACATTACAGGGGGATCTGTGTGTGGGGCACATTACAGGGGGATATCTGTGTGGGGCACATTACAGGGGGATCTGTATGGGGCACATTACAGGGGGATCTGTGTGGGGCACATTACAGGGGGATCTGTGTGTGGGGCACATTACAGGGGGATATCTGTGTGGGGCACATTACAGGGGGATCTGTATGGGGCACATTACAGGGGGATCTGTGTGTGGGGCACATTACAGGGGGATCTGTGTGTGGGGCACATTACAGGGGGATCTGTGTGTGGGGCACATTACAGGGGGATATCTGTGTGGGGCACATTACAGGGGGATCTGTATGGGGCACATTACAGGGGGATCTGTGGGGGGCACATTACAGGGGGACTGTGTGTGGGGCACATTATTGTGGGACATTACAGGGGGGATGTCTGGGGCACATTACTGAGGGAGATTACAGGGGGGATGTGTGGGGCACATTACTGGGGGACATTACAGGGGGGATGTGTGGGGCACATTACTGAGGAAGATTACAAGGGGGCTGTGTGTGATATTACTGGATGGATGTGTGGGGACATTCCTTGGGGTGTGTTCACACGTGGCAGTAGGAAAGGCCTAGGTTTGATCTCACATGAGTCTCCAGTGAAATGCATGTGATGGATAACGAGCGCCTGGTGTCTTGTATTTGTTTAAATGCAATCGTGAGAGCGCAACCTTAGGGTGATGTTACACGTGGCGTTTTAAACACGTTTTTGGCCCATTTTTAAGTAATGGACTGAAAACGCATGAATAAAACCGGACTAACAGCGGGTTCATAACGTCACGTGTGCCACCACCCTAATAGTGAAGTGGACAAGTCACCAGCAGTCACTGGATGTAACACGTAGGGATTTCTCTGGTATTTCTGTAGCTGTATATACCCTCAGTAAAGTTGTTATTGGCACAGCCACATGTGAGGGGGTTATGTACAGGAGGGGGCATTACTGAAAGTGAGATACACATGCATTGGGACCCGTGCCCCGGATCTTTTTCCATCCTAGCAACACCCCTGTGTATATGTGTTTTAGAAATTACTGTTACATATCTTATATACATTGGGGAGATTTATCATGAAGTTTCTGAGGTTCTGTTCTAGTTGCCCATGGAAACCAATCAGAGCTCAGCTTTAATTTTATAAACGGCTGTGGGAAAATGAGCTCCGATTGGTTGCCGTTGGCAACTAGAAAAGTTCTCCTCTAAGAGACTTATGATAAATCTCCGCCAGTAAGCTCATGTTAGGTTTATACTAAATTTGCATATAGTAAATGTCACGGGTGCTCCCGCGTACACCTGTGCCCCGCTGTGTGCCGGTCCCCCTCCCCCTTGCCCCCGCTTACCTCTCCTGGATCCTGTCTGTGCTCCATGTGGGCCGCACGCCTCCTTCCTTGCAGGCCGCGCACTCCCGCTTCTAGGGCACTTGCACAGACTTCTCAAGACTTAAAGGGCCAGTGTCCACCTGATTGGCGCTGGCTAAATCCGTCTCAGCCTTTATAATCTTGCACCTCCCTTCCTTCCTGGCCGGATCTTCAGCATTGTTACAGCATTCTAATGGAACTTCCAAGGTTTCCACACCTCGCTTCCCACAGCGGTTCCTGTTGAAGTGATTGCCCGTCAGCGTTTCTAGGTGCTACTGTCTTCCAGCATTTCCAGACGCCTCCGTGGTCTTCCAGCGTTTCCAGATTCCTCCGTGTCTCCTGTCTCCAGCTTTCTCATACGCTCCTGGTGTGTCCTGTCTTCCAGCGTTTCCAGACGCCTCCATGTCTCCTGTCTCCAGCGTTCCCATATGCTTCCTGCTGTGCCTTCCAGGGTTCCAGTCCAGCGGTGTCTTTAGTCCGTGCCAGTGTTACCAGTGTTCCTCCGTGTTCCTGCTGTCATCCGAGACTCGGACTGTTTCCTGCAAATCCTGTATGTTGGCTGCCATGCGGGCCTCATACCATCTACTGCAGTGGTCCAGAGGGTCCACTGGTCCACAGACTCCTCCCTCCGGACTCTTCCCATAGAGACTTTCCTCCCGGGTACTCCCAGGTACCTTCAGTTGTCTGTGTGACCTGTCACAGTAAATTACATATGCATTCTGAAACCAGGGAAGATTGTTCACAGCTAAGTGATTGGTTTGGGTTTATAATTCATTGCTGTTTTAAAAGATCCCTTAGGTTACATAAAAGGGGTCGTCCAGTCCTAGCTAAGACAGGTTTCCACTCCAATTTTTCCTTTGGTGCAAAATGTTTGTTGGCCACTTTTTTTCTCTTACAATATATTTTACATGGGTTAGGGCATTTCTGTCTGTGTTTGTTAATAGGGATTTTTATGTTATAATTTCATGCTCTTGATTGATCATTTGTGAGGTCAGCATAGAAATCTTATGCTTCATTGTAGACGATATCAAATAATCTACAATGTATTTGCATATATAATTACACTTCCTTCCTGTTCTGAGAAATCAGAGATTTACAATATCTGCTATTAAGTCCATTGACCTTTAGCCCCTTATCTGTGTTGTCTCTGACACTTTATGGTGTTTGCCAAATTTTCCTAAGAGGGTTATTCCCATTTCAGCAAATTAATGTTATTAAATGTCATACAAACTTCCAATATACTTCCTGTATCAATTACTAAAGATTTTCTAGATCTCTGCTTGCTGTCCTTCTATAGAAAGCTTCTATTTTTACCACCAGTGGACAGAACCTGACCATGGTCACACAGGTGCAAGGCTCATTATATCACACAGCTCTGATTACTCTGTATGATACTAACGAGCTGTACATCATGGTCAGATTCTGTCCGCTGGTAGAAAACATAGAAGCTTTCTATACATTGACAGCAAGCAGAGAAAACAGTTAGGAATTGATACAAAAAGTATATTGAAAAATTTTAGAGCTTTTTAATATACAAACAATAACATTAATTTGCTGAAATGGGAACACCCCTGTAAAGCAAGAAAAGGTTCTTCAGAGACCTTGCACACTAGTGTATAAATATTGCATACATTATTACAATATGAAATTATACATTATGTCCTAAGAATGATGCAATAAAAAACTATGCAGTTGAAAGTTTTAAAGCAGGCCCGGCTCCAGAACCCGGCATACCTGAGCAAGTGCCAGGGCCAGAGAGCTGCCGGGGCCCACTCACGCTGCGCACATCTTCTATCTCTACTTCCTGTGATGAGAGACTGTGTCCTGCACTGTTCCTCCCCCGAGAGGACACAGAACAGGCAGAGGCTTCAGAGCTGCCTGTGTGATGCAGCACATCATAGGTCAGTGATGGCCAACCTATGACACGCGTGTCAGCACTGACACACATAGCCATTTTCAGTGACACACGGCTGCTGGAGAAAAATTGCTGTAGTGCAGTTGTCTGTTGTCTGGGGCCGGTCGGGCGGTCGGTTGACGATGTGGTCTGCAGCGAGCGGCTGCATCTCAGTCAGAGAGATCGCAGCTGCTGCTCCTGTCCTGCTCTGCGGAGGCCGCCCAATGACGCCAGAGTGGAGCGTGGAGACAGAGCAGCCCCAGCTCGCAAAGACGCAACCTATGCTGTGCCTGCGCGGGAACATCTACACAGGAGCTGAAGCGGCCTGAAGAGGAGTAACGGAGGCTCGTGGTATCGTTGGAGCCTGTGCCAGTTAGTCAAGTTAATTTATTGCGTTGAGCTCTGCCGGGCTGGGCTGTGATGTACACTCTTTGGGGGGCACTTCTCAGGACACAAATGTCCTTAAAACTAGCTGTTGCTGGACTGCCACAGGTTCGCCATCACTGGAAGAATTCCCCCTCCCCCTCACTTATCTTAGTTCATGGCACCCCACACAAGTTAAATAACAGCAAGACCAACAAAAGAAACCAACTGACAGATTAACAAAGAAGTCACTAAGCAGGTAAGTTAAATAACTATACGTATTTGTTATTTAAACTCTAAATATCACAAAATTAGGTTTTTTTTCTCAAGGTGACACACCACCCGAGTTATGCTCAGTTTTTTGGTGAATTTTGACACACCAAGCTCAAAAGGTTGCCCATCACTGTCATAGGTTAACCCCCCCCATCTCTACCTTCCCCCCATCTCCTCTTCTCATGGAGCTGCAGTAATGCTGAAATCTGGCAGCTCTGAAATCGGGACGAAGAGGTGGAGGAGGAGAAGCCTGAAGACTCCTCTGTGTGACCCCAGGGCTGCTGCAGACACCACAGGGAGTGTGATGGTATGTGACATGTATGGTTGTGTATGACTGATCCATATAGTGAGTGTATGGTATGTGTGATGATGTGTTTGCCTGCACGTGTATCTGTCTGTCAGTGTGTGTGTGTTTGCCTCCATGCTTGTCTGTCTGTCTGAATTTAGCTATACTTGCCTGTATGTGTGACTGCCTGTATATATGTCTTGCTGCATGTGTGACTGCCTGTACATATGTCTTGCTGCATGTGTGACTGCCTGTATATATGTCTTGCTGCATGTGTGCCTGCCTGTATATATGTCTTGCTGCATGTGTGCCTGCCTGTATATATGTCTTGCTGCATGTGTGACTGCCTGTATATATGTCTTGCTCCATGTGTGCCTGCCTGTATATATGTCTTGCTGCATGTGTGACTGCCTGTATATATGTCTTGCTGCATGTCTGACTGCCTGTATATATGTCTTGCTGCATGTCTGACTGCCTGTATATATGTCTTGCTGCATGTGTGAATGTCTGTTGGTTTATAGACTAGAAATATTAATCACCTCAAATGTACATGAGAAGGAGAGAGGCTTCTGTTTCAGCAGTGATGTGTATTATGAGATTCTGCAGCAGCAAAGTTGTGTATTATGATGCATTGAAGCAGCTGAAGTGTGTATTATGAGGTTCTGCAGCGGCTGAGGGGGTGTATTATGAGGTTCTGCAGCAGCTGAGTTGAAGCTTCAGTTTTATTACTTGGCAGAGGGGAGGGGCACAAATTTTTAGGTTTGTCCTGTTGGTTAAATGACCTCAAAACTGCCCTGACCGTGACACGGCTGTTTGGGATGATAAACTGGGGAATATTTCAGGAAACAGGAGACTATTTTAGTTTCTGAATTTTAAATGCTGCCACGTGAGTTCACTGCAAAGGGGCCCACTGAGGCACTGTCGCCCAGGGGCCTACTGAAATCTGGAGCCGGCCCTGCTTTAAAGGAAATGTTTTAAAATGTTCTTTTCATTATAAGTTCATTAATAGCGCCCAAATTAGAAAATGGCACTTTTTTGCAATTTTGAAAAATGTTCAAAACTCAATAAAAAGTGATCAAAAGGTCCTAAAGTCTGAAAAAATGGAAGCATTGAAAATGTAATCAAAAGTCACACAAAATGACACCACCCACAGCGCCAAAATACATGAAAACATGTATGAAAACATTATAAAACCTACACAAATTTGTCATCCCTCTGATTGTACCAACCCAAAGAATAAAGTAGACATGTCATTTGGGGCGCACAGTGAAAGCCACCCACAAGAAAAAGGTGCAAGTGCGTTTTTTCACCATTTCCACTGCATTTGGAATTTTTTTCCCGCTTCCCAGTACACGGCATGGAATATTCGATAGCAGCCCTATGAAGTGCAATTCTACGCAGAAAACAAGCTGTCACAGAGATCTTTATGTGTAAAAATGAAAAAGTTATAGATTTTTGAAGGTGGGGAGTGAATAATGGAAGTGAAAAAAACAAAAAAGGGCCAGGTTGTTAGGAGGTTAAAAAAATTTGGGGATTAGGGTGTGAGAGTGGGTTCAGGATATGCATTGTATCAAAAATTGGGGGTCCAGAGTGTGTAAATGAAGTAAGGCCAGGATTTTAACTTTTTAAAAGAGATGACTCTAGTAAGAATGCCTATAAAGGCATTTTTAAAATTAGCATGGAGAGGGCTATACCACTACTCCAGTAGGGGCATCAGCAAACAGTCAAATGCTGGATTACTACATAGATCTTATAATAATTAAACACTGTCTGATCACAATAAGATTGTAATGTAATAGGATTATAATGTAATGAAAGCGTTTGATTAAAGTTCATTTCAAGGTTAAAGTTCTCACGATAAACCATGTAATTTCTACTTTTATAGCTATTGTTTATTACAGTGACGTTTTATTTTTCTTACCACCCACAGAATTTCTTGGCTTCCCTCTCTAGACCGAGCGCATGGGTAAAGCACAATAGGCTGTTATCAACAGTGTCTTTCTCTTCAGCTTTCTAGCTCATATTACAGGGGTTATATGAACTGAGTATAGATTTCAGCCATATTTGCTTTGTTAAATGCCACTACAGCAGTTGTATCTATGCTGCTCCCATGGAGATGTTTGTATGATTGGTCACGCTGTAATGGCTGCAAAGATGTGTCATTTGTAGTTCAGAAGCAGAAATATATGATAAAAAATTATCATTTAAAATGGAGTCCCGGTTACTGTAGTTGTAAGGGTAATAGATACTTTATGTGTTTAAACTTACTATACGCGGTTCAGAATCTGGTTCCTTCATAAGTAGTTGCTTTAGATGAAGCCCCTTTATATTTAAACAAAATATAAAAAAAATATACATCACACTTATATTCCCTTACGATTATTTTCATTATAGCAAAAAATATCTAATTTAAAACAATGTTAAATAAAAAACTAACATCCTCACAATGATCCAATGAGCAATAATGACCCATTGCTGCCGAACTTACATGTTTTGCAACAATAACACGTAAAAGGTCTTGAATGGTCTCACGGTTTTACCCATGATGACCAGAGATGAGCGAGCACTAAAATGCTCGAGTGCTCGTTACTCGGGTCGAACTTTTCATTTTTTAGCATTTTTCACTGAAAGAACACGTAGAAAGAACACTAAAGAAGAACACATTGCAGATGTTCCGTACATCTGCTAACTCAGAGGTCCCCAACCGCCGGTCCGCGGACCAGGACCGGGCCGTTGGAGTTTATCAGCCGGTCCACGCAGGGGCGGCACCGGCCAGCACTGAGCTCCCGCACCGGACGGGACCACGTTGCAGCCCTCCATCCGGCACCTTGCTCCCCGACGCTGCCAGCACCTTACGCCCACCCTCCGACGCTGCCAGCACCTTACCACGGCCCCCAGAACCTGCCGGCACCGAGCTCTCGGCTCCCTGCACCCAGGGGCACGCCTGCCATGAGGCGAGCTGAGTATCTCGCCTCAGGCGGCGCGCCTCCTGCTGGATGAGGGCGCAGCACCGGGCTCCAGCCCGCCGGCGGACACATACTCTCACCCGCCGCCACATGCTCCGGCTAGCACAACCCCCTGCCAGCACATGTACCTGTCTCGCGGCTGGCATATCCACATGCCCGCGGCCTGGCATATCCCCCCGCAAGCCGGCACTTCCCCATGACAGAGGCACAAAATAAGGAATACAAATAAGATAACATTAACGTGACAAGAAACTGTAATAAGAGTGTCAGAATCAGTCGCTCGATTGATAGTATCAGAGACAGTCGCTGGAATAAATCTCCCCATAGAAACAGAGAGACAAAGGAAAAAAAGGCAGCACACCAGATTGTAGTTAAAAATACCTTAGTGGATTTGTTCCATGTGAAAGAGCTAAGGTATTTTTCACTACAAACTGGTGTGCTGCCTTTTTTTCCTTTGTCTCTCTAACTGAAGGACTTGATCCCGGCCCTCTTAGGTGTGCACCCGCTTTTTATAATTATTTTTGTTTACCCATTTTCTGTTTTGATAGCACTGCTTGGATATTTTCTTACTGCATAGAAACAGAGAGACAGATACAGAGACAATCAGAGAAAGACAGAAAAAGTTGGAGAGAGACACAGAGAGATACAAATACAGTCGGAGAGAAAGATACACAGAGACTGTCAGAGAGAGACAAAGAGACAGTTGGAGAGAAAGAGACAGTCAGAGAGAGACAGTTGGAGAGAAAGAGACAGAGAGAGACAGTTGGAGAGAAAGAGACAGTCAGAGAGAGACAGTTAGAGAGAAAGAGACAGTCAGAGAGACAGAAAGAGAGACATGGAGACTGTCAGAGAGAGACACACAGGGGCTGTCAGAGAGAGACCCACAGAGACTGTCAGAAAGACACACAGAGACTGTCTGAGAGAGAGACACACACACAGACTGTCTGAGAGAGAGACACACACACAGACTGTCAGAGAGATACACACACAGACTTTCATTTAGACACACACACACATAAACTGTCACTGAGACACACACAGACTGTTATTGAGACACAAACACACAGAGACTGTCAGAGAGAGAGACACACAGAAGGTGGGAAAGAGACACATAGAGATAATCAGAGAGAAGGAGACACAGCGACAGTCAGAGAGAAAGAGACACAGGGAGTATGAGAGAAAGAAAAACAGAGACAGTCAGAGAGAGAGAGATAGATACATGTAAAATATTTGTTGTATTTTGTTATAGCTTAGCCCAAGACCGGGGCCGTGGAGCACCAGTCCCAGGCTGGGGTCAAAAGAAATTAAAATAAAAAACCTGTATACTCACCTCCGACACTCCTCTTCTCCCCGCGGCTCCAGGTATTTCTGTGCCCCTGCAGCATCCCGGCAGACATCTATGTGTGCCATCAGTGCGCACGCACTATGACGCGGCCAATTACTTCATACTGAGTGCGCAATGGAAGCAAACATAGATTGCTGGGAGCCCACGGGAGAAAAGGGGGTCAAGCAGGGAACATTACTTTGGGGGATGGGCAGGGGACATTATTATTTGGGGCTGCCATGGATGACATTGCCATTGGGAGCTGCTATGGGGACATTATTGTTGGTGGCTGCCATGGGGACATTACTATTGGGGGCTGCGCTGAGGACATAACTATGGGGGCTGTGATAGGGACATAACTATGGGTGCTGGGCAGGAAACTTCACTGTGGGTAAGAATGTATGAGATATGTGTGTGATGCATGCATATGCCTGTTTGTATGTTTATGTGTCTGCATGTGTGTGTGAAATAAATGGACATGCAGGACATACCTTGTGTGTGTGTGCCTGACATACATATCTGTGTGCATATATCTGAATGTAATCGTATATATAAGTTTGTATATTTGTACTTATTAATGGGTATATATGATAATATGAATGTGTACATTTCATTTATGCAGGCGATTTATTTGTATATAGGATATTATTTATCAGAGATGTATAAAACAGTTTATTAAATATGTAAGGCTCCTCTCCATTGCACCTTTTGTCTTCCTGTTACGTTGTTTATAACAGCGAAAATAAAGCTGCAGTGCATTTTTTTTCTATTTCATTGATAAAAACACAAGATGTACACTCACCGGCCACTTTATTAGGTACACCATGCTAGTAACGGGTTGGACCCCCTTTTGCCTTCAGAACTGCCTCAATTCTTCGTGGCATAGATTCAACAAGGTGCTGGAAGCATTCCTCAGAGATTTTGGTCCATATTGACATGATGGCATCACACAGTTGCCGCAGATTTGTCGGCTGGACATCCATGATGCGAGTCTCCCATTCCACCACATCCCAAAGATGCTCTATTAGATTGAGATCTGGTGACTGTGGAGGCCATTTGAGTACAGTGAACTCATTGTCATGTTCAAGAAACCAGTCTGAGATGATTCCAGCTTTATGACATGGGGCATTATCCTGCTGAAAGTAGCCATCAGATGTTGGGTACATTGTGGTCATAAAGGGATGGACATGGTCAGCAACAATACTCAGGGAGGCTGTGGCGTTGCAACGATGCTCAATTGGTACCAAAGGGCCCAAAGAGTGCCAAGAAAATATTCCCCACACCATGACACCACCACCAACAGCCTGAACCGTTGATACAAGGCAGGATGGATCCATGCTTTCATGTTGTTGACGCCAAATTCTGACCCTACCATCTGAATGTCGCAGCAGAAATCGAGACTCATCAGACCAGGCAACGTTTTTCCAATCTTCTACTGTCCAATTTCACGGACATTGTTTTGTCTACGGACTGTGCTTCTTTATTGTCAAAAGGTCTTAACTTTGCTATTAGTTATACCTTTGACCCTGTTGAATTCGAAGTTGATATGTTTAAAGCCACGCGTAAACTAAATTTACATAAATTATTTCAGGATAAAACTGATGTCCCTGGTAAGCAATGTATTGGTGAAGTCCCTTCTACTGTAGCCCCCTTGGGTTTTTTCCCCATGATGTTGCAGCTCCTATCCAGTATTCCGACATCCAACTACTGTTAGATTTAGACCAGGCAACGGGTGACTCTGACCATACAAGTAGGCCAGACTCCATTGTGGAGATACTGGCCTTCCGTGGGGGTATAGGCTCCACATTTTGCCCCCCTGTCTCGACCGGTTCTCCTGTCAAAATCTTCAGCCAGATGGTCATTAAGGATATTAAATCCCTGGTGTATCCAGTGGCCCCCAGTAACCTTACTGAGGGCGAATCACGTGCCCTCCGCTGGCTGAAGGCCCCTACAGATATATTGGTAAAACCGGCCGATAAGGGGGGCAACGTGGTTCTGATGACTAGGGACTATTATGAGAGAGAAGCCATGAGGCAGCTACAAGACAGGTCCACGTACACACCCCTGGATAGCAACCCCACTGTTAAGTTCCAAACCAAATTAAGAGACTTTCTTAGATGGAGTGCGAACAATGGCATTCTGTCAGAACGCACAGCCGAGAAACTCTTCCCCATAAGTCCAAAACACCCGTGCTGGTACTTCTTACCAAAAGTACACAAAACCCTCGTAAGTCCCCCCGGCCGTCCGATTGTGGCAGGCATTGGTTCTCTGTTTGAACCCTTATCCCAATTCTTAGATTGGTTATTACGTCCCTTGCTCCCCGAGATTCCATCTTATTTAAAGGACACCAACACCTTTTTGGAAGTTATCCGTGATGTACAGTGGCAGGAGGGAAATCATCTGGCATCTGTAGATGTCGAGAGTCTGTACACACAGATTCCGCAGGAGCTAGGAGTGGAGAGTGTCCGGGATGTATTTAGAAATGCAGGCCAAAATAACACGTATATTGATTTTGTGTGCAACGGACTTCGCCTCGTATTATCCCACAATGCCTTCACCTTTGATGGTAAATGGTACGTCCAGAATACGGGAACCGCTATGGGTACCCCTGTCGCCTGTCCCCTGTCGAGGGCCGCTATATTTTTTCTATGGACAACCCGTATACCACCAGGTTGAAGGCATTCCACAGATACGTGGATGACGTGTTTATTGTGTGGGAGGGTGACGAACAGTCCTTTCTGGATTTCGTAAAGTACCTAAACCAGGTCAACCAGTTGAATATGAAATTCACTGCAGTCTTTGGTGGGACCGAGTTAGACTTTCTGGACGTTGAGGTTAGAGAAGTGGATGGTAAACTTTGTACTTCGGCCTATAGGAAACCTACGGCCACCAATTCACTCCTCCACTACACTAGCCATCATCCACAGCACACCAAGGAAGGTCTGCCTTATAGCCAGTTCTTGCGCCTTAGGAGACTTAACAGCGAGGAGTCTAATTTTCGTAAACAAGAAGATGAGTTACAATCCAGGCTATTGGAGCGTGGATACCCTGCTCCCTTAATTGAAAAAGCCCGATGCAGGGCTGAAAAAGTACCCCGCGGTAACCTCCTCAAGACCAAGAAGGGATCACGGCAGCAAGAAGGGAAGAGTGGTGATAGACGTTTCGTCTTCACTTTTGATTATGGACCGTGTGAGTCTGCCATTAAGTCAGCCATTAACAAACACTGGCATATACTTGAGCAAGACCCTCAGTTGGCAGAACTTACCACTCATAGACCCATTGTAGCCTTTAGAAAATGCACTACCTTACGGGATACCCTGGTCCGGAGAAGGTACTCCCCTCGTGATGATTGGCTACAGAGAGGGATCCCCAGGGGAAATTTCAAGTGCAGGTCCTGTCGCCATTGCAGTTTTAACAGTCAGGCCAAATATATCACTTTTGGAGGTATCACTCAAAGGGTTAACACCTTCATCTCCTGCAGATCTACTTTCGTCGTGTATATAGTTTTCTGTCCATGTCAAAGATACTACATCGGCAAAACGATCAGGAGCCTCTTCACCAGATTTAGGGAACATAAGAGGTCCATAATCACAGGAAATGGCTGTCCCCGCCTGATCGAGCATGTCAGACAGCAACACGATGGGAATGCCGATGTTCTAAGGTTTGCGGGCATAGAGAGGGTGGAATGTGGTCCCGAAGGTGGGGACCGCTCCCTCAATCTCCTACGCCATGAGAGTAGGTGTATTATGAAATTCGGAGCCCTGGGTGCACTGGGACTTAATGATCGCAATGATATGGAGGTTTTTCTTTAAGCCTCTATAATGTGTTCAGAAATTGTACATCTTTACTGCTTTGTTTATGAACATGATGTCGTGTCTCCAATAAGTGTGTTTTTAACAGGCAACACGGTCTATACATTGACCTCTCACCCATTCACACGTCACCTTACCCTGCTGCCGGACATGATTTCCGTTTATCTGTACAGCTATCACTGCCCAGTATTGGAGTGGTACAGAAATTCTGTCTCGATTTAGGATTTTACTGCCAGCACGGTATGTTTTATTAGATTGTTTATTATTACCATGACGACGAGTGTGCGCCTCCTCCCCTTTATATCCGGTGAGGTGTGCGCATGCGTCGTCACTGCCTTGAGAAAGCGTCAGCAGTCACGAAACGGCCCGTCGGCTCAGCGACATTGCGTGCCCCCCTGTGTACCCACTGTATGAACATATGAATAAAAGAAGACTGTTTTCACGTTCGGTGAGTGCCACTCCACCACTTTACTCTATGTGGACTGTACTTAGAGTTAGAGCACAACAACAGTGAGACAGCACAAATCTCCACTCTGGATGTGCCCGTGATGTATCGATCTCTGTAATTGAGTCTACTGTCCAATTTCTTCTGCTGCTGTAGCCCATCTGCCTCAAAGTTCGACGTACTGTGTGTTCAGAGATGCTCTTCTGCCTACCTTGGTTGTAACGGGTGGCGATTTGAGTCACTGTTGCCTTTCTATCAGCTCGAACCAGTCTGCCCATTCTCCTCCGACCTTGTCATCAACAAGGCATTCCCGCCCACAGAACTGCCGCTCACTGGATGTTTTTTCTTTTTCTGACCATTCTCTGTAAACCCTAGAGATGGTTGTGCATGAAAATCCCAGTAGATCAGCAGTTTCTGAAATACTCAGACCAGCCCTTCTGGCACCAACAACCATGCCACGTTCAAAGGCACTCAAATCACCTTTCTTCCCCATACTGATGCTCGGTTTGAACTGCAGGAGATTGTCTTGACCATGTCTACATGCCTAAATGAACTGAGTTGCCGCCATGTGATTGGCTGATTAGAAATTAAGTGTTAATGAGCAGTTGGACAGGTGTACCTAATAAAGTGGCCCGTGAGTGTATATTTAGGTTTTCCCCGTGTGTCTCTCTGTTGTGGATCAATATAGAGCTTTGTGTATAATAATCTATGTTTTCCATGCCCTTCCTATTCTTATTATAGTATTGGAGAAGTATGCTGAACACTGCTATAAACATCAGTTACTAAACACTGCCCAGAAAACATCAAACATTTGTCTTGTATTAATGATTTACCCTATGAGATAATGGGGGTCATTTATCTTTAGTTTTCTTGCTGTTTTTCTGTCTTTTTTGAGGCACTTTTTGGCGCATGCAATTTTTGCGTCGTTTGGGGGATATTTGGAAATGGACATTTGTTTTTCGTCAGTAAGACACATTTTTCTTCTATTCCGGATGTGCTAAATGTCGCAATTGACATAATTTCAAATTTGCTACTTTTTTGGCACAAAAAACTCAAGACAAAACCATCCTTAAGGAAAACTTAGAAAATGGAAAGAAGTGACTTGTGTCGTTTGTGCGACATTTGTAACAAATGTCTCAAAAAGATCTGAAAAAAATCCTCCATTTAACGCAAGGAAAAAGTCAGATTGCTAAATTACCAAAGAAGCAGATGGGAAAAAAGACAGGAAAAAACAGCCAAAACAAACAGAGATAAGATAAATGACCCACAATGTGTTTCATTTGGGAACATTTGATTACAAGGTTCAAAGGTTTCATCTTTGTTTCTACCTGACAAGTCACATTTTTTCTAATATTTCTAATATTACACATCGATGGCATTACAACATATACGGTACTTACCTTTGAACTTCCTTTTACAATTAACCCACATAAGAATTTGCTAACGTCGTTGTGATGTAAAAATGCATTCACAATTACCTTGACAATGACCACACCCTGTTTGATGGAGGGCATATTTTTGTATCTGTATTTGTGTATCTGTTTTTCTTCTAGGCTCTTTATTTCACAATGGTGTTTTTTTTATACCTCTCAATACTTTACCCATATTTGCGATTCAATCGTTATATCAGGTTGCCTTTGTTGCTTCTGACCATAGCTCGTAGTGGGTTATTAGCCTGAACAGATCATGGTTGTAAGTGTCAGGTACCTGCAGTACAATAACATGTCTGTAGACGCTATATGTTGGACACTTGCCTTCTGTTGTATATGAAGCAGACACAGCGGGGGTCATTTACTAAGGGCCCGATTCGCGTTTTCCCGACGTGTTACCCGAATATTTCCGATTTGCGCCGGTTGTACCTGAATTGCCCCGGGTTTTTGGCGCACGCGATCGGATTGTGGCGCATCGGCGCCGGCATGCGCGCGACGGAAATCGGGGGGCGTGGCCGAACGAAAACCCGACGTATTCGGAAAAACCGCCGCATTTAAAAACCGAAAAAGTGTTGCTCGGGAAGCGCTTACCTTCACCTGGTCCGAGGTGGTGCATTCCGGCGCGTTGAGATGATTTTCAGCGCAGCAGCGCCACCTGGTGGACGGCGGAGGAACTACCTTCACAAATCCCGGCCGGACCCGAATCCTGTGCAGAGAATGCGCCGCTGGATCGCGAACGGACCGGGTAAGTAAATCTGCCCCAGCATGTTAAACAGTTCTCCATTTACTTCTATTGGACTGCCAAAGGAGAAAAGGTTTATTTTTAGTTTGGTAAACGTTTTCTTTGGTTTTAAGTATAATGATGCTATACAAAATATTGGTATCACATTCTAAATTCTGGGATGAAAACGACTCTTACTGTGAATTGGATAAATATGAGACATTTTATTTTACATGGAAATAATGTTTATTTGCTAAGAGAATATACTGTACATGGATGCTGCAAGTTGATCATTTTTCCATATTAGTAAACATAATGCTTAGGTTCTCATACTCTCAGTTCTGGATTCTTATTTTTCCTTTGGCAACTGATAACACAGGTAGTAATACTTATAATAATACAGATAATGATTACTGATGAACATACTAACAGTGTAACTGTGGTTATATTTAAGCCATCGGACGTGTCTTTTGATGGTCCAGTGGTGGGAGCCGGTGGTGATGGAATGACAAGAGCGGCCTGGGCTATGTTGGAAACATCTGATCTTTTATCAGCTTTATCAACAGCAACTAAAGCCAAGAAAAGAATAGTCCCATTTTCTATAACAACATTTTCTGGAACAAATGAGAATGTTTCTATGTTTCCAGCTTCTTGTGGGGAGATACTGGATATATTCACTTGAGTTGATTCATCAAAGTTCTCTCTCAGGTCTTTAGGATTTAGACTCATCCTTAAGTCATAGCTTGTAGCTGGTGGAAGATGCATAAAATATATCAGGTTAATACTTTAAGTAGCCTCAAAACATTGAGTGTGTATGCATTGGAACAGTAACTCTAATATGTACTAGATTCATTACAGTGTATGAGGTTGGATGACAAATTTCATCTTTAGACTGTCTAGTTTATTTTTCACTTTTGTTCATTGTGTTCTTAATTTGGACCTAAAGAAGAGAGTGATCTGCTCCCAAAATGTATATTTTACTTTCACACCCACAAGACATTAAGGGAGTCATTTATATTTATTTTTAGACATTTTTTTGGTGCATGGCAATTTTTGTGTCTTTTTGGGGACATTTTGAAACGTCCGCCGGACATTTGTTTTTTGTCAGTAACACTCATTTATCTTTTGTGCATTCATACAAAAGTACTCACCCAAAATGTTACTTCCCTTCACATCACCTATTTGCTTATTTCTTGATTCCTTTTTGTAAGAAGAGGCTAAAAAACTGTCTAAATACACAATATCATGTGGAAGCCACCTGTTTGCTGAAAATGGAGCAATAATTCTGGCACATTTAGTTCTCTAAGTTTCCCTAATAATTTATAAGGCCCTGCAATGTTGATCTAAAAGAAATTAAAACTCACTGAAGGTTCGAACCCAAATTTCCTAATCTTGGGGAAAAATGTATCCCCACTTTCCTGCGTTAATGACATATCTTTAGAATTTTATTAACCATAATGTATACGATTATTAAACTGAAGAAAAGCATGAACACACCAGCCAAATTCACCATCACTTATTTGAATACCGTATCTACTCGTGTTTAAGCCGAGTTTTTCACCACAAAAAATCTGCTGAAAAATCTCACCTCGGCTTATGAACAAGTCAATAAAAAAATAAACTTACATACTCACCCTCCGGCATCCCCGATGCTCAACGCGGCTCGTCGTGGGTCCTCTTCTGTCTTCTATCTGCAGTAACAGCCTTATCATAGTATGCGCCGCCCGCCACTGGTGATATCATAGTATGCGCCGGCCGGCAGATCACATGGACGCATCTCTGCTGGCTGTTACAGCGGAAAGAATACAGAAGAGGACCCGCAACCAGCATCAGGAAGCTGAGATGAGCATCGGGGATGCCAGGAGGTGAGAATGTAAGTTTATTTTTTTATCCGGGCTGTAAAGTAAGAGGGAGTAAAGGGGACTGGCTGTATACTTAAGGGGGTTGGCTGGCTGTATACTTAAATGGGCTGGCTGGCTGTATACTTGGGGGGGCTGGTTGGCTCTATACTTAAGGGGGTTGGCTGGCTGTATACTTAAGGGGGCTGGTTGGCTAAATACTACTGGGGGCTGGCTGGCTATATACTACTGAGGGCTGGCTGGCTATATACTACTGAGGGCTGGCTGGCTATATACTACTGGGGGCTGGCTATATACTACTGGGGGCTGGCTGGCTATATACTACAGGGGGCTGGCAGGCTATATACTACAGGGGGCTGGCAGGCTATATACTACAGGAGCTGGCTGGCTATAGTCTACAGGGGCTGGCCAGCTATATACCACTGAAGGCTGGCTATACACTACAGCGGGCTGGCAGGCTTTATACTACAGGGGACTTGCTGGCTATATACTGGGAAGCTGTGACCAATGCATTTCCCACCCTCGGCTTATACTCGAGTCAATATGTTTTCCCAGTTTTTGGTGGTAAAATTTGGGGCCTCGACTTATACTTGGGTCGGCTTATACAGTAGTAAAGTCAATGGATGTGTACACAAGACTGGTCATGCCAATACACAGCCCATTCATTTCCTCTTAATAAATAAAATAATCAATAAATAAATGTTAAAATAACCAATAAATTGCTTAGCAAAGTCTCACCAGTTCCTTGATCCAATTCATCACCAGTGGCTGTCCAGGATAAAACAATACTTTCATCTACTATCTGTGCCTCTAAGTCAGTTATTTTATCTGGTTGATAAATGTCTGTGGGAAGTTGTGCTGGTACATCAGAAATCACAAAAGATCCACCCGACGCAGTTCTACTAAATGTATCCACCACAAGTTGTTCTTCATCGATGACGGGTCTTGGTGGATTCATGGTGACTACACCTAATTCAAGCAAAAATAACAAGTATGGTATGTGTCAAGATATTTTTTCTGAGTTTTTTGTGCACTCAATTTCACGAGTGTGCACCACATTTATTCGACACCTCTGCACCCATTTAGGCGCAGAATTTTGTGGCACCGCACCCACAGACTTCTTTTACAGACATCATAAGGTGGATATATTCTGTTTGAGGGTTTCAGCTTTTGCTGCAGGAAGCGAACTGTGACAGAAAGCCTAAGTGCACATTACTGTACATTTTAAATATGATAAAACTTATGGAGCATCACTGGAGAAATTATCACTACTGAAATATGTGTCATCAGTGGACTTTGCAAGACCTGAATATAACAAGACGTATCCCAAAAAAAAAACCCTACAGGATGATCCAGGGATTCAGCAGATGAAAGTAAATATATCTTTCTTGCTTCCCCCTGATTAAGTCTCTCAGGGGTTACCCATTGAAACTGGAAAACCCATTTTAGTTGAAATGTGACTCATGAATAGGTTTCAGCGTCTTAATGTGAACAGTCACTAACATGTATATGCTTGTATGATAACAGCAATAACATATATACCGTAATATTAATAGAAAATGTACATAGTTTCATACCATCTTCTATATAGCCTGGTATATAAAGAGCGCGGTTTCGGTGAAGTACCAAACGAGCATTTTTTTGGCTACTTTGAACTCGCACTTTTAAGTTATATCTTCCATTAACAGAGAAGGATGTAAAGTATTTTGAGTAGATACCGTCATTCTTAGCAATGTCAGGACCTTGTGGAAACAAAAGGACACTTGTAATTCTACAATAAATAAATATGCACCTCAGTTCCTTAAATTCTAAATCAAATATTCTGGAAAAAGCTCTAGAAAACATTTAGACATCTACTTGGAGTCTTATTCTAGATTATTTGTTTAACCCTTTACACTGATGCCCTTTTTTGTTTTTGTATTTCCATTTTTTGTTTTTGTATTTCCACTTTTTTATTTTTCCATGTACAGAGCTTTATAAGGGCTTCTTTTCTGTGCAGCAAATAGTACTTTCTATTGGCGGTATTTAATTTTCCATGTCTTGTACTGGGGAGCAGGGAAAAATCCAAATACAGTGAACTTGCCTAAAACATGTGTATACTGTGTGGACCGTCTCAGGGGGCAAACCTAAAGTAAGCCCAAAATCCCTCCTATAAAGTGTGTACAATATACAATAATTCAAAATACCTAAACCTAAACACACGGTAAAGAGTAAAAAAAATCATACACCGCCCCTAAAAGAATCAATGCATAATGTGTGAAGACGAATCCAGTACAAAGTACAGCAAAAATAGGAGGGAGAGACACGGACACATGGGTGTATGGTAATGCCCATTTGGGCTGTACTTCATTTATTTTTCTTACTCTTTACTGTATGTGCTTGCTTTAGGTGAAAGTATTGTGATTTATTGTCTGTTGCTAACATTGGCTTGCACTTTATAGAAGGGATTTTGGGCTTAGTTTAGGTTTGCCCTGATATGGTCCGCACTGTATACACTGTGCATTTTTAAGTGCTTTATGTGTTTTTTTATGTGTCCAGATTGCACTGTTAATAAAGATGACTGTTTTGATTATGTTTTTATATGCATCCACTCTGCTTCTCCTTTTTCTTAAAGCCTGGAGTCTCGTACAAACTCAGGTCTGTCGTGATGATGGATTGTTGCTCCCCGATGATGACACGGGGATTGACTGTCACAGCCAAGATGGGGGATACCCACACAACTTTGCTGGCGCCATGTGAAGTGCCAGTCCGGGTGTGAACTCTGAGTCCTCTCCATACACTCCTTGCCGCATGTAGACATAAGATTATGTTGATTTGCGGCAAGGGGTTAAATACTTTGCTTCATTGAAATAGCAATGTGTTTCAGTCGGACACCATCTTCAAGTTTTCAGAGTTGTCCCGGAATCTAAATTGGAAATCTTTTTACCCATATACTACTTAAAAATGAGTTTAAAGTTAAAAATGTAGGTAATATTAAAATATAGCCTTCAATAAAAGAAAATATCCCTCTGATTTAGTGTATAAAATTCTTATGGCCCTGTTAAAATAAACTACAAAAAAAATGTAGAGTTTATCCTGGAAGCTAACCCCATTATATTTTAGGTGACTGTTATTGAATACAGCAACATAAGTGTAAAGAATATAAAATGCTTTCATTTTGACATTCCAGATGATATTCCTCCTGTATATGTGTTTTGCATTGCACATTTACCTGCTCCGTTATCCAGAAGTTCTAAGGTCTCCGATTTTCCATTAACTGCTTCTATGATGGCAGTAACCTTAACATTTACCACAGGCAGTAAACCTTGACTAACAGAGGCATAGACTACAATGGGATTGGGGTAGGTAATGGTGTCTTGGTTCATATGGGCATTTACAACAACAGGAGGAACGTTTTCATCCACAGCCTTGGAGGTCACAGTTATTCCCATTGCTTGAGATGATGAAAGGCTATTGCAAAGGCTGTACTGCCAGGGTCCCCTCTAGAGACAAGAATTAAGCAAGTGTTAACACCTTTAAAAGTTAATGTCACAAAAAGACGTACAATTATAGTTATGACATAAAACACAGTTTTGCATTTCTCATTAAGTCTAGTATCTTATATCTTTATACTTTGTTTCTGAAAAATGTAAATTTTTATTAGAATATTAGAAGATGGATGTTAGTTATGTGTTGAAGGCTATAGCTGCTTTTTCAGTGAATTCATGTAAAATGATCTGTAATAGAATATGACTTTATATCTAACAACAGAGTTTTCTTTTTTATACAAACATCATGTATTTGTAAGAGACAGTTGTATGTGTAGAGGCAGTAGATAAATTATTAAATATTTATAATATTTTCACGTGGCTTCATGCCTTATTTTAAAGGGAGCCTACACACGATAATATAATTCCATGTGTAAATACTGCATTGTGTATACTGCATCTTTTTCATCTAAGATTTGCAGACATACCGGGGAGAATTTATTAAGACTTGTGTATTAAACGCCAGGCATGAAAAGTCCGCCTGATCAATCGCTTTTCCACCAGATCCTATCGTAAATATAGCTTCCATGACTCGCCCCAACAAAGTCCACCTACTCTTAGAGAAAGTGGCATGTGGCCTAGGAAAACTGGCAAACAAGGTATAGTAAATGGCCCCACATTTTCTCTAACTCAGTTATGCACTGTCAATCTCATTTGCATATGAGAAAAAAAAATCTAATTTTCCATGAAATAAAAGATCACCGTGAACTAGTAAAGGATTCTTTGAAAAACTTAGATAGTGCCCTATGCAATGCTAACCTATGACATAATTTGAGGGAAAAAAAGACTTCTTTATGGATTTCTATCTAATTCCTAACATATACTGATTTTACTCAAGTTACTAATGTCAGGAGTAATGGATACTGAACCACCACAGACAATGACGTAAGCTGACACCTGGGAGCGGAGTCAAAGTGGTACCCGGTTTTCACCAGAGCCCACACCAAAGTGGGTTGGGCTTGCTGTGGCGTGGTACCACCAGGTCACTCCACAGGCAAGACTTTGTCTGCGGTGGTGGCCAAGGCGAGGTGCACAATCGTGAGGCAGAGACGAGGACAGACAGGAGGCTGAGACAGGCAGCACAGGATCAGAGTCGGGGACGTAGTGGTCATGACAGGTGGCAGAGAACTGGTCAGGAACAAGAATCAAGGTCACAATGGGAAATCACAATAATCGCAGGGAAGTTTTGTTGAGGAACAAGGATCTGGCAGGGAGACACAGGAAGGGGCCTGGAATTTAAAAGGGAAGGGGACCAGCCAGCGCCAATTATCGGTGCACTGACCCTTTAAACCTCAGAACGCTGGAACGCAGCGAGGAGCGAAGAAACCACCCATGGAAAGCTGACAGGTAAAAAGGGCTGATGCTGTCATGAGGGGGCAAAGAGAGGCTCAGGTGCGCCTGAGACCTGGGACATGGCTCGCAGGAGCACCCAACTAATTTCTATGTTATAAAGATTTTATGGAAGTGACTATTGCATACCTCTGCCGTTCCTGGTATTTGAAGTCTGGAAGATTTGGTAGCACTGTCACTAGTAAAATCTGCTGCTGTATACAATTTTCCATTTGGATCCTCCAAGTTAATAATCGGTACTGCCGATTGCCAGGTCACAAGGAAGAACGTGTCATTTCCCACAGTGTTATCAATGAAAACTGTGCCGTTTAAGCAATTCCCGCTTGAAATTGTAGCTGCTGAGCTCTCCAGCTGTGTGTGGGTTGAAGCATTTGAAACATAAGACATTACATTGATAGAAATTATACAATAGCATGAAACTGACGAATATTTCTGTCTTCCTAATCAATTTCATCAGCTCTAGAGTCTCTCAAAATGGAAGATCTAGCAGATATATTAAATTGACATACACTAATTTCATGAATCTGTTGCTCTTCCAGTCTTGCCAAAATTTCAGCAACATTCAATGAAGTTACATTTGACAGGAATGTGCACCATCAATGCAAACTAGTTTGTAAAATCGTTTGCAAAAAACAAGTGTTACATATTACATTAAAAAAAAAAATATGTGTACAGTAATACCTGAATGGATTGTTTACTGATGTCTCCACTTCCAGATGGGATTGAAGAGAAAGCATCAATCAAACCAGTTGCGTCAAAGCTATCTGTAGCAAAAAACTTCAAACCACCTGAAAAGTATAAATTGAATTTAAAGGAGTATTTTAGTTTCACATTTTTAAGATATGTTTCTTCATGGAATTGGAAATCACAGCATTTTATTATTTGTTTTATCATTTATTTTATTATTTATTATTATTTTATTTATTATTTGTATTATTATGTAAAGGAAGTATTATTAAAGAGGACCTACCAGGCAAAATAAACTCTCTGGTAGCCCTTACTAAAGTTAGCAGCTCTTTAACCCTACCCCAGTTATAGAAGTGCTAAATCGCTTGTTATAAATGTGTGTGTAAAATGTTCACCATTGTAGATTCCCCCTATTGGTTTTTGGAGCACAGATTATGCTGGAATAAATTTTAGGTGCTCAGGCACATTTGCAGAACCCCTTGGAGAGAAGCCCACCCAAAGCGTGGCCTTAACCCCCTCAAGGGGATTACCAAGTTGTATAATCATTTTAACACACAGGTGTTGCATTCATTTATTTTTTACAGATAAAAATTATGAAAAGGGAACATATGCGGAGGACATGTATCAAGGAAGTGACAATGTCCACTACAATTTTGCCAAAATTTGGATGAAAATTAGACTGTAGTACCTGAAGATGAGCACCAGCCATCCATTATTCCTTTCAAGTGTCGCTAGATGAGCCACATTCGACCCCCTGTGTTAGCCCCTATAATAAATCTAGCACATCTCTATACTCCCTGATTTATGTTTGTCTATATATCCAACAAGGTGACTATATATCCAAAGCTGAAGTGCAACCATTAACACTCTCCTCCTTATCACAATTTACCTGTTTTTGTTGCAATTTCTTCAAGGGCCGCTGCAGCGCTGTCTCCTAGAGCGATCACATGAATTATTGCTCCACTGTTTATTATCTCATTGTAGCAAGTTCTTGGGAAATTGCTATCTTCCCCATCTGACAGTAAAACTATTTCAGTACCATATGTAGTTTTATCCCTAGTTCCTTTATTGACCTGGAATATAGATTTAGTTGAAATCAAATGATTACACAAGTGACAAATTCCACATTTACATAAGAAATAGAATATAAGCCGCAGACACAAGTATTGATGCAAAATTTCTTATATTATTCTTTCCAATAAATACAAGAAAAATACATTGTACAAAAGTGAAAGTTTATTTCAACATTAGCAATCAAACAAGCACGCTCCGCTCACAGTTTTGCATGTGAGTTTTGCATCCCCCGTAACACTGGCCCAAGCTGCAAGAAAAGTGCTTTGCAGCACACAAGCCAGGAGCACACCACTCCTGCATCTGGGGCCCACAGCTCTCTGCAGGAAGCTCAGATCAGATATTTAATGGTGACAGCAGCGGCCCTCCTTCTTCTGGCGGGCCCGATCATTACACCCCAGCTAAGAGGGTCCAGCCCCTGAGTAAATCCAGAGGTGCACTTGGCCATAATGAAATCTGTCTGGTGGTATTCCTTATAGTTTTTGCTATGTAGTATAGTAAAGATGCCTGGCCTCTCCCTGCTTCATTACGCCACTTTTAGAAAAAGTTGTGTGCATGTTGGAAAACCTTCAAAAGATGGCACTTCCTGCACCAGGTTTTGTGACTTTTGTTACCCCTTGTCCTCCAAAAAACTGGTGGGTAAGACAAAATAAATGCCCCTATAGTACGATATTTCGCTGTAATAATATGAAATGCAACATTGTTTTTGCAATAAAAATAAATGGTAGGTAGATCACCACTGCGATGATAGGGGGAATCTGCAATGGTGACAGCTGGGGCTAGGTGTGGTGCTGAAGGGACAGAGGTACTTTGGTCACAAAAATGTGAAATAGAACGATACTGAAGACTGCTGTGCAGTGTATACACCACTAAGTGCAACAGCAATAACATGCTAAAAAGAAATCATACAAAACAGAGTTAAAAAAAGGTTAGATTAGGGCCCACAGTTACAACTATGTTGTAGGTCCTTAAAAACACATGAGTCCTCTTTTGGCATTACAATTTCATAAAGAGGCACATGCGATAATTTTTTTTTGTCAGACGCCATGTTAGTACAACAACAAAAAAATATTGTGTCATGCTCCATTGGATGATGTGCTTATTGAGGTATTTTCCACCTCCAGAAAATTCGCCGTCCATCATTACCCTGGGCACTGGCATACAAGTGGCATACTTGGCTCTTCCTCGTTTCAGAGAAGGCCTTCCCATTCGAGCAGCACAATAAAATAATGATCTACTTTTAAAAGAGTTTGTTTCTTTCTTTTTGCTCTATAATTTTCATCTCGGGCGTGTACCTATATAAATAAATGGGGATGAGTGCTAGGTGTTGGAACAATGGCTACCCCACATCCAAAATTAGCATTGTAGTGCATAAGCCCAAAATGCAAGCTTCGTATTAGGCCCAAATTTAATTCTGTATCTTTTAGATCACTGTCACCTGTAGTAAATTCCATGAGTCTTCCAGTATAGTGTACTCCATACAAGAACAATTAGAAAATACACTTTTATAGGCAATTATACATAAAAATACATTTTCATTACCTCAAAACCTTTCCGAATTCCATCACATATGTTTGTTCCTCCATTTGCTTTCCTTACGAGGAGACGACTTAGCTGCTTACGCTGTTCCTCAGTGAATATTTGCACCAGGTTTGAAATAATTGTAGCAGAACTGTGAAATTCCACAAGTCCAACAAATGATCCATCTTCAACTATCTGCATGATAAATACTTCTGCAGCCTGGATGAGTCTCAAATCTCGATCACTCTGTAAATGTAACAGCAGACACAGAAAGCTAACAAGAAGGCAGGACAAACGTGACCGTTTTTGGATTGTGGTAGTATTTGTGGGAATCGTTGTTCTGCAATCGTTGGGCAGCTCCATGATATATGAAAGGTGGTACCTCTAGCTCCGCATCCTCTCCAGCACAGTGAAGAGGAAGGTTATATTGAGGCTAGTCTTGCTGGCGAGAAATACCATTGCATTGTTATCTTAGTGATTGCCTCTAGATTGTTGGTGCATCGGAAGGTAGTTTGGGTGAATAGAAAGGTTTTGTACCACTGAATAAGGTCAAAGTTTGCCCCTAGTTCTTCTTCCCACTTATGTTCCCAGTGATATATTTGTTTTTTTCCATTGTGTTTTTAATACCTAGGGTTCTGTAAATGCAGGAAATGCCTTTCCTCATCTTATTAGGGTCATCAAAAAATTTTAGTAGGTGTTAAATAATCTCTACTTTTTGTGATAGAAACTGTCTGATTTTAAAATAGAAAAAAAAATTCATTATCTGGCAGTTCAAACTTGTTTTTTAGCTCAGAGAAGAGGAGTAATGCTTAGCCAGAAAATATGTTTTGGATAGATTATATTCCATTTTCAATCTTTCAGTGCTTAGGCCTAAGATTTGGAATTTGGGTTTCTAAAAAGGAGAAAGGAATCTGGGAGTATTGTATAGAAGCTAAGTCTTGTTTAGCTAACAGCAGAAGTTGTTTCAATGCCCAATTAGATGTAGAGATAGCTGAGTATTGTGTTGGGGGAGGTATGAGGTTGCTATAATTCTGTAAGTAATACAATCAAGAAGATTCCAACACCACCTGGGAAGATTCCCGCTCCCTGACTAATTCTGGGGTGCAGCTGGATAAACGTTAATCCATTCATATGCAAATAATTTTAAAGGGCCAATAAAGGGCCAATAACAAGAAAAAGAGAAGTAGGGAGATGGGTATGAAGCGGCTACTAGAGGCATGAAGTAGTATTCACCCCCAGAAGCTTTTGAAAATAATTTTCATATGAATGGATCATACCGAATATAAGCCGAGTTTTTCAGCTCAGAAAATGTGCTGAAAAACCCTAACTCGGCTTATACTCGAGTCAAGAAAAAAAAAAAAAGTGAACTCACCTTCCGATGCTCCCCGCCATCCATCGCGGCTCTGACATCAGGCCCCGGTCCGTCGCAGATTTTGTGACTTAGGCCAATTGCTGCCGCCTGTGTGTGCCGGCATTGGCACACAATATTATGTCAGCGTGCGGCTGACATCATCGTGCCTCCGACGGACCATGTGCCGATGTCGGAGCCGCGATGGATGCCTGGGAGCATCAGAAGGTGAGTTCACTTTTTGTTTTTTTCCTACAGGAAGGGGCTAGCAGGCTATATACTCGAGGGGACAAGCAGGCTATATAATCTAGGGGGCTGGCAGGTTATATACTACAGGGGCTGTCAGGCTACATACTACAGGGGGCTGGCTGGCTATATATTACAGGGGGCTTGCAGGCTATATACTGGGGGGTCTGTGACCACCCTCGGCTTATACACGAGTCAATAGTTTTTTCCAGTTTTTTGTTACACTAGTACAGTAAACCCCCAATGGAGCTGTAGAATGACTGAGACTTCTGGAGGAGTGTAGAACATTCATGGACTGCAAAGTTGCAGAGGTCGATGTTACACACATGATTATATACAAATACACATGAAACACACTACAAAACACCATATAGTGATATATATCAAGAATACGTCACAGCATACCGCAACAGGAACTACTTCAGAAACTAGTCTCCAAGTGGAGTGGAAATTACTTCACTACCCACCAGGTTAACATTAGCTGTATCAAAAACTGGAAAATTAGTGCTAATAGTGAATGACAATTTCTACTTCTGGCACATGAGCCAACCAAGAAGAACAGAAATTAAAAGGAGTGCACCACTTAAATTTTTTTGGCAATTCATTCAGATCTGGCCACTTATACATATTTGGATATTACATTCTAACACAGTTACAAGTATTGCAGTGATGGGACCTCCATGGAGTACATCGTTTCCATAGTTTTTTTAAATGGACACACGTGTGAACTCAGGCTATTACTATTATTATCTATTACTTATATCAGTAACACCTTAAATCTATTCTGTATACTGGCACTTTATTTTCCAGGGCAAGGACATTTTTGACCAGTGTAAAATGCTGAATTTGTTTGCAACTTCCAAAAAAATAGATGAGCATGAAAGGTTGCTTGATATCTTCATTATATCATTCATATATACAATTAAAGGACCACCACTATCAGGGACTGTAAACCAAGTACGCTTGGAAGGATCTGCTCTTTGTTTAGCTTCTTATTCCTTGTTTTTTCCGAGAAAAAAGGATTTTAAAATTATACAAATGAGCTTGAGGGGCTCTGGGCTCTAGAGGTTTAAATGCAAAATGTTTAAACCCTTTATTCATAAAAAAAAGGGCATAAGCAGCTGTGGAAAAGTGGATCCTGCTAGAGAGGGCACACACCAGAATGTAAGTGTGCTTGGTTTACAATACTTAATCCTGGGGATAGATTTCCTTTAACAACAGAGATGATCCAAATACTTACTGCACCCATACTTCCTGACACATCAGACACTAAGGTGACCACCCTGTCTGACACCTGATGAAGAGTGATGTTGGGTTCAGGAATATTTGCATTGGTTATTGCTGGAGTAGTCTTTATGTCAGTTGAGTTCATGATTACATCCCATGTACTGCGATAGTTGCACATTCTGTTCTGTAAATTTGGAGCTTCTGTGTTGTGGCTCTGAGCATCACAGAATTCAGACACCTGAGAAAATTAACATTTGGTAATATAATTAATTTATGTTGACTTATTTTCAGTAATTCCAGAATTGATGGACCATGGTCTTACATTTCTACAGATTCCAGGTCACTTCTGTTCAGCTAATCTTTGCCAAGGCAATAAGGAAATGGAAGTATGTATTTTAAATTACAGTATACTGAGAACCTAGACTACTGTGTTACTCATGGCCCTGCCCGGCATGAAAGAGGCCTGTTCACCTGGACAAAGCTACCTATGACACAACTAGCACTATGCCATGCATTACGCCAACACTGTACCGTAGTCATCATATAGACTATTTAGTGTAGCAGTTTAGGCTATACAGGACTATCATACCATTCCACAAAGGTTTTCCCCTGAACTATATAAATATCAGGAACAAAATAAACAGATATTACTTTGAAATTAGGGGACCTTCCATGTGTCTTTGCCAGTCCCCAAGTGGAATATAAAACCCACCTACAGTGGTCACCCAAATAAATTTTAAGTGACAAAACGCTACAATTTAACAAATTGGAATTATTACATTCCTTTTAATAGATAGTTAATAAAAGTTACATTTTATACACAACATTCCCCTTTCTTTTCCCCTTCCCCTTTTTGTTCCGTTGAAAATGTAGCATTAAAAAGTGTGATGGCTTTCAGGAAATGCTGCAGATTTTTTACCCGCTATTATTATAATTCAGCAGAAGAGCCTAAAGGCTATGAACAGTACCTATTTTATTTATAAAGAGACTTAATCATTTTACTGATATGGACGATTTTGAAATGTCCTACCCTTTATGCCAATCAGTTTCCCTGGATGTCTATATACAGGAGAACTCTCCTGTTCCCTCTCTCCGCTAATGTACAAGCTCCAGTGAGTACTATGCCTCATCTTCCTAAGCCACACACCCTCTCTTCCCCTCTCACAGCAGACAGCTCAGACAGATAAGGCGCACTCCCTCTGCCTCCCTTCTTCAGTCACACCCTCCCATCTCACAGCAGACAGCTCAGACACATAACGCTCATTCCCTATGCCTCTCTCCTTCAGTCACACCCTCCCATCTCACAGCAGACAGCTCAGTCTAAAATATTGCCATATTGTAGCCATATTGTAGCTGCCACAGGTAATAATTGTAACTTACACTAGGTATAGCCTGCAGATACATTATGGACTGTTTGGAAGCCACTTTTTTGTCAGGAACAAAAACGCAGCCATCTTCATACAATCCAGTGTTTTGGTACCTTTGGCACTCACATTTGTTCCCTTTACATTGTTCTTTCATATAAACACCAGTTAGTCCAACGGGACATCTGACAAAAAGTAAAAAACACATCATTATATTGTATATGCCAATCCAGGTTAATGAGATTCAGTCAGGAATTCTCTATGCTACATGTGAACCTAGCCTTGGACTATTTGTTTACAAGTGTACTATGGGCACATTATGTTGACAGCTGTGACAGCTCCTAGAGCGTTATGATGGTATTTTGGTCACTGACACCTGTCCGTCATGATTTTAACCTCTTAAACTATAGCTGCCTTAAAAGTGATCTTTAGCAGAGGATTGTTAGTGGCAAAATTCAGAAACTACTACTGTTCTACAAATACTGAGTTTTGTTAGAACTGATTATTATATTTAATTTTTTTAATGCAAAATTGGTTCCCATACCTTGTACTTTCAACATCACCACTATTAGCAATGTAGAATGGTGATAAGGAATTGTACTCATCAAAGACCCCCCATCTGAGGTGAGCCCACTCATGGACAAAGACTCTTCCTACAACAACAGAGCAAGATTCAGAAAATTTCCCTTCAAAGTCATTGTCCGCTGTTAAGTAATGCATTAAATGGGTTCTGTGGGTTCTGGGGCAGAGGCAAAGAAAAGAAAGCATACCCTAGATGGGACCTGGAGCTATCTTATTTTTTGGCACTCATGCCCCAGATTCCTGGAAAACACCATTGACATAAAGGTAATTAAACCAATGCCTTAATTATGCCATAACTGCTTCTGTTATTTGTAAATTTAGAAAATAAACATAAAAACTATAGTAAATCCATGTTAGATAATAGTCTGAGGTGTTCTGGAAATTGTATCAGCATTATATATAGGATGAAGAGATGGGATCATAAAAATGCTGTTTATGACTTTTATTTAAAGGGAACCTGTCACTACATTTGCCCAAACACAGCCAGTGACAGGTTCTTATAAAGCTCTATTAACTGACCCCCTTCTTAGCGCTTGAGTTCTACTGTATATGTCCCTGTTTACATTTATTATGCAGATTATATTTTGGGGTTATGCGACAATTGGAGATGGACATAAGACTTGCAACTTCATGCATGAATGTTACCATATTTTTCAAGTCAACTTTGTGAAGGAAAAAGCCCACTCTTGCAATTAGGACTAGGAATTCTAGGAACCAAACATTAAAAATTAAACATTAAAATTAAAAATGTTTACCTCTAGGTCCATAAACTGATAACAGTTTATCATCTAAAAGAAAATCTGGAGTTAAATGAATGTATACTCCTTTTTCCCCACATTGGCCATACTGTAAAGTGTATGGGTCATTTCCGTTCTTCAGGTGTGATTTGGCAATAATGACATCTGCCTAGTTAAAAATAAGAATATTTATATTAAAATAAAAAGTGAAAATTATTCACATTATTCCACATTCTTACTTCTATTATAGACATTATCATATAGAATTTGTTGTACTATGTGGCAGACACCCTTTGCTAATGTAACTGCCTGCAGGATGGGGCATTACGAACCAAACCAGTTCTAGTCGGTTTCCTTGCTAGTGCACAGCTCTGTACACTAATTCAGGTAATTTTTTCTATTTCCACTGGACACCCTCCTCATTTCTTATCCTATACTACCATATAGTGATATTTTGTGGTATCACATCTGCCATATGCTGTTTAGAGGGTTATTGTTCACACTTTTTATGTGGTTGATAAACAAAGACTACCTTGCAGGTAGCTCCTCCTAAGTTTATAAGAGGAAGCTCCTTGCAATGCTCTAGGTTTGGTCAGTGTCTTTCTCTCAGCTCCCGTCTTAGACACAGGTTCCAGTATTTCTCCCTGCCGCTGTGTGTGCCTAATTTCAGAGATTGCTCCGGAGAGCAGCCTAAGCTTCTATACAGTCTATTGGACCAGGGCTGAGATACTATACCAAATGAGCTACAGATCCAACCAACCACTGTCTCGTGGAACCCTGTGCTTGTAACCTACTGCTGCATTGGACTGTCATCCGAATAAAGAGACTGTGAGTTTATTGTTCATCATCCCTGTCTCCACGTGTGTTCCCTGCTGCCGATAACATCACGGGCCTCCCCTTCACCATCTGTCCAGGGTTTCATCACTACATGCACACTTGGAGTGCCTCTCACTACATTGCCGCCTTGCCCTCTTCTTGCATCCCTTTGCTATCCCTGACTAGTGTGGATGAGGCCTGTTCACCTAGATCAGTGATGGCGAACCTTTTAGAGACCGAGTGCCCAAACTACAACCAAACCCAATTAAAAAAATGTAAAGTGCCAACATGGCAATTTAAGCTGTAACGTGTTGCTACCTGTTGTATCACAGCTTTTACTGTCACTAGGAAATACAGTTCATCCTACAAATAACAAGTCACCATACAACTCTGTAATTCAATAAATAATAAGAGTTATGGCTTTAGGACGGTGAGTAAAAAATGGAAATGAAAAAACAGAAAAGGACTGTAGGATTAAGGCTACATTCACACTGCCGTTGCCCACCCATACCATACCGTAGCGGGCAATGGGGAGAGGAGGTGAGCGCAGCTCACCCCCGCCCCTCTCCATAGGAAGTTATGGTGCACAGCGCCATACTACGGACAAAATTGGACATGTCCTATCTTTTTCCGGAGTACGGAGCGGTACAGTGCTGCACGTGTGCTGCAACGTACCGCTCCCGCAGGGTGCCGTGCAGCCATTGGCGTCTATGGGGGACGTATATCGGCCGTATATACGTCGGCCATATATACGTCCCCCATATGTCAGTGTGAATATAGCCTAAGGGGTTCAAAACACTCACATTGATAACTCACATTGATATCATTCCAAAAGGTGTTGTAAAGGTTCTAAGGCTGAAATGATGAAACTTTTTTCTTTAATTTAATTTGAAATGTAATAGACTTTTACATTTAATATTAATTTAAACATTTAGTTAACTGTTTTGCATATCCTACCTTATCATATGTTTCCGTTCTTGTTTTGAGATAGTTGTTTTTTTTCCAAGTAATGGGAATTAAGATCTTAGCACTCTGTATGAAGAGTCTGTTTTTTGTGGCAAAGAACAAATAGCTTGTGGCATCTTTCAACATGTTCTTTATATGAGGCAAAGGAAAAATTGGAGTTAATTTTCACACAGGCAAAAAGTACTCCATCACATAATATTTTATCACAAAATATACATCCAACATGTACAAAGAGAGGATGGAAAGAAGTAGACACTGAGGTTTACATATTGAAGAAGGAGATTGAAAACACTTATTTCAAATATTCCAAAATTTCCCTGGTTCGCTCTTATGTCTGTTGGTATAGGCATTTTTATAATGGAGCATGGAGGATGCAGTCCATTTTTTATTGTATGTAAAGATTTTGCAATGATCTGAATATTCAGCAAAATAAAAAAAAACACTGATCATATCTGGACTTGTATTGTTTGGAGGTAAGAAGAGCATAGTTGGATCGGGGTAGCCAGTTATCATCAATATGAAACCCTGGCCGCCAAACTACTGTATGAACTCTTCCCCTATAACTGAGCCTCCTATGGACAGAAAAATTACCAAGATACAAAGAAAACATATAAAACTACTGAATCCAACAGCTCTCATGGTTACACAAAACATAATACAAATACCATTTTGATTTCACAGGTAATACAATCTTGTGAAGAAAACTGCTTCCAATACCTTACAACTATTTAGAAAATTAAGCTAATTCATACTTTTTACTTAGTCAAACTATTGTTCAAAGAATTCCCTACAAATTCCTATATATTGAATGCATTATCTGTTTTTCTATGTTGGATTTTATTACTATTTCCTCTGGTTTCAAAGTCTTTTTATTGTTTGAACAGTAGTTAAGTGTTACCAATGGATTAGTGCAGTAGGAGGTTTCTTACAACTTCTAAGTTTCATCTTCTGCTCTATTTATAATTTAATTTTAATGTGTATGACAGACAATGTAGATATATTAACCAGACTCTGTTCTTTACAGAGTAAAATTTCAATATTTGCAGATGATACAAAGCTATGTAAAGTAATGATTACAGACACAGATAATATATTATAGCAGAGGGATTTGTAGAAGCTGGAGGCCTGTGAAGAGAAATGGCTAATGAAATTTAATGTAGAAAAATGTAAAGTAATGCACTTGGGCTGTAGAAACAAAAAGTACAACTACCATATATACTCGAGTATAAGCCTAGTTTTGTGCTGAAAAACCAAACTCGGCTTATACTAGAGTAAAAAAAATATAGATTTTACCAGGTTTTTATGGTAAAATTAGGGGCCTCGGCTTATACTTGGGTCGGCTTATACTCGAGTATATACGGTATATTTTAAATACTGAACAACTTGGTAAAACTGCGGTAGTAAAAGCCTTGGGGATATTGGTGGACAGTAAACTTAATTTTAGAGACCTCAGGCGGTTGCTATTGAGGGAAATACAGATATGTAATTAATCAAGAGGCAAAAATGCTCATAATATGGACATATTTTGCCCTTGTACAAATCACTTGTCAGACCACACAAAGAATATTGGGGCATATATACTTACCTGTCTGACAGAGTTCACCGAAATTGCATTGCATTGGATTGCGACAAAATTTGAAAATTAAATCCCGCGCTCAGTCTGAATCAGTTGGATCAGCACCCCCCCCCCCCAATTTGTGTCAGATGAAAGCCGGCGCAGCTGCGTCAAAAAACAATAGTGTGCGACACAATCACAGCGCAGACACCTGTTAAATACATGTAAAAGGCGTGCAAATCCGAAAAAAGATGATCAGTACAACAAAACTGAGACCTACGACCCCATTGTGTACATTTTAGGGCTTATAAATGAACTGGGATGGGTGCAGAGAGAGTAAACGATTGGGAGGACGAACTACAATATTATTATTGTGCTTATAAAAAAGACAACTAAGGGGAGACCTCATTACCATTAGATAATTTGTACTAAATGATTTCTATACTGCCGCCTGTGACCCCCTGACAAGGGGTCAAGCTCCACGTCTAGAGGTTCTACCATCATCATAGACAGAGATTTTTTTGCTGTAAGAGCAATGAGACTATGGATCCCGGTCGCAGGATGTTCATATGGCTGATGCTTTGTGCATGTTCAAGAGGGGCCTCAATGCTTTTCTTGAGAACAAAAATATCATGAGATATGGGAACAAAGCATTTATCATTTATCAAGAGCCGCATGCTATAAGCAGTGTGCAGGTGCGGGGGCAGAAACACCTTGCGCAAGTCCACTCAGCGTAGAGGCGCTTCAAGGTTCAAGGGGTGTACAGGCCCAATGTCTTAAAGGTTGGTCTTGATCGTCCTGTGTCTTTTCTAATTCATATACAGGCGGTCCCCTACTTAAGAACACTCGACTTACATACGACTCCTAGTTACAAACGGACCTCTGGATATTGGTAATTTATTGTACTCTAGTCCTAGGCTTCAATAAACAGCTGTAACAGTTATCACAGGTGTCTGTAATGAAGCTTTATTGTTAATATTGATTCTTATGACAACCCAACATTTTCAAAATCCAATTGTCACAGAAACCGAAAAAGTTCTGGCTGGGATTACAATGATAAAATATACAGTTCCGACTTACATACAAATTCAACTTAAGACAAACCTACAGACCCGATCTTGTATGTAACCCGGGGACTGCCTGTACTATAAAACTATGCTACTAACTCTCTTGGTAGAAACATTTCTCTTTTGAACCACCATCCTGAAATGTTTGACACATGTTATGTATCGTTTTAACTCTTAAATGTAGGGGTTTAGTTACAATAATATCTAAGTCCTAGTGTTTGCAGGGCCTCAAATTTCCCAGTGAAAATACATTAGTATTAAAAATGCCATATGATAGATGAGGGGCCCTGTTAAAGATTATGTTAGCATGTTTTGTTTTTCTCTGTCTACTGCTTTTGAGAGAAACTGAATGGTTACTTGACCATAACCTGATACCAAATAGACCACGTGCTTAGACCCACAAAGTCATTTTAGAAGTCATTTTAGAAGAATTTGTCAGTATGTATTTTACCAAGCATTACACAATGCCATTTGAAGTCAATGGAGAGGGGATATTTATCACAGTGGGGCACATTTACATACCCGTCCGCTCGAGCTCCCCAAAAGTGCATTGTCCGACCAGAATGCACTCTGCCATGATTCACTAAGATTGCGTGCCCGATATCTTGATCGTGTTGCTTCCCCGCTCAACTCCACCGGGGTTCAACTTCTTCCCGGTGTATGTAAGTGTTCAGTCCGAATCAGTCGGATTGTCCGATGGCACCATACCCCCCCAGATTTCTATTGCATGAAAGCCAGAGTAGACACGCTACAATCCAATTGCCTGCGATGCTATACCCAGTTATATACCTGTCAAGGAGGCGCAAATCCCGCAGAAATTGGAAAATTCTACGAAAGTGTGATCCACTGACCCTTAGTGAATAACCCCTACTGTCTGCTTTCTTATACTTATTTTTGAGACTTTTGTTGTCGCAAAAAAGTCTCAAAAGAAGAACAAGAAGGCAGACAATTTGGGGATAACCTCCCAAATTTGCCAGTGACTTAAACAATCTATAACAAGAAATGCTCTATCAAACCAATCCCCTCCAACTTAGCCAGAAGATGAGGACAACTGCGAAATCTTTTTAAAGAAAGAAAAACATAAACGCCACTTCTGAGCCAAGCAATGAAAATAATAATTATAATATTGGTAAAAATCTATCAAATGTCTTGACCAAATCCTCAGGAAATATGTTTCTTGTAGGGAATTGACCAAACAAAACATTGTTATGATGAATAAAAAAACAACATTAGATATTCCACAATTTAACTCTTACCTGTACATTTTCTATAATTTTAGGATTTTCAGGTATTCCTGGGTGGATTGCAATAACAATATCCTGATAGCCTCCATTATTAAGTGTCACTGGAGAACTGCTGCTTATAGAAAACACACTGAATAGTAAAAAGGAACATAAAATCGCTCTTCTGGCCATCCTCTTCTCTTTGCTCCTTTTACACTCACTGCTTATTGCTTATCCATTTTAAGAAGCTGTACATGGTGCTTTTTGTTATCAGTGAATGTAAATGGACTTTGTTTCTTCAGATTATTATTCGTTCTATTGCAGTATGGTTAACACCATGAGTTGTAACTTATTAATGGCAGCGCAGAGTTGTGTAATTGTAGGAAGGAAATGGAAACCCAATGAATAGGAAAACTTAGATTTGGTAGAGGAAACAGCATGACTATATGCTTTCCACACCCTGCATTCCTATGGATTTACAACCCGTACATTGCAATAGACATGCAATAAATGCCTTCGAGGTTAATAGTGGAGAAGCGCTTACAGGGCAGACAGAACTTTAAAATTTATAAAAATAAAACGCTTTGTGTTGCCACATTCTGGCACCTGCCACTTTTTTATACTTTGTTGTATGGGCAAGGTCACTCTGGGCAAGGCTGCATTTTTTGCAAGACGAGATGATGTTTTCATTGATAATATTTGGACAACTGTACCACCTGCGCTCACTCCATGGGACAATATATGTTGGTTATTTTGGAATGTAAAGGTACCTAAAATGTTTATTATTATTTTATTTGTTTAATTTTAAATATTTTTAGGGAAAGGTGGGTGATTATTCTTTTTCTACTACTTTTCTTTTATTTCATGCCCCTAACCCCCTTCCCCCAGGCTACTAGAACGACATAAAGATCTCTGTGAGGGCTTGTTTTCTGCATAACAAATTGCACTTCATAGTGACAGTATTTAATATTCCCTGCAGTGTACTGGGAAGCGGGAAAAAATTTCCAAATGCAGTGAAAATGGTGAAAAACACATTTGCACCGTTGTCTTGTGGGATTTGAATTTTTAGGGTTTTTATTAATACAATTTTTCCATTTTTTAATTATTATTTTTACTATTTTTCAGACTCCCTAGGGTACTTTAACCGTAGGTTGTCTCATCGATCCTACCATATACTGTCATACTACAGAATGGCAGTATATGGGGATTTTCCTCCTCATTCATTACAATGTGGTAAAAGCACATTGTAATGAAGGGGGTTAACACGAGTCAGCCAGCTGTCATGGCGACGGATCGCCGCTCCCCAATGACGTCACGTGCAACGATCCTCAGTAAGATGGTGGTGCCCATGTGCCACCATCATTTTGAAGCCGCTGCTGGCGATCGGGGGGTGTTACTGGTAGGTCTTTGTTGCAATATGCAGCAAAAACTTACCGGCTATGGAGAGGGCTCAGCCCGTGAGCCCTCTCCATGCACCGGGACCTGGCACACCGCGTACTACTACGGCACGCGTCGGTTAGGAGTTGAGGAGTTTGCTCCCTTTTACAATATATAAAATATATTGCTTCATCATTAATCATGGCAACCATATAACACAGCTGACACCCACCGTTTATGGAGAGGGCTCACAGACTGCTGCCATAGCCCTGTATCCCATGATGAAGCCACCCAATCTTGTCATTTTAGGCTTTTGCTTTTATTGTAAAAAGCCTGGCAATACACTGAATGTAGGGCAGATATTACAGACTTGCACTCTACTGATAGATGGCAATTAATCCTCAGAGCAGATCTTATGCATCCCCTCTAATAATGCCCCCTTTCCTGCAGCCCACTGTAATCCCCCTTTTCCTGCACCCACAGCCCCTTATGATGCCCAATGTGATAACAGCACAGCACCAGGGAAAAGCCGAAATGACACAGTTGAGGTACTGCAGCCCCCAGGAGGATATTACTTCCTGGATACCAGAGAATACCTCTCAACTTTTGTAGGAGAGAAAATTATTTTTGCCATGAACCACACCTTTGCTTTGCCCCTTACTCCACCCCCTCACAGTATAATTTCGCCCTTAGTGCCTCCATCTCCGACTTACATTGGGGGTCATTTACTAAGGGCCCGAATTGCGTTTTTCCATCGCGTTACCCGAATATTTCCGATTTGCGGCGATTTTCCCTGAATTGTCCTGGGATTTTGGCGCATGCAATTGGATTGTGGTGCATCGGCGCCGGCATGCACGCGACGGGTATCGGGGGGCGTGGTCATAAGAAAACCCAATGGATTCGGAAAAAAACGCCTTATTTAAAAAAAAAAAAAAAAAGTGTCGCTTGACACGCGCTTACCTACACCCAGGCTAGCACGGTGAACTGCAGTGAACTCCGACGGAATTCAGCGCAGCAGCGACACCTAGTGGACATTGGGTGCACTACATTAGTGAATCGCCGGAAGACCCAACTCCTCCACTGAGAACGCTCCGCTGGATCGCGACAGGACTGGGTAAGTAAATCTGCCCCATTGTGTCTCCCAACTCCCTGTCCCATTGTAGCAACTTTGATACTGTGCCTGGAATGGGGACCGGAGGGCTGTCCTACAGCCTGGCAGGTCTCCAGCAGGTGGTGTGTGCAAGAAATTAGATCAGGGAGAGGCTGTTGTACTGGTTTTCCCTGGGGCAACCCTTAGAGTCTGTAGTGTGTGTCCCTGGATGGTGGATGAGGGCGCCCGTGATGGTAATACAGCCAAAGCAGGGACCAGACCGAGGCAACATTGTGCATAAAATAACTTACAGTTCTTAATTCGAACCAACAGCAGCAACGGGCCAAACGATTCTGTACAAAGGCAGGTTACCGGGAGTGATCTTGGGGAGCCAACCTGAGGAATTTGGTCACCAGCCTGGTTGCAGATGCAGGGTGGGATGTAGCTGGAAGCTGCAGCTCTAATGCTGGTTCTTCTGCGTGAACTCACTACAGGGGTGAGGCACACGCTCCAACTAATCACTTAGTGTGTGGTTAATGTGCTGAGGCCTGTGGTCAGAGCACGTGCTCTGAGGTCTCTTTGATAAGAGAGCTGGATTCCAAGAGAGCTAACTCCTCCCCTGACTAAGGGTTTTGTTAATCCCTGGTCAGGTGATCTCACTCTCCAATCACATTCCAGTTACAAAGATGGAACATCATTGGATGATAAACATTAAACATTCTTAACCCTTGCCTATCCAGGCAGTATCTACCGCTGCATATTACCTCTATAAGTACTGCATGGTACAAGGGGCTTATTCGCAACTACTCCTCTGCCATGTGCCCCATGTCTTCTCCTCACACAGCCTGTAACCCCATGTCCTCTCCTCACAGCCTGTAACCCCATGTCCTCTCCTCACACAGCCTGTAACCCTATGTCCTCTCCTCACACAGCCTGTAACCCCATGTCCTCTCCTCACAGCCTGTAACCCCATGTCTTTTCCTCACACAGCCTGTAACCCCATGTCCTCTCCTCACACAGCCTGTAACCCCATGTCCTCTCCTCACAGCCTGTAACCCCATGTCCTCTCCTCACAGCCTGTAACCCCATGTCCTCTCCTCACACAGCCTGTAACCCCATGTCCTCTCCTCACACAGCCTGTAACCCCATGTCCTCTCCTCACAGCCTGTAACCCCATGTCCTCTCCTCACACAGCCTGTAACCCCATGTCCCTCTCCTCACAGCCTGTAACCCTATGTCCCTCTCCTCACAGCCTGTAACCCCATGTCCTCTCCTCACAGCCTGTAACCCCATGTCTTCTCCTCACACAGCCTGTAACCCCATGTCCTCTCCTCACAGCCTGTAACCCCATGTCTTCTCCTCACACAGCCTGTAACCCCATGTCCTCTCCTCACAGCCTGTAACCCCATGTCTTCTCCTCACACAGACTGTAACCCCATGTCCTCTCCTCACAGCCTGTAACCCCATGTCTTCTCCTCACACAGCCTGTAACCCCATGTCCTCTCCTCACAGCCTGTAACCCCATGTCCTCTCCTCACAGCCTGTAACCCCATGTCCTCTCCTCACAGCCTGTAACCCCATGTCCTCTCCTCACACAGCCTGTAACCCCATGTCCCTCTCCTCACAGCCTGTAACCCCATGTCCTCTCCTCACAGCCTGTAACCCCATGTCCTCTCCTCACAGCCTGTAACCCCATGTCCTCTCCTCACAGCCTGTAACCCCATGTCCACTTCTCACAGCCTGTAACCCCATGTCCTCTCCTCACAGCCTGTAACCCCATGTCCCTCTCCTCACAGCCTGTAACCCCATGTCCTCTCCTCACACAGCCTGTAACCCCATGTCCTCTCCTCACACAGCCTGTAACCCCATGTCCTCTCCTCACAGCCTGTAACCCCATGTCCTCTCCTCACAGCCTGTAACCCCATGTCCTCTCCTCACAGCCTGTAACCCCATGTCCTCACCTCACAGCCTGTAACCCCATGTCCCGCTCCTCACAGCCTGTAACCCCATGTCCTCTCCTCACAGCCTGTAACCCCATGTCCACTTCTCACAGCCTGTAACCCCATGTCCCTCTCCTCACAGCCTGTAACCCCATGTCCTCTCCTCACAGCCTGTAACCCCATGTCCTCTCCTCACAGCCTGTAACCCCATGTCCTCTCCTCACAGCCTGTAACCCCATGTCTTCTCCTCACACAGCCTGTAACCCCATGTCCTCTCCTCACAGCCTGTAACCCCATGTCCTCTCCTCACAGCCTGTAACCCCATGTCCTCTCCTCACAGCCTGTAACCCCATGTACTCTCCTCACAGCCTGTAACCCCTATAAAAATGTCCTATATTTGCCCTTACACCTCTTTGACATCTTCGCAGGTTTTGGTCAATGGTCTCAAGGAGAAACGACCATAAGGGTCTTTTGATTCACGAGGCTTTAACCATCCTCGTCCACGTTGCAAGAGTGAGTTCCGAATTAAATGAGTCTGTATCCAGCGCTGGAATTTGACTAACTTGAAAGAAAAGACAATACCTGTCCTTAACTGAAGTTAGCAAACAAGACTGATGTGTTTATTGTGGGACCAACATTTATAGAAAACCATAAGGCACTTTACATAAGGCATGTAATTAGAAAAGCAGCAACTATAATTGGGTGTTCTCACCCAGGAAATGTAATACTATTTGGTAACTTCACACAAAGGAGTCTAATACTATTGGTTACATGCAAATACTGAAACTTCCCAGGTGTTCACCTGGATACCTTCCACTAGGTGGTGCTAGCGAACACTAAGTCTTTTGTGTGCTGACGGACACACCTAAATTTTAGTTATCACTACACAAAATTATATGAAATGAATGCTGAGTCTTTAAAATGTCCGACAATATAGAAAATGGTGTCTGAGTCCAGTGTAATATCTTTAACATTTGTAAATTCCCTCTCCTTGTTCTCCTGCTTCATGACAAACATCATATTCCTCCAACTAGGGGGAACTCAGGGATCTGTACAGCTTCCTTTGACTTCCATGGTAGCCGCAGTGATTCATATGTAATGAGCGCCCCCTAGTGGTAGTTCTAATGTTAATGTTTTTGTAAGTAGATTGAGCAACATGATGTTGAAATTAACCCCTTTAGGACGCAGGGTTTTTTCCCTCAATTCTCGCTCTCCACCTTCAAAAATCCATAACTTTTTCATTTTTACGTGTACAGACCTTTCCTGTAATGTTATTTATTTTTAACATGCCGTGTACTGCAAAATTCCAAATGTGGAAAAGTTGAAAAAAAAACGTCACGTTCTTGTGGGCTCAGTTTTTACGACTTTGACTATGCGCTCCAAATAACACCTCAGTTTTATTCTTTAGTTCGGTGCGATCGGGGTGATACCAAATTTATATAGGTTTTATTGTGTTTTAATACATTTTCAAAAATGAAACGAATGTGTACAAAAAAGAAAAAAAATTTTTTGCCATCTTCTGAAGCTAATAACTTTTTCATACTTTGGCGCACAGAGCTGTGTGAGGTGTCATTTTTTGCGAAATGAGCCGACGTTTTCATTGCTATCATTTTGAGGTCTGATGTAAAAAGGTGTAAAAGTCGCATTTCGGACATTTGGGCGCCATTTCCCGTCTCGGAGGTCACCGCCGGTCGTAACCGTTTTTATATTTTGATAGATCGGGCATTTTGGGACGCGGCGATAGCTAATGTGTCTGTGATTTTTACTGTTTATTATGTTTTATATCAGTTCTAGCGAAAGGGGGGTGATTTTAATTTTTTATATTTTATTAATTTCTTTAATTTTTTTAAACTTTTTTTTTCACTAATTCTTAGACCATCTAGGGTACATTAACCCTAGATAGTCAGATTGCTCCTACCATATACTGCAATACTTTGCAATACATTTTTGCACATGATTCATTACAATGAGCCACTGGCTCATTGTAACGAATCTGCAGAAGCCATTAAGCCTCAGGTCAAACGAAGACCCGAGGCTACCATGGCAACCAATCGCCACCCCCCGATGACGTTCTGGGGCGCGGCGATCGGAACAAAGATGCGGGCGCCGCTGTCTTTTAAATCAAAAGCACCGACCGTGGTTATTAGCGGTGGGGGTTTGCTGCAATATGCAACAACCCCCACCTTTGTATGAAGAGGGCTCAGCCCGTGAGCCCTCTTCATACATTCCCTGTACCTCTGTGCCGTAGAGCTACGGCTCAGAGCGTTAAGGGTTAAGTATTATTTTTACAAACCACCTGTAACAGAAGTCCATAAAAGTGGGTCATAGGCTACATTCACACAAACGTATGGGGGACGTACACTCACCGGCCACTTTATTAGGTACACCTGTCCAACTGCTCTTTAACACTTAATTTCTAATCAGCCAATCACATGGCGGCAACTCAGTGCATTTAGGCATGTAGACATGGTCAAGACAATCTCCTGCAGTTCAAACCGAGCATCAGTATGGGAAGAAAGGTGATTTGGGTGCCTTTGAACGTGGCATGGTTGTTGGTGCCAGAAGGGCTGGTCTGAGTATTTCAGAAACTGCTGATCTACTAGGATTTTCACGCACAACCATCTCTAGGGTTTACACAGAATGGTCGAAAAAAGAAAAACATCCAGTGAGCGGCAGTTCTGTGGGCGGAAATGCCTTGTTGATGCCAGAGGTCAGAGGAGAATGGGCAGACTGGTTCAAGCTGATAGAAAGGCAACAGTGACTCAAATCGCCACCCGATACAACCAAGGTAGGCAGAAGAGCATCTCTGAATGCACAGTATGTCGAACTTTGAGGCAGATGGGCTACAGCAGCAGAAGACCACACCGGGTGCCACTCCTTTCAGCTAAGAACAGGAAACTGAGGCTACAATTTGCACAAGCTCATCGAAATTGGACAGTAGAAGATTGGAAAAACGTTGCCTGGTCTGATGAGTCTCGATTTCTGCTGCGACATTCGGATGGTAGGGTCAGAATTTGGCGTCAACAACATGAAAGCATGGATCCATCCTGCCTTGTATCAACATTCAGGCTGGTGGTGGTGGTGTCATGGTGTGGGGAATATTTTCTTGGCACTCTTTGGGCCCCTTGGTACCAATTGAGCATCGTTGCAACGCCACAGCCTACCTGAGTATTGTTGCTGACCATGTAGATCCCATTATGACCACAATGTACCCAACATCTGATGGCTACTTTCAGCAGGATAATGCACCATGTCATAAAGCTGGAATCATCTCAGACTGGTTTCTTGAACATGACAATGTGTTCACTGTACTCAAATGGCCTCCACAGTCACCAGATCTCAAACCAATAGAGCATCTTTGGGATGTGGTGGAATGGGAGATTCGCATCATGGATGTGCAGCCGACAAATCTGCGGCAATTGTGTGATGCCATCATGTCAATATGGACCAAAATCTCGGAGGAATGCTTCCAGCACCTTGTTGAATCTTTGAGGCAGTTCTGAAGGCAAAAGGGGGTCCAACCCGTTACTAGCACGGTGCACCTAATAAAGTGGCCGGTGAGCGTATATACAGCAGACGTATATACGGCATATATATGTCCCCCCATACACTTCAATGGCCTCACGGCACCGTACAATAGGACATGTCCTATCTTTCTACAGAATATGGCGCCGCGCACTATGCATTATGCAGCCATAATGTAAGTTTTTATTTGTATATTTATTCACATGTTGGCATATAAAGCTTCTGGGGAGGAGATTTATGGTGCGTTGCCGGGAATTGTAAGTATTTACCCCGTTACACTGTCTCCATGCCAGATGGACGTGAAGGGGCATAAAGCCACACGATGTGTAAGCTGCTACCTAACACAAAGTGTGACTCCCACCTCCATCACACTAAAACTTAAACAGAGCCTGTCACTAGGTTTTACCCCATTAAACTACCAGCCATTTCAGATCAGGTATGAAATGTTTCTCGTAGAATTCCCTTTTATATGTGAAGTTCCACCCATTTACTCACACAAATTCTCCCCCAAAGTCAGAGAAATATGACTCTTCTCATCCCAATTTCACCTGAGACGAGTCAAGTTTAGTGGTTGCAGGGGTATTGTCACTTTAGAAGGTCCTATCTTCTGTTCTATAGCACCTCAAAACATGTTTATTGGATCGTATAAAAGATAAGGATCTCATCTTTCAGATCACATGGCTTTGTAATCTAGGTGAAAGAGGAGATCCATATCTTTAATATGACACAACAAACATGTTTCTAGGTGCTATAAAACAGAAACAGATAGGGGCAATACCCCTAAAACCACTAAACTTGACTCCTCTCATGTGAAAATGGGATGAGAAGAGTCATATTTGAATGACTTTTGAATATTTGAATGAGATTTTGTTTGGGTAAATAGGTGAAATTTCACCTAATAGATGAAATTCTAGAAAGGACATTTCATCCTCTACCTTAGGGGACTGGTAGTTCAATTGGTCTAAAACTGATGACAGATCCCCTTTGAAAATCATGCTTGACTTTGATAGATTTCCTTTAATAGAAGGATATCTAGTTAAACAGATTCCCTTGAAATATAGTTATTTCAATGGATGCAAGACCCCCTCTAGTTGGTAAGTTGATCTAATCATCACAAATGAGATATTTCATGAGATGAATTAGACTGTGATTAAGGACAAAATTTGATGTCTGGAACACATTGGGGGATTAGAAGGAGATGTGATATCATATACTTTTAAATATGCCACAATAAAGGATGAAGTTTTAAATTGAAGTTTACAGATTTCAAGTGCTGAATTATTCTCTTTGTATTTTGAATATATATTTGTCTCCATAAAATTCATGTAAAATGAGAAATCAGATCTCTGTTTAGAAGATATAGTTAATGTTATTGGTCTCCAACACCAAGTGAATCGATGGTAAAACAGCTTGAAAATTGAGCTGATCAGACTTGTGTACCTGGGGGCGGGGGTGAACATTGCTAATCACTGGTAATACATACCAAAAACTTCTCTACATTTTCTCGGTTACATCTGCTGTACGGGACACAACAGGTTAAAAGGAAAGAAAAAGAATCCAATTGGAAGCTAGAGAATTGTTTGCATATTTTTGTTATTTAGTGATATGGTATTGAACAATTGTAAGAGTATATATTATAATACAAAACATTGATTACAGCATACAAATCGTCTATTCATACATGGTTTACAATTGAAATACAGCATCATTCAGGTTCAGTTCAGATCCGCATTGTTCATAGCAGAAAATATTTTTTACTAACACTGACAATACTCTCAAATAAAAACTTATTGGTAACCTAACACATCGGGGGAGATTCATTATGGCTTCTCCCTGCCGGTTTCAGAGTTCTACAGGCATGTTAGGGCTGAGAGCTGGCGGGTTGGGTTAGGACAGGCCGGGGTGTGAACGTCCGACCCATCACATTTACTATAGTCTCATTAAGGATCCCTTATAGCTGACACTGATCAGCCTTACAATGTAGTCTCCCTAATGTTTTCTTTGTTCATGTGGAGCTACTGAGCCGATCTGTCTAAACTACGATACATAAAACGTTCTATATACATATGACATTTTGCCATAATTTTTTTGCCATTTATGTTTTCTATTTATTTTAATTTATTTTTTGTGAGAAAGTCATCCTGCTTTAAGGCTCTGATCAAATCATAATGAATTATGGATTTTGAAATATCCTTATACAAATGCCTTAATACAGCTCCAACGGATGCTGTAATGCAGCAGTCATCACTCACATCAGTCCTGTCTCTTATGTGCCTCACTGTGATCTGTGAACGTGTTACCAAACTTTCTTAAATGGAACCTAGCAGCCAAAATTGATCTAATAAACCATTATGAGTTTGTTGTGAATGAGCTTCATACCGTTCAGTTCACGTTTCTTTCATTGTCCAGTGTGGTGATATCATCTGGAAAATCAACTTTTAAGTGAGATATAAAATGGTTCTATAACGTCATGGAGGCAGAGAGCTCAGCACTGAAGTCCAGCTCACCCAGCCTCTGAATGCCCACTTTGCTGTGATTGGTGACCCAGCTCTATAGATGTTTGGTGAACGATGTCTATCACAAGCTAGGGGACATTCTGCGGTGAGGAGAGCTTGACTCCAGTGCTGAGCTCTCCGGCTGCATGACTTTATAAGAACCAATTTGTATATCATTTCAAAGAAACATGATCTGGAAGGTGATCATCTGCTTCATAAGTGTTAGTGGTTTATTGGGTCAACTACTGCAAATGGCTTGTGTTGAATCTTAACACTTTTTTACAACAGATAAGATAAATCAATAATTTTTAAATATTTACAAACAAGTTTACAAAAAAAATACCATTTCTAATAATGGTGAATATGGATAGGTAGAAGAATACTATATGCTGTACGGATATTGTCTATATCTTTTTTACTACCTACACAATGACTTACAAATGTAATTATGCAGAGACAAATAAAATGTTGTTTAAAAAAAAAGTGAATACGGAAAACACAGCTTGTGCTTGGTAAATGGTTTTTGTAAAATTAGGTGAAAGGCAGTTTTTTCCACTACATATCAACTCTTTTTATCCTTGGGTTGTGTCTGGTTTGTGGTATATCTGCTTTTACTTAAATGAGGCCACTGCAATAGTGTGAGTGACATTGTTTGTTAACAAAATAGGCCCCTTTTCAGTTCCCACACAACCCCTGTGATGTGGTTCCCTACAAACAATCCCTTCCACTTAGAACATTGTCTAGCAGTGAAAATAATACTAGTAAATAGGTAACATACTTAGTGCAGTATTATACAATATTATACTAATGTGGATCTGTATCTACCTGTTCTGTAATATCTGGAAAAGTATACAATAAGACATATAATAACAGCCAGTACAACGGCAGTAACACACACTATGACTACAACTGCGGTCACATTTATATTACTACCACCTTGCTCAACTATGATGCCAGTTGTGGTTAATGTTAGAGAACTGTTAGTCGGCGTACTGTTAAATATGTTTGGAGGCTGCGTCAAGGTAGTTGGTGAAATGGTTCTTGAAGAAGTTGAAAGTGTTGATGTAACGGTGGAATCGGTGTTGTTGGAGGGATTTATACTAGTACTTGGTGAAATGGCTCCTGAAGAAGATGAACGTGTTGATGTAACTGTGGTATCTGTTGTATTGGTGGGCTTTAGACTAAAAGTTGGTGAAATGGTTCCTAAAGAAGTTGAAAGTGTTGATGTAACTGTGGTATTGGTGTTGTTAGTGGGCTTAATACTGCTAGTTGGTGAAATGGTTCCTGAAAAAGTTGAAAGTGTTGAAGTAACTGTGGTATCTGCGTTAAGGGTGGGCGTTAGACTGGTAGTTGGTGAAATAGTTCCTAAAGAAGTTGAGAGTGTTGATGTAACTGTGGTATCAGTGTTGTTGGTGGGCTTTAGACTAATAGTTGGTGAAATGGTTCCTAAAGAAGTTGAAAGTGTGGATGTAACTGTGGTATCGGTGTTGTTGGTGGGGTTTATACTAATAGTTGGTGAAATGGTTCCTGAAGAAGTTGAAAGTGTGGATGTAACTGTGGTATCGGTGTTGTTAGTGGGCTTTATATTTGTAGTTGGTGAAATGGTTCCTAAAGAAGTTGAAAGTGTGGATGTAACTGTGGTATCGGTGTTGTTGGTGGGGTTTATACTAATAGTTGGTGAAATGGTTCCTGAAGAAGTTGAAAGTGTTGATGTAACTGTGGTATCAGTGTTGTTAGTGGGCTTTATATTTGTAGTTGGTGAAATGGTTCCTGAAAAAGTTGAAAGTGTTGAAGTAACTGTAGTATCTGTGTTAAGGGTGGGCGTTAGACTGGTAGTTGGTGAAATGGTTCCTAAAGAAGTAGAAAGTGTTGATGTAACTGTGGTATCTGTTGTATTGGTGGGCTTTAGACTAATAGTTGGTGAAATGGTTCCTAAAGAAGTTGACAGCGTTGATGTAACTGTGGTATCATTGTTGGTCTGCTTCAGACTGGTAGTTGGGGAAACAGAATTACTTACAATGGACAATGTACTATTTGTGGGGAGCGGGGTAAATGATGTGACATCAGATGAGTCTGTGCTATTAGACAATGTTATTGTGCTTCTACTTGCTTCAAAGGATGTTGCGTCAGTTGCAAAACTAGAACTGTTGTATGTTGCATCCGTAGGTATTGAAGAAGGTTCTGGTGGTGTGCTGCTTGGGATCCCAGCCTGGGCTATGTTTGATATATCAGATTCTTTATTATCTTGATCAATGACAGTCAATGCAAAGTAAAGAATAGTCCCATTGTTATTTCTAGGTGTAAACGTGAATGTTTCCATGGATCCAAATAGTTTTGGGATGAGATTGGAGATTTCTACTCGAGTTGAGTTTTTATAGTTGTCCCTGAGATCTCTTGGGTTGGTGCTCATTCGCAAGTCATATCGCGAAGCTGATAAATAAACAACATGACACTTGTGAGCAATCAGAATAGCAGCAATAAAGCATTGATAACAACGGTTTCTGGCAACAACACCTGAACAAATGTAATTCTTAGACAATATGATCTAGGTAACATAAAAATATATTGAAGGATGGAAAAGGTTGTAGAACAGAATATTCTTGGTTGTCATATAGTGTACATCCTTGATGTTCTATTGGGTGGAGACTAGAAATGTATCAATTGACCTTTGGAAAACTAAGGTAAGAGCAAAAGGAGCTGAGCATAGTGTCCTATAAAAGTAGACAGCATGTTCTAGAGCAGGACATTGGGGGAGATTTATCATACACCGGCCCTGCGTGCGCTGGCATTTGATAAAGCACTGCCAGCACGGTAGATACATCAGGAGACTTAGACCTCCTAATGTATCTGCCAGCCATGCTGGTGGCCAAAACTATCCCTGGTCTGACCTGGCATATTTTGCAAAAACATTCAGGCCCAAAGAGGCTGAAGTGTGCAGGCACGGGGCAGGAACGCCCTTATACTCAATTATATCCATCCATCAGAGCTAGAAAAATGTTAAACCTCAGTGCAGAGACAAGTAAATCTCAATGTGAACCTATGGGGCAGTAGGTGTCAGCCGGTCTCTGCATCAACATTGTGAGATTATGGGGCACATTTACTTACAGGGTTACTTATGGAGTTCACAGAAAGTGCATTGTCCAACGATAGTGCGCTGTGCCACAATTCATTAAGATCGTTTGCCCAATATCATGAATATGTCGCTTCCCCCGCTCAGGTCCAATAGAGTTCACCATCTTTTTAGTGGTGCATCTAAGTGCTTGGGCTCGCAACACAGTTTGAAAGTTAAATCCCACGCTCAGTCCGAATCAGTCAGACTGACGGCACGTCCTCTAATTTGTGTCGCATGGAAGCCAGCACAGCTGCGCCACAAGAAGAGTCACGTGCGCCACAATCCCAGCGCACACATTTATTAAGTAGCTTTGTAACCCTTTTTAGCCCCGAAAACTGTGCACAGTCCAACAAAAGTGCGTGTGCGACCCTTAGTAAATGAGCCCCTATGTGTTGAATTTGATGGACCTGTGTCTTATATGCACCGTTTTTACTATGATACTATGTTTCTGGTGCTTGTTTTTATAATTAGCAGCAAAAAAATTACTGCTTTGTGTTTAGTAATCTATGTACAAAATATTGCATTCTACATTGTTTATTCACGGACAACACCTGCTATAGAAAATCATAGTGTGTTATAAAGATGGGTGCGGCATCTTCCCACCTTACACAAATAGGATTGTTATGTACATACAGTTTTTGTTTAATTTTATAGCATTGATGAGACTGAAATGCCAAATTATGGTAATCGTAAGAAGCCAACAGTGTTTTATATAGGGGGGATTTATCATGATTTTTACACCCGAATAACAGTGTTCTAGCCATGACTGGGCCAATGTAGGCCAATGTAGGTAGAACCTGATGTAGAAATACATACTGCGCAGACACCTGACCGGATACATCAGGAGGACTCAGCCTCTTGATGTATCCGCTCATGCAGAAGGGGGCAAGGATTTCATCATACACCATCACACAAGCACTGACATATGATAAATCTCATAAATCCCCAATTTTCCCAACTCCAAATAAATAACATACCTTGGTTTTGATCCAGATCACCACCAGCTGCCGTCCAAGACAAGACAATTGAGTCTTCTTGCCTATTTGCTTCTAAATCAATTATTTTACAAGGTTTATAGTTGAAAACTTGTGGGGTTCCTGGAACATTATACACTATGAACAAACCCCCAGAAACAATTCGACTGATGTAGCCTCCAAGAATATGAAGATCACTATCATTAAATGATGGTTCTGGTGGATTTACGGATTGTACACCTAGAAAAAAAGTACAACGAAATAGTTGGATCATTTACTGCCATAGACATAGACATTTACTGTCAATATTATGATGCATCTGGCTCAGTTTTATCAGCCAAAATCTTGGAATTCTCATTCGTTGAATTGCCTTGCTACTTTTATTTTTTAGGGGATCATAGAGATCAAATGTCAGATCATAGTGAGTCTGACCAATAGGATTCCCTTCAATTATCCAGACAGGGGATTGTGTGGCACGTACCATTTTCTGTATATCCAGGGATGTAAAGAGCACGATTTCTAGGCAATGCAAGTCTGGCCTCTGCATATTGACTTTTTACATGAACTATTAAGCTGTAGCTTCCATTTTCCCTGAAGGAAGTGAAGTATCTTGAGTAGACGCCATCATTTTTGAACACATCAGCACCTAATAGGATAAATGTATCGATATTAACCTTTAAAAAGGTCTTAAATTAAAGATTGATATTTTTGTCTAGATTATTTACAATTAGAAATCAGTCATTTTAGTTATTTGGCTTATCCTACCAGCACACAAACTAGTGGACTCTTGGCCTGTGCGCAATTGGCCCTAAGCATGCATGCTACAATACAAACACATGCAATATAGGACCTGCTCTATAATTTGTTAACCAGGACAACTGGGATGATTTATCAAGCTGCCTAAGAGTAAGAATGTGCGTAGTTGCCCATTGCAACCAATTACAGCTCCCCTTTAAAATATTCATGAGCACTGGTAAAATGAAAGCTGAGATGTAATTTTTTGCCATTGACAACTAAGCACATTCTTACTCTTAGGCAGCTTGATAAATCTTCCCCAATGTGTGTGAGCCTATAGAAAAGTATTTGTCTTTGTGCTGTTCATTAAATCAGTGAAGAGCACATGGACAAATTGCACATTCATATGTATGTAGCCTTGGTGTGGGAAAGTGTGTGTAGACTCTTTAGCTCCAGATTTATCAAATGTGTAAATCTTATTTTTAAAATTAGTTGGAAAAATTGCCACACTAGTAGAGGGGTGTCACAGAAAACATTTAAGGTCAGAAGTTTTTAAGATGCATCTAATTTCCCAAATATTGGACCAGATTTATTATTCTGGCTGTGCCAGTTTTTTGTTGTACGTTGCACTGAAATGAACATCTTTGGAGCTTGTGTTTGCCCCAGTTTTGTGTTGCAGCAGCTTTGTGTCATTTTGATATAGGGGTGAGTTATCGCTTAGTTGGAGTTTGCAACAGATTTAGTACAGCAACTTGACAGAATTGTGACACACAATGGGGCAGATTTACTTACCCGGCCCATTCGCGATCCAGCGGTGCGTTCTCTGCGGTGCATTCGGGTCTTCCGGTGATTCACTAAGGCAATTCCTCCGACGTCCACCAGGTGTCGCTGCTGCGCTGGAGTTCACGATCCGATGCTTGGTGAAGGTAAGTGCGTGTCCAGCAACACTTTTTTTTAAAAATGCAGTGGTTTCTCCGAATCCATCTGGTTTTCGTTCGGCCACGCCCCCGACTGCCACAATCCGATCACGGGCGCAAACTGGGGGCAATTCAAGGAAAATCGCTCAAATCGTAAATATTTGGGTAACACATCGGAAAAACGCGAATCGGCCCCTTAGTAAATGACCCCCACTGTATGTTAAAGGTGCACTTAATAAAAGATACTTCCAGAGCAGTGCAGGGTGCGCCAGATTATGGAAGTATTCAATTATCTGGTGTACTCTGCACACTTGCAAGGCAAACTGCAAATTTTGATAAATCTGGCCCATTGTATGAAACTCAGTAAAAATTACAATGTAGTAAAACTTGCTTTGCAAATTCCCTTCATAATCCATCTCCAATGATTATCAGCAAAATTTGAAGTGTTTCCTAGAAAAGCTGAAAATCTCTTACCTGCTCCATTGTCTAGGAGTTCCATGCTCACAGTTTTGCCACTTTCTGACTCAACAACTGCTGTCACATGTAGATTTGTCACCGGCATCTGACCTTGGCGCACTGATGCATAGATAATCATTGGGTCGGGATATTTGTTTTTCTCCTTATTCATATGGGCATTTACGGTAATTGGAGGAACATTTTTATCTGCAGCCTTTGAAGTTACTGTCAATCCTATTACTTGACTTGTTTGGATGTTATTACAAATGGTGTAATTCCAGACTCCAGTCTAAAGAAAATAAATGTGATATGAAGGTTAAATACATTCACCGGTGGATGTTTGCTGATCTTTAAAAATGGCGCAGACATGGGACAGAAACGCCTAGTGCCTCCCCCACCTTTCTGCAAGCTGTGCTTTTTCATGAACACATGGTGTGAATATGGCATGGTTGCCCAAATAATTACAATTTCTTGCAGTGTGCAAGAAATTGCTATTAAATAAGTGCTTTTACATAAATAAAACTGTCATCGAAGCACTGAGAAATCTTCCCCATACAGTACATGTATGTTTAACAAATCTGGTCATCATCTTACACATCTGGATAAGCAGCAAACTGCAGCAACAAATGTACAATGCTGTACATTTATTCATCACTAAATTAGCCATCCAGTTATCAGTAAATGTTGTACTACCTCTGCCTTCCCAAGGATTCGAAGTGTAGATGAATTGGAGTTTGTATTATTGGTGAATTGAGCCGCATTGTATCTGTTTCCATTAGGATCCTGTAAACTGATGCTTGGCAGATAGACTTGCCAGGTAACTTGGATGAAAGTGGATTTGCCAACTGTGCTGTCAATAAAAATGGTGCCATTCAAACAACCTTCTGACTCAAGATATTTATTTCTGCTTTCCAGCTGTAATAATACAAGAATAAGAAATCAGGATATTGATTCAATTTTTTTATAAAGTATATTATAGAAAAAAATGTAGGAATAAATAAAGTAATTCACTTGTATACACATTGGTTTTGCCGGAAAACTTTTTGAATAAAGCTACAGAGTTTAGGGGCTGAAGGGAAAATAAGGGAAAATAACATATCTAAATCCCCAGCAAGTAATGGGTGAGGTGGGCCTTTTTTTTTTTAAAGGAAACCTAATATTACAGATGTATCTAATAAAGTAGATTCAATGGCAGGTTACATTTGTCTGCCCTAGCCCTATAGTAGTTTTGATTAAACTATTAGTTCAGCAGAAGCTTTAAAAAATGTTTTCTTTTACATATGCAAGTTATCAGAGGCTACTGGGGCATGCGCAGCAGCTGCGGCTTCACAGACCAGTGCGTGAAGCTACATTGCAGATGTCTGGCTTTGCAGGCGGGTGTGTGCAGCTACAGCGAGCTGCACTAAAAAGAAGCTGGGCAGAAGGAATCAAAAGAGGCTACTGGGCTGTGGAGTAGCCATAGCTCCTGCTCCACAGTGCGGCTACTCCACTATCTAAGATAGCATTATTAGAAGCTTATGCCTTACTAAAAAATGTTGTACCATAGAGCTAGGGCAAACTAAAGTAACCTGCCATTAGATCTATTAGGTAGACGGAGCCTGGCTGCCATCATTAAAGTCCCCATGTTAGATCTTTGGTAAGTTTTTCAAGTGCGAAGGTGGTCATGCAGCATATGATATAAGAAAATAAATTCTTCAATCAGATTTGCATTATTTCTTGTGTTTCAAAGGATATCAAGGCAGAGTGGTAACAAGAACCAGGAATGTTCCATGTGATTCACAGCTATTTGACCTGTTCAATGTGTTGTCCATGGTGCTGAATACAGAGCTACTCGATCATTGTGAATATACATGAGAATCTCTAAAGAATTCTTGTGTTGCTAACTTTAGAACCATAAGAGATATTGTGAATATGATTTGTGCAATTAGTTTTTGAGACGATTATTTGTATTTCTTTGATATACATGACATGCAAAACCATTGATCCATTGAAAAAACTTGCAAAATTGCCCTTGATCCAATATGTCAGCTTTCAAGATGCTGATCATGTATCATAAAAGATAGACCATTCACCCAATACTTGCTGGGATAGTCAGGTATATCATTGTCCCTTTTGTTTCGGAAATAAAAGGGTGTCGTATGCAGTTATTGGCCAACATATGTGGCCATGGCTTTGATCATGTGCAAATGCTGCATTTGTGGCTACTAGATCTGTTTTCAAATGAAAAGGAAAAAAGCTTGGTATAAGAAACACCGCACACACGATTGTGCGCAGTCTGTGGATACGTGTCCGTATGCAGACCCATGGTTTTCAACACCTGCACTTTATCAGTTAATACAGTGCTGGTGCTGCAGTCTGAACGGCAGACGTGAAGTTCTTGCCCCATATTCTTATAGAATGCAAAGTCTTCAGTCCGCTGCAAGGTGTGCAAAGTGTGGGGCCTCTTTTTAATTTATGTTGGGATGATAGAGAGGCGGTCCTATCTCTATATGCACACTGGCACTGCCATTAGAGCACAGGAAAAGCAAAGACAAGTGATACAAACGTTTTATTTTACAAACCTACAATGGGGTTCATTTACTAAGGGTCCGCGGACGATTTTTGTGTTGCGCCAAATTGCCCTGGGATTTTGGCGCACGTGATAGGATTTTGGCGCATTGGCACCGACTTGCACGTGACAGAAGTCGGGGGCGTTGGCCGTCGGACAACCCGACGGATTCAGACAACACGCAAGATTTTATATTTAGAATTGTGCACTTACAAGCACTGGGAAGAGGAAGATGAACTCTGGCGGACCTCGGCGTGGAAGCGACGGATGCAGGAACTTGGGCACACAATTTTAGTGAATCGCGGCAGACCCGAATCCTCATCGGACAACGCACCGCGGGATCGCGATAGGACCGGGTAAGTAAATCTGCCCCAATATTTATCAAACTTCTCATCACTAATTGCTCTATAACATGATTTATGGACATTACATGGACCCAGGTCTGCTTTGCATCACTGACCTCAGTGTACATTTAAGGTGAGGTGTAGAAAGGGTTAAAAGCAATCTTATATCTTACCAAGAAAGACTGGGTAGTGAGATCACCACTGTGACTAGCAATTTCATTGAAGGCAATGAAAATGTCATTAGCATCAGGAACATCTGCTGCAAAATGTTTTTTTCCTCCTGAAAGACAATGAAATAATAACTAAATATTACACAACAATACTGACATCAGTAAATATATTTGGAATGGGCACATGTTGTTTTAAAGGGGTATTCCAGGTTCACATGATAAACATTCAAAAATGCATGCATTTTCAGACGGCCTAAAAACTCATGCTTTAAAACGGTTTAAAGAACGTGACGTTCGGCACCACCCTTAACAATAAGTCACTACAAGTGCAACCTTTTCACATGTGCAAATTATGTATATTACCTGACCCAGAGACATCAAAGCTCTACACCTACCAGTCATATCCACAATGCGCTCAAGTTGCTTTGATGCTTCAGAGCCAAGTGCTATCATATGGATAACTGCACCACTAGATGATATCTGCTCGCTGCACTTTGCTAAGTTTGAGTCTCCATCTATGGCTACCAATATTTCAGTACCAGCAGCCGAACCGTTCAACTCTTGATTCACCTATAAAGAGAATGAAAAATCAATGTCATGCACGTTTGACACTTCTAAACTTAAAGGGGGTATACCCCTGGGCAGTCACATTTAATTAAATTAATGTCTGTCCATACTGCCACTTTGCTGAATAAAGTTTGAAAAAATGTTGAGTCCTACCTGACCACCTGGCTTCAGCAATCATTACTACAGGACGGCTGCGGGACATGTAGTAACTCCAGGACATTTCATATACAAAAACTTTTTGTTTCTTTGTACAATCACTCCAGCAGTGGTGGCCGTATCCGAGGACACAGTCTTGTTTCTAAGGGACCATATGACTACATTTATGAGAAACTATCTTCACCCAGGTAAATTTATTTTAATAACATCTTATTGAAGAAATGTTTATATAAATGGCAGATTAATGACACTGAATGTGAATGCCCAGGCGAGAATACCCCTTTAAACATAAATTTTTGCCAGTACAGTAACAAACCTTAATGGCCTCAAGAATTCCCCGGCAGATATCAGCATTCTCATTTAGGGTGGTTGAGGGGAGCAGTGATATCAACTCTGATAGATTTTCTTCAGTTATTCGTACGGGATTAGAAACAACAAATGCAAAAAAGGCAAATTCAACAATCCCAATGTAAGTTTCCGTTTCAGCAACCTGAGTAAGGAAATATTCAGCCCCTTGCAATAATCGACCAAGGCGATGTGACTGAAAAAATAAAACAAAAAAAAATTAAATCCATGCACAGCATTTAAATGGGTTTTCCAGCATTCTGGAAAAGCCAACTGGTTTCAACATTGAGTCAGTCCTTGGCATTGACGCAACAGAGGACCTGGGAGCAGGGCGAGTACAATCCTGGAAAGACCCTTTAAGAGCTTATTACATGTCATATTGTCTCATGCTACCTGCTTTTCTACATACTTTCAATGAAAATGGGAGTGTTACCATAGAAATATCATCTTGGTGTTTCTTGTTGTGACACATTGTAAAGAAGTCATTCAATGAATGAGGCAGGCTTTCTTTTCTGGAAGACAATCCTCTTTATCTGGCAAATATTCTCTGATGCCTAAAGTTGTATATATCGTCTAACATAGGTGCTCAAATATCCAATAGAAAGATTCAATTGCTTGGTCATAAATGGGCCAAGTGTCCAACAATATAGACTTATAAACTAACACTACATGAGATTTCTAGTACCATATGAGGGAATCTTATTGAGTACACAGACTCAATAGAGAACATGGTAATGCCTTCTAGTTACATTTCAACATTCCTGTACGGGGACTTTATGCTCAAAGTTATGTCTGTGGGCTCTTATGCATATCTCTACTCTGAGTACCAAAGTAGAGACTTTTTACTTCCTGCTCTGCTATAGATTTAAACTTTATTAACTTCCTCTTAATTTTTAGTTTTAAGTTTTGTTGATTGGGAGGCAAAATGTGTACAATATGTGGGAAATATAAATAGCAAGATAAAGTCAATAATGCACAATATCTGAGGAATATAATAACATACAAAAAAGCACAACATATTGACCTGTTGAAATGTTTACGTATATTTGTAAGCATAATTTCTTTGTCTTTACCATAAAAAATTTATGGATGAAAAAGAATGCTGGAGTGGAGTTTCTTTATTTTTTAAATTGGGCTATTCTCCATTTCATTCTCAGTCATTAGCATAATGTTAAATGTTGACTTTAGAAAGAAGGAGGCCATGGAAAACTGGATCTATGAGGAAGTGTCCCTGGTCTATCCTGCTTGATTTTAATAGTAGATATCCTTTAAAAAGAAGTGAGGCACATGGAGTTGCATTCCACCCTTCCTCCCTCTTGGTGTTCAGGTGCCTCAAGGAATTACATATGTCATGTTATAGGTATATCCTCCCCTGTTTTTGCCATTTACCATTAACATAAAATACACTTGTTTTGATAGTAAACTTACTTGATCCATGCTTCCCGAAATATCAAATGCTAATGTGATCACCCTTTTCCGGGACTGAATAAGCGTAAATGTAGGGACAGGAAGATTGGTTTCAGATCTTGGTGGAGTAGAGATTATATCTACAGAGTTCCTGATAATGTCCCACGTGCTGCGACAATTACACATCTTATTTTGTAGACTTGGAGCTTCAATGTTATGGCTACTGTCATTACAAAAAGATGTTATCTATGCAGAGAAAAAAAAAAAGAGGGTCACAACTTGTAAGTATCAGCTAAGTGTTGTCCAGGGAATACTTTCTTACAGAGGAATGAAGCTTGACAATTACAGTTCTTAGTCAAAGCTCGCAACTTGATCATTCTGAAACAGCAACATCCCTTATACGAGTTTATAGAGGACCTGTCACCCATAAAAAAAGGCACTAGGAGCTGTTTACTAAAGTAAGCCTAGCGCTGGCCCAATTTTAGCAGTGATAAACTTCTAGTTTTATCAGAACCTTCCGATAAAGCTAACAGACACAGCCACGCAGTACAAGAGGAACGCCGGACCTATAAGCCGGGGGTGACTGCCAGGCTTCATGTGGCAGTCACCACCTCCTAGTCCCTCCCCCTCATGAATATACCGGACCGCTTTGAGCAGTTCCAATAAAGCATGCAGCGCGGTGGATTAGTGGTTAGCATTACAGCCTGGGGACCTGGGTTCAAGTCGCAGGGTCAACATCTGCAAAGAGTTTGTATGTTCTCTCTGTGTTTGCGTGGGTTTCCTTCGGGTCCTCCGGTTTCCTCCCACACTCCAAGTAACATACTGGTAGGTTGATTAGATTGTGAGCCCCATGGGACAGGGACCAATTTGGCAAGCTCTGTGTAGTGCTGCGTAATCTGTGAATAAAGGAACTCTTATCATTACTGCTAAAAATTGGCTAGCGCTAAGTAAGGAGCTCCTAGTGCCTTTTTATGGGTGACAGGTCCTCTTTAATAATAATGATAATGAACTAGCCATAGGATAGGTCATCAGTATTAAGTTGGTGCAGGTTCAACAATTAGGACCCCAGATGATTACAGCCGCCTCCTAGTGCCAGAATAAGAACATGAATAGGAACTGAAAGTCCAGACCCGGCTGTATCAGCAGCACCGAGAACTACAGCTTGGTTGGTTACACAGAATATACACCTGGTAGTAGTATATTACCAGGCCACAGTTTCTTAGGGCACATGGATAATTATCATTATAAAGCTTTATTTGTATAGGGCCATCATATTCAGCAGTGCTGTACACATCAAGTACTATGGCCTAAAAGTGCCAGAGGATGATGTTTATATAAGAAAATATTTGCCTTTGCCTTATCAGATCTTATCAGACATCAAAAACATCAAACTAAGGAGCAATCCCGCAGTTATGGAAAAATTCGGAGGCATGTCACATGAAGTGACACTCACAGAAATATTTTTTTATACTGCTTCACACCCTGAGTGTTAACAGTCATAAGATAATGGAGCTGTTTGGCGATGGAATATGACTATATTGATGTAATGTCAAGGACAAAGTGTAATTCACAAACTCCAACTTTAACCACTTATAGTCCATCAGATGTTCAACCTCAATGAATACTTACAGATTGAAGCCCTGAGTGATACATGATGGATTCTTGTACATTTTGGACCTTCTCAGGCAAAAAGAGACACCCTTGTTCATAAAGACCAGTGTTATAATCAATTTTACAGTCCCTTAAAGAACAGATGTTATTTTTACATTCCCGCATCATGTAACTGCCTGAAAGACTGGCAGCGCATCTAGGTTAAGAAAAAGAGAAATGTTTGTTGGTATAAAAATGTCTAACAGTGGATTCTTACGAATTTTGCTACTGTATACATTATTAAAGGGAGTCTTCCAGATGCTTCTTACTAAAGTTAATTAAAGTTCAATATAGGGGATTACTTCAATTTGCAGATAGATTTAGCAGGGTATAAAAAGGCCACATGTGTCCTACATCAATCCACTGTCTGCAATTGCACTAATCTTTATGACTATACCTTATTCAATGCCACCCACCACTACCTTCAAAGGAGCATTTAAATAATTAACATCCGTTTGATCAATAAGGCACATAAGCAGTTAATGTCTGAAGTGGACTAAGGACTTTTTATAATTTCCTAAAACGTCTTAAATTTGGTGCAGCTACCGACTAACTTTTTCCTGCACCACGGGGGTGTGTGGCATAGAATTGTGCCTAAATTTGCAATCTTTTCCATATTACAGGAAAACAATCCTGGAACCAACAAGTTGGAAATCAGGACAACCCTTTTATTATCCCAAAACCAGAAAACCCACCATAACCAACACAACAAAACACAAAAATGTCTATAAAACGGTCTCTAGCATTCTGCAATAACACTCATTGCAAACTGGAAAATCCTGTTAGTGGTTAAAATGACAATGAACAGATTACAATTCAGTGTTTTCCAAGAATAAATGAACAAACAGTAACAGGGTCAAACATGCCTGGAGGGGTCAAGATGACTCCACCATTTTACAACCATTCCGCCTCTATGGACATGGGTCTGTTGCACACATGAGGTCTCAATATAAGTTGTATTTTAACCAAGAAAATTACAAAGAGCCCAATCAAGAAAGTCAATCGTCTATAAAATGTATGAGGTATTTGCCATAATTGACAGTGAGCAAACAGATAAGTGCAGCACCAAAGTGTCTTTCTGTCACCTTGACATACAGAAATGTTAGGTTTCTGGATGTTATAAAGTCAGAACTAAATGTGGACCAATGGGGACATCACATATAATATTCAGAATGACTATAGTTGTTTACTGCTAGAGTTACCTGGTAGCTTCTACTTTCAGTTCTCCTGAAATGTAATAGGGAACTTTATCATTTGTTTCCTCAAAGACTCCCCAACGAAAGTGCGCCCATTCATGAACAAATATTCTTCCTAAGAAAACACACAAAGAAAAATAACAGTGTACAATAGTGATGACGAGCCTTTTAGAGACAGAGTGCCCAAACTAGAACCAAAGACCCACTTATATATTACAAAGTGCCAATAGAGAAATTTAATTTATGATTTAGCGCCTTGCTCTATCACAGCATTCATTCATATCAGCACCCTGAGGATACCAATGAAGCAGAAAATAGGAGAAATTTGGATGATCATTGTAAATTCCCTGCAAGGTCCTCTTAGCAGAAAGAATTGTCTGGGGCCACAATGATAATCCATATCTGTCCATATCTTCCCACTCCTCCTGTAGTCCCAGATAGAGCTGTCACTTTAAAATAGCTCCGTGCACAGCAAGTTCTAGGCAGTCTGGGACTGCAGGAAGATACCTCTACCCCTCTCTGGTGAAGGCCTGGGTGCCCACGGAGAGGGCTCTGAACACCACCTCTGGCACCCATGCCATAGGCTCGCCACCACTGGTCTACACAGTAATAGACATCAGTTTTGTGGAATCCACATTATGGAGTCAGATACAGAGTCAGTTTTGAGTGGGGCTGGTGGTAAAGTATTGACTGCAACAACTGCACCAAAATGACATTTTCTAAAAGTTATATTTACCTTCACTGGAAATTTAAGACATTTAAATTATCTACCCATAAAGTATGTGACCAAAAGTATAAGGGCAAACCTCCTATTTATTGAATTCAGGTTTCCCCTGCAGGGCTCACCACATGCACTGGGAGCCAGGTAATGTGAAATAAAGTTTTATAAAGTAGTGGCAGTATTCAGAATTATGACAAAGTTCCAATGACAGGTGTTTAACCGGAGCTGTTAAATTCCTTCAGGACTCCCCTCCCCCCCACCACTATATACATCTTCCCACTCAGCGATATAGTTGCCGCTGAGCTATTGCTGCCAGTAGAACACCCACAACATTTAATTGCTGGTTGATGTAATTATTTTCTGTTACTCAGTTTATACTACTGCTTGATATTTATCGTTGTACTATGTACTTCCCAATGGCGGCTGTTGTTTTTTGCATGCCGTCATACCTTTTAAAATTGAAAATAAAGTCTTTAAAGGGCTTATCCAGGTATACAAATTTACTTATGGCCAGGCTGGGGTGGGCTATTTAAAAATAATAAACGTGTACTTACCTCCTCCGGCGCCACTGATGTCCTGCGCCGCGGTCCGTCTCATTTGTGCGCCGGTTTGTATACAGGGGCGCACAGGGAGCTTCCAGCCGGCCGGAAGCTCCCATCCGACACCATCTCCCAGCGCTTACAACGCTGAGAGATAGGGACGGATGGGAGAAGCCGGCCACATCGCGGACCGGAACCTCCCTGTGCGCGGCTTCTGTGCCCCTGTAAACAAACAGGGCACGGATCAAACGGACCGCGGCGCGGGACATCAGCGGCGCCGGAGGAGGTAAATACACGCTTATTATTTTTAAATAGCCCGCCCCAGCGCGGCCATAAATAAATTTGTATACCTGGATAACCCCTTTAAAAGAAAAAAAATACTTGTGTATTGATGACCCATAGAAAGAAAGTAACATGTTTATTAGGCTATACGATGAACACCAAAAGAAAAAAGTAAAACAAATCTATTACAGAATTGATAAGTTTCCTAACCCCTCTCCCCCCAAAAATTAGTTTTGATCAATAGTGCATAACCCCTCCAACACTTCAAAAAATGATTCTCATCCTGCAAACAATAAGCCCTCTCATGGCCACATTAAAAGAAAAGTAAATATTTTATAGCTTCCTAAAAACTGTTACATCTTATAGGGTAAAAGTGGCTTCCCTTCTACATTCGCTGTGCGCCCATACAAGCACAAGGAATGTGGAATGGGTCTGGCTTTGCACAATAATGAAGGTATTTTACATGAAAAGTATCATATTGGTTTTGAGTATCGTGATACTTCTCCAGGTATGGTATCGCACTTAAAATTCTGGTATCGTTGCAACCCTAGAGCATAATGGAACAGATTTTCATAACTGCAAGCAGTTACAAGCCTTACATCATCAAGCACAATACCAAGCAAATTATGATGTGGAAGAAGGGGCCTTATATAATCAGGGTCAAAAGAGGATTGGCTGTGGACAAATGTAATGGATGCTAGCTCTTTAATTATTAACAGAAGACTTAATGCACATCCAGTAGGACAACATTAGTAACCATAGAGGTGAGCATTCTTCGGGACTATAAAAGTTTCTAGATGCAAACTTTCTATATAGCAAATAAAAATTCCATATTTAATTTATCCGTGCAAATACAGTGAACTTTATTCTTGCAAAATTTAATATCATCCATGTAATGAGCATGAAACTGGTTATCTGGTTATAAAAATTTACTTATGGCCTGGCTGGGGCGGGCTATTTAAAAATAATAAATGGGTACCTACTTCCTCTGGCACCGGTGACGTACCGTGCCGCGGTCCGTTTGATCCGTGGTGGCACAAAAGCCGCGCACTCGGAGCTCCTCCAATCCGTCCCTATCTCTCAGCATTGTAAGCGCTGGGAGATGATGTCGGATGGGAGCTTCCGGCCGGCGGGATGCTCCCTGTGCACCCTTGTAAACAAACCGGCACACAGATGAGATGGACCGCGGCGCAGGAGATCAGCAGCGCCGGACGAGGTAAGTACACGTTTATTATTTTTAAATAGCCAGCCCAGCCCTAAGTAAATTTTTACACCCGGATAACCCCTTTAAAACTTATAAAGCAAAGAGAATTATGAAAGTTGAAACACCAAAAAGGCCCCATATGCAATCTATACCGCCCTCCAAACATCAAATCCAACAAAAAACAAAAAACAAAAGAGCTAGTGAATATAAAAATGTTTTTACTTTATTCAAAATAATTCATACAATGTATAAACACCACTTTCAAAAGGGATTCTTGAAAGTCGGAAAAATAAGGGGAACAGGCAATGTCCCAGATGGATGTGGGACAGTCACAAAGAACCTATGGCCCCCCTATCCTGATTCTGCCTCATAAATAGTGCCAAAAAAGAAATAAAAAAGGAAATGTTGTGTCCAAACGTAGGACTAATTTAGGAAGGTAGTGGACCTCTGTACTATAATGGCAAAATTGGTCAACCGGAGGTACCATCCGGTATTAGTAACCCAGGTCAGAAGGCAGGCCACACTTACCTAAAGGCATGGTATAAATGGCGCAGAGGCAGTCAGAGGGAGGACCAACAGGAACACCCCTTTTGTTTTTTGGTTTTTGTAGAATTATGAAAGTTACCTGGAGATCCATACACAGCTGACAGATGTGTATTTAGCAGATAGTTAGGTGTAAGATGAATGTGTTCTCCTCGCTCTCCACAGCCTCTGTACTGAAGAGTATATGGGCTGTCATCAAATTTCAGATATGGATTTGAAATAATAACGTCGGACTGTTGGAACAAAACATGTAGGTTTAAAGGGTTATAGGGTTGTATTCATCACAATACAGATATTTTCAGATATTTATTATACAGCAAGAATAAAACTCCAGGTAGTTACTGGTACATTTTGTTTTCTACAGTGCTATAAAGCTTTAGCTCACCTGCTCTATTACTGCTCTAGTAAATTTACCTTTATATTGTGCTCATACACTGCTTGACACACATCTGTATTTACACATAGGGGCTTATTTACTAAGGGTCGCGGATCGCACTTTCACCGGACTGTTCATCGTTTCCGGATTTACGCAGCTTTGACAGGTATTTAACAGGTGGTTTTCATGCAACAGAAATCGGGGGCGTGCCATTGGCCGATCCAACAGATTCGCACTGAGCGCGGGAATTAAGGTTTAAATTGTGTTGCAAGACAATGCACTTACATACACCAGGAAGAAGGAGGTGAACTCCGCCGGACCTCAGCGGGGAAGCAACAATCTTAGTGAATTGCGACAGAGTGCATTATCGTCATTGCACTTTGGGTGAACTCCACGTACCCGGTAAGTAAATTAAGTCCATGGAAAACTTTACCTTTTCATATGTTTCTCTTGTGCATGATTCATAGTGGTTTTTTGATGTCCAAGTTAATGGAATTAAAATCTTCACATTTCCTATAGAAAGACGGTTCTCTGTAGCATGGAATAGGTAGGCCGATGCATCAGTCACCATATCCTAATAAAAGAAATGAAGCTGATACAGAGGAACTGAACAAGCACAGCTTAATTAAATATGTTATATTTTCCCAGAAGACACTTAAAGGAAACCTACCACTTGTAGTGGCAGGTTTCTGATGGAAATACCGTGCACCAGCTCAGGCTGAGCTGGTGCCGGAGCTTATTTTAGTTAGTGTTTTAAACCGCGGTATCGCGGTTTAAAACACTTTTTAAACGTTATAGCCGGCGCAGGCAGGTACGCGCTCGGCGCTTACCGTGCACGCGGCTCTCATTCACTTCCTATGTAGCCGCGTGCACGGTAAGCGCCGAGCGCGTACCTGCCTGCGCCGGCTGTAACGTTTAAAAAGTGTTTTAAACCGCAATACCGCGGTTTAAAACACTAACTAAAATAAGCTCCGGCACCAGCTCACCCTGAGCTGGTGCCCGGTATTGCCATCGGAAACCTGCCACTACAAGTGGTAGGTTTCCTTTAAAGGGGTTTTCCTGGAATCACTTGTGGGGCCAGGCCTTAAAAGTAAGTTTACTTATTTTGCTCTGGTTCTGGGTTCCTGCACTTTGCCAGACAAAGTTGGGCCCTAGGCTAAACTAAAATGTTATGAACAGTCACAGTCAGTAAGAGGCTGCTTTAGCCCTGTACAATAATAACACTTTGTAGTTATACACACGAGTAAGGTAAGAGAATCTGTTATATGTGACTGCGGGAGAATTTTATAGGAGAGACAAATGATAGGTAGATTAATAATAGAAGATAATTATGAAAGATGATTTAGATTTATAGATATATAGATGCATTAATATAAAGTAGATTATATATAGATAGATGATAGATGATAGATATGAGAGATAGATAGATACAATAGAAGAGAAATAGTGCAACCAGCACTTCAAAGATAGTGTTGTATAATAAAAAAGTATGGACCCTCATGAATAATTTAATCAAGAATAATCAGTTCTTGGCTGTTCCAGGGTTTGCAGCCTGTGAATCCACATCATGATTTGTGGTCTCTATTTGCTTCAGCAGCAACTATTAAAGAATGTTAAGGAATGCAGTAATTGTTGTTGGTGAAAAATTCTCTTTAAGAAAATAATAGGAAATGTCCCCAGTGATCAATGGGTTCTTACTAGAATATGTTTTCAAATATATATGGAAAAAAAGTAATTGAATCATAACATCAAATAAACAGAGGCATTAAATGTAGGCCACACCTGTAGGTTTAGTTGATGCAGTAGCAACTGTTATTTATGACCCTAAACATGTGTCCTTAAAGACCGTCTTTACACAGTTGCCTCAAGTTTTTCAAGTTTTTGAAGAAGTTTTGATGTCAAACTCATATCACAAAGAGTGAAGTAAAGTATTGAGGACAGGTACTACTACTCATATTATTTAAGTCAACAACCGGTTCTAGCCTCAACAGTGTATCAAAAATCCAATGCAGATCCTTAAAGGGGTATTCCTTAAAGGAGCATTTACATTTCATTAAATTCATTTGCCATATGTAAACATTTCTTCAATTGGATGTTATTAAAAAAATGTTCCTGTGTGAAGATAATTTCTCATAAATGTAGCCATGTTGCCCCTTAGAAACAAGATGGCTTCCTCGGATACGTCCACCTCACATTTTGGCAGCAGTGGCCAGACATGCACTGTTGACCAGTGCCTGACCTCCTGGATCACCATTACCATTACCACATGGCGGCTGTGGGACATGCAGTAACTCCCGGACATTTTATATACAAAAGCTTTTTGTTTCTTTGTGCAATCACTCCGGCAGAGGTGGCCGTAACCAAGGACACAGTCTTGTTTCTAAGGGACCATATCACTACATTTGACATTGGGGGTCATTTACTAAGGGTCCGATTTGTTATCCGAATATTTCCGATTTGCGCCGTTTTTTCCTGAATTGCCCCGGGATTTTGGCACACGCAATCGGATTGTGGCACATCGGCGCTGGCATGCACGCGACGTAAATCGGGGGGGCGTGGTTGAACAAACACCCGATGGCTTCGGAAAAACCCCCGCATTTAAAAAAAAAAATTGGTCGCACGCGGCATACTTACATGCACCAGGAAGAGATCAGTGAACTCCGATGCAACTCGGCGGACCTCGGCGCAGCAGCAACACCAGGTGGACATCGGGAGCAGGACCTTCATGAATCGCCGAAAGACCCGCACGCTCGTCCGAGAAGCCGCCGCTGGAACGCGAATGGACCGGGTAAGTAAATGTGCCCCATTATCTTCACCCAGGGACATTTTTTTTAATAACATCTAATTGAAGAAATGTTTATACATGGCAGATTAATGAAACAGAATGTGAATGCCCAGACGAGAATATCCCTTTAACCTTTACCAGAACCCTTACTTGACCTACTGTTACTTAAAATAAGATATTATTGTTGGACCAAGTTATCAAGATCCAAGGTAATTTTTTGCATCTAAGAAATCCAAAAAAATAACTCCTACCTTAATTTTTTGAATAAGCATGTCATCTTCCTGTACTCCAGGGTGGATTGCAATGACAATATCATCATAGTTTCCATTATTCAGTTGGATAAAAGATGTATCTATTACTGAGAGTATATGAAAAAATATGGCAAGACTGAATATATTCTTCATCGCTGCTTGTCTTCTTTCTCAATGTTACGGCTCACTGGTGGTGCATATCATAAGAAGGCTGTCATATCTTTTTATAACAGGCAAATGAGGTCAATCAACATTATAGGGTGATTTACAGAATTTTAAAGGAATATTGCATTGTGTGTTATTGTTTTTTCTCCCCCTGAAATATCTTCCAAAATAGCTCGCATGTGAACTTATCATGAAACTACAAGATAAAATATTTCTATTTTAAGGAATCACATGTATCCAGTGGATTCATGACATGCCTCGAGAATTGGCGTTCTGTATGAACAGAGGTGATATGGACAAGGATAGAAAATTCAAGGCGTTCATCACTGATTGCAGTCTGTTATATTGCTGGACAGCAGTGGCCTACAACCAGTGTATTCCGTTCTGTGGCTGTTGTGGTTAAACAGTTCAGATCCTCTCAAGTAGATCCTAAGTAGAGATGAGCGAACACTAAAATGCTCGGGTACTCGTTATTCGAGACGAACTTTTCCCGATGCTCGAGTGCTCGTCTCGAATAACGAACCCCATTGAAGTCAATGGGAGACTCGAGCATTTTTCAAGGGGACCAAGGCTCTGCACAGGGAAGCTTGGCCAAACACCTGGGAACCTCAGAAAAGGATGGAAACACCACGGAAATGGACAGGAAACAGCAGGGGCAGCATGCATGGATGCCTCTGAGGCTGCATAATCGCACCATTATGCCAAAATTATGGGCAACAGCATGGCCATGACAGAGTGACAGAATGAAGCTAGATAGCATCTAAAACATCCAATAATTGACCCTGACACTATAGGGGACGGCATGCAGAGGCAGCGGCAGCAGGCTAGAGAGTGTCATGGCGACATACCCTAAATGGACTCAGGCTTCAAACCAATGGGTGGCAGAGAGGAACCAAAGGAGGTGAGCAAGAAGCGCTCAAATAATATCGGTACATGATAAAAGTTTGCCAGTATATTTTGTGGATTACACAGCAGGGTGGCGACAAAGTTAACATGGAAGCCATGAAAACAACCCAAAATTCTGCCTGACACAGCTCGTTTGATAAGGGGACCATGTATGGAGGCAGTGAACTAGTAGTAGATTAAAGGTGCTGCAGTTAAAACTATGTTAGTTGGATCTTGGCATGGAGCTGGCGCTCCGCTGCCAGGCGAGCTTTCGCCAATCCAAGCCCCTGTCTATAGGCTACTCCCCAAACAGCACTTCTAAGAACCTTTTGTATAAGATCAAGTGTAGTAGCGTTCTTATAAGTTTAGGATATGGCGGGTGAGGGGAATGTAAACAGATGCGCAAGAAGCGCTGAAATAATATCCCTAAATGGTAAAAGTTTGCAAGTATATTTTGGGGATTACACAGCAGGGTGGCGACAAAGTTAACAACTTTGATGTGGAATGCCCTGTAATAGCTCTTGGGCGGTGTGCCTTTTATCGCCTAGGCTCAGCAGTTTCAGCACCGCCTGCTGTCGCTTAGCGACGGCACTGCTGCTGTGCCTAGAGCTACCGACTGATGGCGCCATGCCCACGGATGGTAATTCGGAGGAGGAGGAGGTGGAGGAGGGGTGGGAGGAGGTATAGTAGGCCTTTGAGACCTGGACCGAGGTAGGCCCCGCAATTCTCTGCGTCGGCAGTATATGACCAGCCCCAGGGTCAGACTCGGTCCCAGCCTGCACCAAGTTAAGTGTAGTAGCGTTCTTATAAGTTTGGGATATGGCGGGTGAGGGGAATGTAAACAGATGCGCAAGAAGCGCATGATGCGCATGGAGCTGGCGTTCCGCTGCCAGGCGAGCTTTCGCCAATCCAAGCCCCTGTCTCTAGGCTACTCCCCAAACAGCACTTCTAAGAACCTTTTGTATAAGATCAAGTGTAGTAGCGTTCTTATAAGTTTAGGATATGCCGGGTGAGGGGAATGTAAACAGATGCGCAAGAAGCGCTGAAATAATATCCCTAAATGGTAAAAGTTTGCCAGTATATTTTGTGGATAACACAGCAGGGTGGCGACAAAGTTAACAACTTTGATGTGGAATCCATGAAAACAACCCAAATTTCTGCCTGACACACCTCGTTTGATAAAGGGACGATGTATGGAGGCAGCTATATGGACGACTTTTGGAGGTAGCAATGGAGACAACGTGTGGAGGCTGCTATGGAGACAATTTAATTTGGATAGTGCCTGTATGTGGCAGTCCCAAACATTTTTCAAACCAGAGGAGCAGGTAGGTGGCCCTCCAGTAAAATGGGATAGATTGAGTGCCTGTATGTGGCAGTCCCAAAAATGTTTCAAACCAGAGGAGCAGGTAGGTGGCCCTCCAGTAAAATGGAATAGATTGAGTGCCTGTATGTGGCAGTCCCAAAAATTGTTCAAACCAGAGGAGCAGGTAGGTGGCCCTGCAGTAAAATGGAATAGATTGAGTGCCTGTATGTGGCAGTCCCAAAAATTGTTCAAACCAGAGGAGCAGGTAGGTGGCCCTGCAGTAAAATGGAATAGATTGAGTGCCTGTATGTGGCAGTCCCAAAAATGTTTCAAACCAGAGGAGCAGGTAGGTGGCCCTCCAGTAAAATGGAATAGATTGAGTGCCTGTATGTGGCAGTCCCAAAAATTGTTCAAACCAGAGGAGCAGGTAGGTGGCCCTGCAGTAAAATGGAATAGATTGAGTGCCTGTATGTGGCAGTCCCAAAAATTGTTCAAACCAGAGGAGCAGGTAGGTGGCCCTCCAGTAAAATGGAATAGATTGAGTGCCTGTATGTGGCAGTCCCAAAAATTTTTTAAAACAGAGGACCGGGTAGGTGGCCCTCCAGAAAAATGGAATAGATTGAGTGCCTGTATGTGGCACTCACAAAAATTGTTTCAAACAGAGGACCGGGTAGGTGGCCCTCCAGAAAAATTAAATGCATGAAGTACTATAGCAAGAGCCAGTGGGCCCTGTCAAAAAATAGCCATTTTCCTCTGCTTTACTGTACAAAGAGGAGGAGAAGGAGGAAAATGAGGAGGAGGAGGAGGAGTGGATCAATTATTCAGGTTGAGCTTCCTTCACCTGGTGGAGATTGGAAATTCTGAGAAATCCAGCCTTTATTCATTTTAATAAGCGTCAGCCTGTCAGCGCTGTCAGTCGACAGGCGTGTACGCTTATCGGTGATGATGCCACCAGCTGCACTGAAAACCCGCTCGGACAAGACGCTAGCGGCAGGGCAGGCAAGAACCTCCAAGGCGTACAGCGCCAGTTCGTGCCACATGTCCAGCTTTGAAACCCAGTAGTTGTAGGGAGCTGTGTGATCATTTAGGACGATGGTATGGTCAGCTACGTACTCCCTCACCATCTTTCTGTAAAGATCAGCCCTACTCTGCCGAGACTGGGGACAGGTGACAGTGTCTTGCTGGGGTGACATAAAGCTGGCAAAAGCCTTGTAAAGCGTACCCTTGCCAGTGCTGGACAAGCTGCCTGCTCGCCTACTCTCCCTCGCTACTTGTCCCGCAGAACTACGCACTCTGCCGCTAGCGCTGTCAGAAGGGAAATACTGTTTCAGCTTGTGCACCAGGGCCTGCTGGTATTCATGCATTCTCACACTCCTTTCCTCTCCAGGGATGAGAGTGGGAAGATTTTGCTTGTACCGTGGGTCCAGGAGAGTGAACACCCAGTAATCGGTGCTGGAATAAATTCTTTGAACGCGAGGGTCACGGGATAGGCAGCCTAGCATGAAATCTGCCATATGCGCCAGAGTACCAACGCGTATGAATTCACTCCCCTCACTGGCCTGACTGTCCATTTCCTCCTCCTCCAACTCCTCCAACTCCTCTTCTTCTGCCCATACACGCTGAACAGTGAAGGACTCAACAATGGTCCCCTCTTGTGTCTCGCCAACATTCTCCTCCTCTTCCTCCTCATCCTCCTCCACCTCCACCTCCTCCGATATGCGCTGAGAAACAGACCTCAGGGTGCTTTGGCTATCAACAAGGGAATATTCTTCCCCCGTCTCTTGTGACGAGCGCAAAGCTTCCGACTTCATGCTGACCAGAGAGTTTTTCAACAGGCCAAGCAGCGGGATGGTGAGGCTGATGATGGCGGCATCGCCACTGACCATCTGTGTTGACTCCTCAAAGTTACTCAGCACCTGACAGATATCAGACATCCACGTCCACTCCTCATTGTAGACTTGAGGAAGCTGACTGACCTGACTACCAGTTCTGGTGGAAGTTGACATCTGGCAGTCTACAATCGCTCTGCGCTGCTGGTAAACTCTGGATAACATGGTCAGTGTTGAATTCCACCTCGTGGGCACGTCGCACAACAGTCGGTGAGCGGGCAGTTGGAGGCGGCGCTGCGCTGCCCTGAGAGTGGCAGCATCTGGGCTGGACTTCCTGAAATGCGCACAGATGCGGCGCACCTTCGTGAGCAAATCAGACAGATTGGGGTATGTCTTGAGGAAACGCTGCACTATCAGATTTAACACATGGGCCAGGCATGGCACATGTGTCAGTCTGCCGAGTTGCAGAGCCGCCACCAGGTTACGGCCGTTGTCACACACAACCATTCCCGGCTTGAGGTTCAGCGGTGCCAGCCACAGATCAGTCTGCGCCGTGATGCCCTGTAATAGCTCTTCGGCGGTGTGCCTTTTGTCGCCTAGGCTCAGCAGTTTGAGCACTGCCTGCTGTCGCTTAGCGACGGCACTGCTGCTGTGCCTAGAGCTACCGACTGATGGCGCCGTGCCCACGGATGGTAGTTCGGAGGAGGAGGTGGAGGAGGGGTGGGAGGAGGAGGAGGCATAGTAGGCCTGAAACACCTGGACCGAGGTAGGCCCCGCAATCCTCGGCGTCGGCAGTATATGAGCAGCCCCAGGGTCAGACTCGGTCCCAGCCTCCACCAAGTTAACCCAATGTGCCGTCAGCGATATATAGTGGCCCTGCCCGGCAGCACTCGTCCACGTGTCCGTGGTCAGGTGGACCTTGTCAGAAACGGCGTTGGTCAGGGCACGGATGATGTTGTCTGACACGTGCTGGTGCAGGGCTGGGACGGCACATCGGGAAAAGTAGTGGCGGCTGGGGACCGAATACCGAGGGGCGGCCGCCGCCATGAGGTTGCGAAAGGCCTCGGTCTCTACTAGCCTATAGGGCAGCATCTCCAGGCTAAGCAATCTGGAGATGTGCACATTAAGGGCTTGGGCGTGCGGGTGGGTTGCACTATATTTGCGTTTCCGCTCCAGCGTCTGGGGTATGGAGAGCTGAACGCTGGTGGATGCTGTGGAGGATCGTGGAGGCGACGATGGGGTTTTTGTGCCAGGGTCCTGGGCAGGGGGCTGACTAGCAGCTGACACAGGGGAAGGAGCAGTGGTGTGCACGGCCGGAGGTGAACGGGCTTGTTGCCACTGAGTGGGGTGCTTAGCATTCATATGCCTGCGCATACTGGTGGTAGTTAAGCTAGTAGTGGTGGAACCCCTGCTGAGCCTGGTTTGGCAAATGTTGCACACCACAGTCCGTCGGTCATCCGGTGTTTCCTTAAAGAACCTCCACACTTCTGAAGATCTAGCCCTCGCCGCAAGAGCCCTCACCACGGGAGCTTCACTAGTTGACAGTGGCGCTGATGCACCAGCTCTGGCCCTGCCTCTCCGTCTGGCCCCACCACTGCCTCTTCCAACCTGTTCAGGTCGAGGACTCTCCTCCGTCTCAGAAGCACTGTGTTCACCCGGCCTCTCAACCCAGCTTGGGTCTGTCACCTCATCATCCTCCGATCCCTCAGTCTGCTCCCCCCTCGGACTTCCTGCCCTGACAACAACTTCCCCACTGTCTGACAACCGTGTCTCCTCATCGTCGGACACCTCTTTACACACTTCCACTACGTCAAGAAGGTCATCATCACCCACAGACTGTGACTGGTGGAAAACCTGGGCATCGGAAAATTGCTCAGCAGCAACCGGACAAGTGGTTTGTGACTGTGGGAAGGGTCCAGAAAACAGTTCCTCAGAGTATGCCGGTTCAAATGCCAAATTTTCCTGGGAGGGGGCAGACTGGGGGGGAGGAGGCTGAGGTGCAGGAGCTGGAGGAGTGGGGATTTCGGTGACATGGGTGGACTGCGTGGAAGACTGACTGGTGGTGGACAAATTGCTCGAAGCATTGTCAGCAATCCACGACATCACCTGTTCGCACTGTTCTGGCCTCAACAGTGCTCTACCACGAGTCCCAGTAACTTCAGACATGAACCTAGGGAGTGTAGCTCTGCGGCGTTCCCCTGCTCCCTCATCAGCAGGTGGTGTCTCACCCCGCCCAGGACCACGGCCTCTGACCCCTGCAGTAGTTGGACGCCCACGTCCCCGCCCTCGTCCTCTACCCCTAGCCCTCGGGTTAAACATTTTTAAAATGAGAGTTATAACTTTTTTTTTTTTTTTTACTTCTTTTTGTTTTTTTTGGTGTTTTTTTGTGTTTTTTTTTTTTTTTGTGTTTTTTGTTTTTTTTTGAGTTTTTAAAACCAAACAATCCTATCCTATTGCTATGGCTATTTTCTAGCCAAGTATCAAAGGAAGCACACTACTATGCCAGATGAGATGACACTGAGTTATTGCCTAATAGAAATCCAACCCCTACTGAATTTTGCCACTTCGGCCTTTGCTATGGATATGTGCGCCACTAAGCGCAGAACACAGCGGTCGCAAGTCTCACTACAAATTGCTCAGAATTGGCAAGTACATGCACTGCAGAAACTACAGCCACCAGCAGATCAACCAGAAATCAAATATATAGAACGCTACTGTAGGCTTCAAGAAGCTGTTTGTATTCTCCTATGGCTATTTTCTAGCCAAGTATCAAAGGAAGCACACTACTATGCCAGATGAGATGACACTGAGTTATTGCCTAACAGAAATCCAACCCCTACTGAATTTTGCCACTTCGGCCTTTGCTATGGATATGTGCGCCACTAAGCGCAGAACACAGCGGTCGCAAGTCTCACTACAAATTGCTCAGAATTGGCAAGTACATGCACTGCAGAAACTACAGCCACCAGCAGATCAACCAGAAATCAAATATATAGAACGCTACTGTAGGCTTCAAGAAGCTGTTTGTATTCTCCTATGGCTATTTTCTAGCCAAGTATCAAAGGAAGCACACTACTATGCCAGATGAGATGACACTGAGTTATTGCCTAATAGAAATCCAACCCCTACTGAATTTTGCCACTTCGGCCTTTGCTATGGATATGTGCGCCACTAAGCGCAGAACACAGCGGTCGCAAGTCTCACTACAAATTGCTCAGAATTGGCAAGTACATGCACTGCAGAAACTACAGCCACCAGCAGATCAACCAGAAATCAAATATATAGAACGCTACTGTAGGCTTCAAGAAGCTGTTTGTATTCTCCTATGGCTATTTTCTAGCCAAGTATCAAAGGAAGCACACTACTATGCCAGATGAGATGACACTGAGTTATTGCCTAATAGAAATCCAACCCCTACTGAATTTTGCCACTTCGGCCTTTGCTATGGATATGTGCGCCACTAAGCGCAGAACACAGCGGTCGCAAGTCTCACTACAAATTGCTCAGAATTGGCAAGTACATGCACTGCAGAAACTACAGCCACCAGCAGATCAACCAGAAATCAAATATATAGAACGCTACTGTAGGCTTCAAGAAGCTGTTTGTATTCTCCTATGGCTATTTTCTAGCCAAGTATCAAAGGAAGCACACTACTATGCCAGATGAGATGACACTGAGTTATTGCCTAATAGAAATCCAACCCCTACTGAATTTTCCCACTTCGGCCTTTGCTATGGATATGTGCGCCACTAAGCGCAGAACACAGCGGTCGCAAGTCTCACTACAAATTGCTCAGAATTGGCAAGTACATGCACTGCAGAAACTACAGCCACCAGCAGATCAACCAGAAATCAAATATATAGAACGCTACTGTAGGCTTCAAGAAGCTGTTTGTATTCTCCTATGGCTATTTTCTAGCCAAGTATCAAAGGAAGCACACTACTATGCCAGATGAGATGACACTGAGTTATTGCCTAATAGAAATCCAACCCCTACTGAATTTTCCCACTTCGGTCTTTGCTATGGATATGTGTGCCACTAAGAGCTAAACACAACGGTAGCAAGTCCCCCTGCTAATTTCTCACAAAATGGTAAAAGATGCAAATTAAAATAAAAAAAGTAGAACGTTATTGTAGCCCTAAGAAGGGCTGTTGGGTTCTTTGAGAATCACTCCTGCCTAACAGTAAGCTAATAGAACACCCTAACGCTTTCCCTGACCAGCAGCAGCTCTCTCCCTAGCGGCATCCAGAGACAGAATGATCCGAGCAGCGCGGCCAGCGGCTAGTCTATCCCAGGGTCACCTGATCTGGCCAGCCAACCACTGCTATCGACGTGTAAGGGTACCACGTCATGCTGGGTGGAGTGCAGAGTCTCCTGGCTTGTGATTGGCTCTGTTTCTGGCCGCCAAAAAGCAAAACGGCGGGAGCTGCCATTTTCTCGAGCGGGCGAAGTATTCGTCCGAGTAACGAGCAGTTTCGAGTACCCTAATGCTCGACCGAGCATCAAGCTCGGACGAGCATGTTCGCTCATCTCTAATCCTAAGGGAAGTCACATCGAAAATGCAGCCATATATATAGAGTTCTGTAGAGCTGTTTAGTGTTAGTAGCCGCAGAACTGTGAAAAGTAATTATATTCCAGGATTGTAGCTTGCCTTGGAGCACTAACGGAGTGTCATAAAATTGCAGTGCTCTGAGATGTCTGCATTGTACTAGCCTCTGCTCTAAATTGGCTTGTAATACTAAATCAAAGCCTGCCAGGGCTCTAACAGCAAAGCAATTTGAAGACCTTCATATTAGGGAACCAAGTCAAACCACAGTTCTGATGATTGAAGAGCTCTCCAGAGCTGCTACCTAAGGCCTCATGTACACAAATGCATTTTTGGCTAGCTTGGCCATGGTGTGATGAGACACGGTGTACTTACTGCTCCCTGAGAAAATTCAATGGTGGCCGTGATAGGGCTGCAATTTGTGTGACCAGATTACGGTCACAAAACCGATCATGTGAATGAGACCTGACACTGCATGCACTTGCATGATCAAAACTACTGATATATTTTTGTTAAAATGAAGTTTACTTCCTATGAAAGGTGTAGAAGACCAGAATTTCCCTATTCCCTGTACTCTGCCTGCCCTGACCTGGATTGTCCTTTCTGACCATATAAATTTTGCAATTTAATGACAAAAAGAGGATACACTAGTGCCATCTGTCCCAATAGAGCCAGCAGTCACCAACATCGGTAATGGTTAATTAAATAAAAGCTTTTCCATTAAATTATTTTCCTACTGTGAAATGCATTACTTGCACAGTATATAGACAATGCTGCCATCACAAAACAGAAACAATGAAGCTAGCCATTATTTTGGATAGCCCAATATTAGTACAGGCAGTCCCCGGGTTACATACAAGATAGGTTCCATAGGTTTGTTCTTAAGTTGAATTTGTATGCAAGTCAGAACTGTATATTTTATAATTGTAGATACAATTTTTTTTTTTGCCCCTGTGAAAATTGGAGTTTCAAAATGTTTTGCTGTAATGGGACCAAGTATTATCAATAAAGCTTCAGTACAGACACCTTACAGCTGATCATTGCAGTCTGGGACTATAGTAAAGCATCCAGAGAGCTTCACCAGGGTCACAGTGGGCAGAGGGGTCCGTCTGTAACTAGGGATTGTCTGTAAGTCAGGTGGACCGCCTGTATTTACTTGGTATGTAGGAATAGAAGAATGCGTCACATTCTCTTTGTACATTTTTTAAATCCTTATACTATTTGTGAATGTAATCCATCATAAAGATCTTAGAAATGTTAGCAACGGTTATAGCTCTACAATAATACACTGCTCTTTATGTGATTGGACTGGAAATCCTGTTTTATGTTATGTTATGCGCCTATATAACATAAATAGAGACAACCTATGCAGTGAATGACAAAAACAGCCAAGGTCATAGTTGGCAATTTCTAACTATAATTCTGCTAATCCATAGAAATGGCACATTCTCCGTGGTGTGTGTTTCACATAGTTATATATTCAAGGCATATCTCACAAGTGGCCAATTTTATTTCCATAAAGTTCAAATTTAGCCTTAAATACCGTTTCTAAGGGAACCACCTAAAAATATTGTCTACACCTCACACTGTCTCTCTATCTATCACTTAAGATATATATATAAATCTGTTTGTATGTGTTTTTAGACCAGGACATATTGGAATCTCTTTCTACTAGTAATAAACCAGATTCTTTTGGGGTGTGAGCTAAAACTTGTTCTATGCATATATTTCAATGCCAACTGAATGAAGGCATCACACCATATGCTTTAAAGGGAACATGTCATCAGGTTTTGACGTTTTAACCCAATGAAAGATTCCTGTATTTAGATATTGATCCCCAGTGAAAACCACTGGGCAACTTAATACAGCCTCAAAGTCAGGGTTCCACACCGCTACCTCCTTGTCCCCTCTTTTCTAGTGACCACGCTGTACCAATACATCGCCAGGCACGTACACTGATCAGTGGAGTCTATACATTGATGCATGCGCATAGAAATAGTAAATCTGTTGAGTGGACTCCACTGCCCGTGGACATGCCTGATGTTGGATTTTAACATCACGGTCACTAGAAGGGATGGGGCTTGGAAGGATTGGTGAGGAGAGTTTACTACATGACACCATGAATCAGAGGCCACATGTAGACACCCACATAACTCGGGGAGGAGGGGGCTTTGCAGGCAAGGAGCCAGGAATGTATTTAAATATTGTTTTAAGATGAATGGCAGAACGGATTCATTAAATAAAAAGATATTGTGATGAATATGCAAATAGAAAAAAGAACCTGTCATGAGGTTAAAATGTCAAATCCTGATGACAGATTCCCTCTAATGTTGAGGTCAGCTACAGGTACATGGCATTTAGCTAATAATATCTAGGAAAACACATTCCCTCCTCCGTGCCTGGCATGGAGGGTGTCAATCACTCGGGGGAGTACCTGGCAATGCCCTATAGATGCCGCTGTCACCATAACTGCAACATCTATAGGGTTAAACAGTCAGGATCATGAGTATCACAATCCCAGCTGTTGAGGTGCTGAGCTTCTGTGTCTGCTTGATTGCTACATATATCGTACATATATGTAAATATCGTACATATATGTATGTATGCAGCAACAGACCCATTTCCTAACGTACATGTACGTCTTATGGAGTTAAAGGGTTACATTCACTTTGTAGTTTGTGTCTTTTTTAAACACATGTTTTTAAAAGTAGCAATTTTTTGCACAATTCAATTCTAGCACCATATACTAGCATTGTAGTGGAGTATTTTGCGTTAAATGGGTTTTCCCACAAAACAAGTTATAGGGCCTAACTTGTTGATCTATGGAGGTCTCAGGGATGAGACCCCGACCACACTCGGTGTGCCCCACTCGGACCCCTAGTCACTCCCCTAGATGAGCATAGCAGTCGGTGCACTTAGCTTGGCTCTCAATAGAGCTGATGGAAATGGGCACACTATGGTTACGGTGCTTGGTATGGGGACCGGATGGCTGAACTATAGCCTGGCAGGTCTCCAGGAGGTGGTGTGTGCAAGAAATATGGAGGGAGAGGCTGATGCCATAGTTTCTCCCTTGCACAACCCCTGAGGTGTATGTAGGAGTCCTGGATGATGGAGGTTGGCAAGTCATATTAAGGGTTATTAGACGGATGCATGTTGTTTCAACTTACAGTTCTTTATTCAACTTTAAACCGCAGGCAAAGGCCAAACGGTAGCAGCAGATTCAGCAAGCTGGTGGGAGATAGCTGGTCCACATGAGTGCTGTCCACAGCCTGGTAGTAGCTTCACTGGACCTCTGCACTGGGGCTTAAGTCTCCTGACTTGCCCTAAGGTATCAGGCAATGGCCTGAGGTACCTCTGCTTCCTGGTATAGAGACACTGGTTGTTGCAACACTGACATGTGCTGTTTACTCCTCTGCTCACTGGAGCTGACATGTGCTCCAAGATGGAGTCTCACACTCTCTGACTGAGTCTGCAGACCATGTGCTCCAGCCCACCAGGGATTTATATACTTTCTTGGCCAGGTGGTAGCAATTCTCCAATCAGCTTCCAGCTTGCTTTACAATATCACAAGAAATATCATTGGACAAGAACATTTCACAGCGTTAAGTCTTACCTCACCAGGCAGAGGCTACAGCTGCAATTACAAAGTTCTCCAGTACTTAGAGACCTCCTAGATAGGTGATCAGTCTCCCTAACAGCTCCTTGCATGGAGAGTTGGCAGGAGTGTTGCATTTGTTTGTGAGGAGACATAAGGGCTCCATCCAAAATCCAGCTGTTGACGCTGTAGCATCACAGAATCTTTTACATTCCAAACTTTATCCAGGTGAACGTTTGTCTGTTGTAGATGTGTCCTAATGTTACTTGAGGAATGTTTGTCCACAGAAGTTCTTTTCTATACGCTACAAGAGCTCAGTCCAGGGTAATAGCATTCCTGCATGAACTTCTTAATAGGAGAACTGATGGTAGAAGCCTTTAAAGATAAGGACTTTGGCCAAACAATCAAAAAAACATACTCTCCAACATCCATCACTGGTCCGGTGTGACAGTTATTCAGCACTGTCCCACCATCCCGGTCAGTTGGAAGAATGTCCGTGTGTGTCTCACGTTGTCTCGCCTCCTGTTCCCATTACCAACATATTACAGCTGCAGAGCAGCCAAGGCATCGGGACCAGGATATGGGATCAGCTCCTGCTTCATCCATACATCTGCTTCTCTTCAGCAGACATGTTGAGATAGCTCCTCCTCTTGGTCAACTAAGAGCACCACTAATTATCATAGCCAGCCCTCCAATATATACTATTGCCAGCCCCGCCCTCCAGCCAATACTATATCCAGCCAAGCCTTCCAGCATATACATCTCTAGACCCCCAGTATAATCTACAGCCCCCTGGGGCCTAACCTTTTCCTGTGGCCGGGGCCCAGAATACCGGAGTGGCTGGCTAGTGTGGACTTGGGAATGCTGTGGTCATGGTGCTTGGTATGGGGACCGGAGGGCTGACCTACAGCCTGGCAGGTCTCCAGCAGGTGGTGTGTGCAAGAAATAAGAAGATAGAAGCTGATGCAGTGGTTTCTCCCTGGGGCAACCTTGAGGTGTCTGTAGGATGAATCCCTGGGTGAAAGATGGGGAAGCCCATGGTGGTAAGCAGCCGGGAGCAGTATCCAGGGATCAGACAGAGGCAACGTTGTGCAAATCAACTTACAGTTCTTTATTGAACAGCAAGCAATGGCCAAACAATTAACAGCAGATTCTTAAGCTGGAAGCGTCATGGAGAGCTGGTCTACAGGAAGGTTACATGCTACCTGGTAGCAGGTTCAGGCTTGGCTGGTGCAGATGGAACGGAGTCCGGTTGCCCTGGGTGCTAGGCGATTGCCTGAGACACCTGTAGTTCCTGGAATTAGGACATTGGCCGTGGCAGACAGACCCTGACGTCTGGTTCTGTCTGCAGACTCTAGCAAAAGACCATGTGCTTCTGGTCAGGTAATCCCTGGTCAAGTGGTAGCACTTCTCCAATCACCTTACAGGAACATAATTGTACAGGCACACATCATAGTGTTAACTGTTGCCTTACCAGGCAGTGGCTACAGCTGCAGTCACTAAGTTTTCCTAGATAGCATCTGGATGAGTTGAGCAGGCTAACCAGATAACTCCTGACCAAGAGAGGGCACTATTTACAACAACCACCTTGCCTGTGCATCGGCAGGGGTGTTGCATATGTAACCCCTCTTCAGGCCAACATCTACAGGAAGGGTGTATGGTGACTTCAAACTCAATATGACACAGTGCCACCACCCTAATCTTGCTCGGAGCTCTGTAGATTTGCAGAAGGGTTTTTCTCTTCTGCCAGGGGTTGACTCGGGAGATCCCAGCCAAAGGGAAAAACCCACAACAGATAAGAGTAAAACAACCTTGCAGATTTATTGTAATGGGGTTGAATATGGATGAGCTAAGTGGAATGAATGCAAGCAAGGAAAAATCATAAAGAGATAAAGTATGATACAGCTGCAATATACTAAACTGCTATTGGAAGTAAAGGGTAATTGCCTATACCAATGCTGGCTAGGATTGCAGAGGGGTCCCTTTATATAATGAGGTCTGTGAAAAACAAAGGGTGTGACAACACACTCTTTACCCGGAGAGGATGATATACTCTGTTGCCGCAGACGCTGGCACGCTTTTTGCATCATTGGTGCACTTAATGGGGCACATTTACTAAGGGTTGCACTGGCATGTTTGTTGGACTGTGCACCTTTTTTTACATGGCTAAAACGGCTTGCAAAGGTATTTAAAAAGTGTGTGCTCTGGGATTGTGCTGCACGCAACCCTTTTTGTGGCGCAGCTGCGCTGGCTTCCATGTGGCACAAATTAGGGGACCTGCCGTCAGACGGTCCGACTGATTCGGACTGAGCGCGAGATTTAACTTTTAAATTGTATCAAAAGCCCTATGTTTAAAATGTTTTTTTCCAGCTAGATGCGAGGAGCCAGTATATCGATAAAATCATCAAAAATTTATTAAATCCATAAAGTGGTAAAATACACAGCACAGCATAATGGGGAAAAAAAAGGGGAAAGGGAGAACATGAAGGCTACAAGCCTACGCGTTTCGGTACATTACCTTATTCATGAGAAGCCATGAATAAGGTCATGTACCGAAACGCGTAGGCTTGTAGCCTTCATGTTCTCCCTTTCCCCTTTTTTTTCCCCATTATGCTGTGCTGTGTATTTTACCGCTTTATGGATTTAATAAATTTTTGATGATTTTATCGATATACTGGCTCCTCGCATCTAGCTGGAAAAAAGCTTTCTTCCTCGATTGTTGCTTCGTGTGCACCTGTGGCCAAGGTTGTCCATGCTGGAGCCATTTGGAGCCGAGAAAACGAGGATTGTCTGGATTATGTGGTGAGCTGACCTACGATAGTATTTCGTATTTGCTGATTTGCTTTATTATGTTTAAAATGCACCACAAAAAAGAACTCTGAACTGTGATTCTCTGCACAGTGTATTCAGTAAACTCGGTTAACCCTGTAAGTAAATGTGCCCCAATGCTCTCAGTCCTCTCAGCAATGATTCTCTTGCAAACTCTTTAATAACAGTAAAGTCTACTACAAACTTTTAGGCAAGAGTAAGAGGGACAAATAGTCCCTCTCCCTTTTTTTTATAAACCATGCCATTGTCCCACCCAGAAGCATGGTGTAATATTAACCTTAATGGTCCCCACATAGTATAATACCCCTGAATGCAATATATAAAACCCTCTTTAATTTTATACTCCCTTTACATTTGGTTTTCCACTTTCATTTATCTGCCCAAACTAATACATACATCTGTACTCCAACCCCCTCCCTTCCTCACATGGTGTGGCCCTCTGTCCTCCAGCCCCCTCCTGTCCTTTATCCTCCACTACCCATGGCCTCCTGTCCTCCATCATCCTCCTGTAGCGCCCTGTCCTCCAGCCTTCTCCTGCTGCCCCTTGTCCTCCAGCCTCCTCCTGCTGCCCCCTGTCCTCCAGCCTCCTCCTGCTGCCCCGTCCTACAGCCTCCTCCTGTAGCCCCCTGTCCTACAGCCCCCTCCTGTCCCCTAGCCTCCTCCTGTAGCCTCCTATCCTACCCCACCTGTGGGCCCCTGCCCTTCAGCCGCCTCCTGTGGCCCCATGTCCTCTATTTCATAATTTACTGATGCCGTTCCCCCAAGCACCTCCCTCTGTGTCCATACTGTGCTCCTAGGAAACCGCCGGCCAGGTCACTGTCTGCCATCCCCCCTGCCTGACGTAACAGTTGGATGCATTCCTCCCCCAAAAGATGGCACAGCAAAAGCCCTGCAACCCACCCGGCAAATAGCCCTCCTCCCCACATGATTATTAGCTATTGAAACCCCTGGAAATGATGTACCTGAAAACTAGATCTCATCCACAAAAAATCACCCCCCATATGTCAAAATTAGAAAAAAATAAACATTTTATAAAGTGTTCAAACAACGAAGAAAACAGTAGTCCGGCACCATACGACCCCAATAATGCCTGGGTCTCGACAGCAGCACGGCCGACTATAGGCAGGGTGGTCACGCCTTCTTGCACAACTAGGAATACGGTGGTGCTCAGCAGGAGCAAAGATAATCCAAATAGAAATATAAAGAAGTTCAGCGGCACTCACCATTCAGTGCGAAGAGTACTTTATTGAGGTGTGTACAGGTACAGAGCGGGGCCAAGCGGCGACGGGCCGTTTCGCGCTAATCTAGCGCATTCTCAAGCCGAATGACGTCACTTCCCGGCGCCGCGCACCTTATATGCGTCGGGGCCGGTCGGCGGCGTCATGGAAACAATAATACAACAATAGGCATTAAAATAAACGTGAATGTGACAGTTAAAATACATATAGTGTAACAATATTAAAATCACACCAGCACAATGTGCCGGTACTAGGACCTGCTGTTAGGAATGGAAATTAGGCATGAAGCGCAATAATGACCTAAGGGATGAACACTGTACACAGAGTCTAATGGACAACAAAATGTATATAATAGATACCGAAAGAGGAGTTTACACCTAGAACAACGGTAAGTACATTTATAAGAAGCAGCTATAGTCGTTTCTATCGTTCAGACCTAAGGCGCCCGTGGCGTTGAACCGGATGATCTGCTTGCTTTCCTGCCTAAGTAGCTGTTTTTTTCTGTCCCCACCAAGGGGGTCCACTTTAACCTGCTCTAACCCTGCGAAGCGTAGAACCCGTGGGTCTCCGCCGTGCTGTTCTTTTACATGGTCGATCAGTCTGGGGCAACCATCCCCCGTGCTGATCGATTTGTAATGTTCCCTGAACCTAACATATAACTTACGTATTGTTTTTCCAATGTAGAATAATTTGCATGGGCAGAAGATAATATAGACTACATATGTGGATTTACATGAAATGAATGACTTAACCCTGTGTGTGACGCCTCCCAGTTGGATAGTTTTGAGCTGACTGTTGTATTCACAAAATTTACAAGAACCACATCTGAAGTTACCCATGGGAACACTTCTGTCCAACCAGGATAAATTCTGTGTGGAGAAATGGCTACGTACTAGCATGCCTCTGACTGTAGGACACCGTCTGAAGGCGATGCATGGGCGTTCACTAGCGATGTCCTTGAGTTGGGGATCCTGATCTAGGATGCTCCAGTTCTTAGTGATAGCCTGACGTATGGCTCTTTCGCAGGGACTAAACTCAAACGAGAAAGTGAGCTTTTTTCTACTTTTTAAAAGTTTTTGGCCCCCTGTGTGTTGCCTATTTTTCTGTCTGGAATCAGGATCCAACAGGTCTTTTTGGGACAACATGGAAGCTTTTTTATAGGCCTCTAAAATGATCTCGTTGGGGTAACCCCTAGCCATAAGTCATTCACCTAGTTCCTTCGCTTGTTGGCAAAATAAAAGGTCATTACTGTTGATGCGTCTGAGTCGCAAAAATTGGGCGTAGGGCAAGCTCTTTTTAGTGTGGGATGGGTGGTAGCTCTCGAAGTGAAGGAGAGAGTTTGTAGCTGTCTTTTTTCTAAAAGCAGAGGTACACAGTTCACCCTGACTCTCGAAGACCTTAACATCTAAAAATTCGATGCTTTTCTCGCCAAAAACTGCTGTAAATCTCATGTTCATGTTGTTATAAGTGTTAAGGTATTCAACAAACTCAAAAAATTCGGCACGGGTGCCCTCCCAGACAATAAATACATCGTCCACATAACGGTAAAATGCCTTGATGTTTGAGGCGTACGGGTTGTCCAGAGAGTAGACACAGCGGTTCTCAAGAAAGGCGAGAAACAAGTTGGCTGGTGTGATTTTAATATTGTTACACTATATGTATTTTAACTGTCACATTCACGTTTATTTTAATGCCTATTGTTGTATTATTGTTTCCATGACGCCGCCGACCGGCCCCGACGCATATAAGGTGCGCGGCGCCGGGAAGTGACGTCATTCGGCTTGAGAATGCGCTAGATTAGCGCGAAACGGCCCGTCGCCGCTTGGCCCCGCTCTGTACCTGTACACACCTCAATAAAGTACTCTTCGCACTGAATGGTGAGTGCCGCTGAACTTCTTTATATTTCTATTTTATAAAGTGTAACATGTGACACTGCAGATCTGCTCTGAATGGCGCTCCTTCCCTTCTATCCCCGGCCGTGTGCCCTTACAGCTTTTTAACCACATATGGGGCATCCTCATACTCGTGAGAAATTGGGTATCAAAATTTGTGGAGTCTTATGTCAGTTTTTACTTTATGACAGTTTAATTTTTGACCAAAATTAATACCTGTGAAACATCTAAAGGGTTAACACACCTCTTAAAGTTGAGTTTTCACACATTGAAGGTAGCAGTTTCTAGAATTACATAATTTATGGGGTTTTACTGCTATTTAGGCCTCTCAAAGTCACTCTCAGAGAGTTTTCACTATTTTCATAAAAATGAGAACAATTGCATCCACAATCCTGAACCTTCGAGCAACCTAAAAAAGAGAGAGGATGTATAAAAAGTTACACCGATATAAAGCGGACTTTTGGATGCTATAACTATCTGCCTGAAAAGCAGAAAATTTTGAACTTTGAAAACGAATGATTTTTTAAAATATTTGCCAAATTTCCACTTATTTCATAACACAAAAGATATCAACAAAATGTTTCTATTACTTTGAAGTACAATGTATGACGAGAAAACAATCATAAAATTCCCTGGATATGTTAAAGCATTACAAAGTTATAACCTCCTATAATCACACAGGGAAAATTTTAAAAATCAGACCTGGTCCTAAAGGTCTAAAATGGCTTAGGCCTGAAGGGATTAATACACTCTTACACACGTGTATAAACTATACACTCACCGGCCACTTTATTAGGTACACCATGCTAGTAACGGGTTGGACCCCCTTTTGCCTTCAGAACTGCCTCAATTCTTCGTGGCATAGATTCAACAAGGTGCTGGAAGCATTCCTCAGAGATTTTGGTCCATATTGACATGATGGCATCACACAGTTGCCGCAGATTTGTCGGCTGCACATCCATGATGCGAATCTCCCGTTCCACCACATCCCAAAGATGCTCTATTGGATTGAGGTCTGGTGACTGTGGAGGCCATTTGAGTACAGTGACCTCATTGTCATGTTCAAGAAACCAGTCTGAGATGATTCCAGCTTTATGACATGGCGCATTATCCTGTTGAAAGTAGCCATCAGATGTTGGGTACATTGTGGTCATAAAGGGATGGACATGGTCAGCAACAATACTCAGGTAGGCTGTGGCGTTGCAACAATGCTCAATTGGTACCAAGGGGCCCAAAGAGTGCCAAGAAAATATTCCCCACACCATGACACCACCACCACCAGCCTGAACCGTTGATACAAGGCAGGATGGATCCATGCTTTCATGTTGTTGACGCCAAATTCTGATCCTACCATCCGAATGTCGCAGAAGAAATCGAGACTCATCAGACCAGGCAACATTTTTTTCCAATCTTCTAATGTCCAATTTCGATGAGCTTGTGCAAATTGTAGCCTCAGTTTCCTGTTCTTAGCTGAAAGGAGTGGCCCCCGGTGTGGTCTTCTGCTGCTGTAGCCCATCTGCCTCAAAGTTTGACGTACTGTGCGTTCAGAGAAGCTCTTCTGCCTACCTTGGTTGTAACGGGTGGCGATTTGAATCACTGTTGCCTTTCTATCAGCTCGAACCAGTCTGCCCATTCTCCTCTGACCTCTGGCATCAACAAGGCATTTCCGCCCACAGAACTGCCGCTCACTGGATGACCATTCTCTGTAAACCCTAGAGATGGTTGTGCGTGAAAATCCCAGTAGATCAGCAGTTTCTGAAATACTCAGACCAGCCCTTCTGGCACCAACAACCATGCCACGTTCAAAGGCACTCAAATCACCTTTCTTCCCCATACTGATGCTCGGTTTGAACTGCAGGAGATTGTCTTGACCATGTCTACATGCCTAAATGCACTGAGTTGCCGCCATGTGATTGGCTGATTAGAAATTAAGTGTGCGCCAAAATGGTACCACTGAAAAGGACAACTCAACACGTAAAAAATAAGCCCTAACCTAGCTTCTTCAACCAAAAAATATTGAAGTTACATCTCCGAAAAGATGGCGATGCAAAAACAAATTAGATTTCCTCTATATTAGTTTTTTTCCTGTAAAATGGTAAAATAGATGAAAAAGGTTTTAGAATCCTTATATAGAGTAAGCTAAATCCAAGTGAACAGAAGGACCAGGTCCATTTGAGCACTTGGACTTGTTGAGGTGGGGCAACTCACATCACAGGAAGCAGAAAGTGTTGGTACTTCCTGGGCGTCTCCTTCTCACTTTATATCATCAACTCTGAAGATGAGAATTTGCACTTGACCTGGGGGAGCACAGATCTACTGAGAAGATTTCTCCCTCCACAGGGGCAAAGTGTAAGGAAGAAACGGTGTACAGTGTGATTGTGTCATGTATTGCACGTATTTGTTTGCAGTATCTTTGTGTTATATGTATTGTTTGTATTCATGTGCAGTATTAATGTGACGTCTCTATTGTATGTGCATTATTAGGCCACAGTAACATGTGGAGCTTGCAATAACACATGGAAGGGCTTGGCCCTAAAGTATATTCCTTTCTGTTGACACATGTGCTGTCTTGGGCAGTGTTCACACGTTGCGTTTTGATCATTTCAGTAACTAGAAGGAGATTGGCCCCAGTGCAAAGTCTGTGCCAGGCCCCTGACTATAATGTATGGTTTATAGTACAGGCAGTCCCCGGGTTACATACAAGATAGGGTCTGTAGGTTTGTTCTTAAGTTGAATTTGTATGTAACTTGGAACTGTATATTTTATCATTGTAATCCCAGACAGAATTTTTTTTGGTCTTTGTGACAATTGGATTTTAAAAATGTTGGGTTGTCATAAGAACCAGGATTAACAATAAAGCTTCATTGCAGACACCTTTGATAACTGTTACAGCTGTTTATTGAAGCCTAGGAGTAAAGTACAATAAATTACCAATATCCGGTGGTCCGTTTGTAACTAGGGGTCGTATGTAAGTCGAGTGTTCTTAAGTAGGGGACCGCCTGTAATAGTCTTCTCATGTTTGAAAGTGACACCATGAGGGCCCCCTAAACCTCTTGGGCCCTGGTGCGACTGCAACTACTGCACCCCCTCAAGTTACGCCCCTGGTTTTGATTGTTTTGAGACACAATCCAAGGGCTTCCCTCTTGACCACATGATGGAAATGCAACATTACCTCGATATGTGATTACAGGGGAAGCCCTTGGATTTCGTCTCAAATCAGAATGTGTGAACACAGCCTTAGGCGGCATTCACACATCATTTACATTACTATAGCAATTTTGGCACCATTTCCATGCAATAGCTATGCAATTCAAAAATGTGAAGTCTGAGTGTGCTTAGACTGTGTTTTTGCACCGTTCTTAAACGGGCTGAAAATGGATGCTTTAAAATGGTCCAAGAACGTGATTTGTGACAGCACCTGAGCTTTCTAAATATGCAAAAGGATTTTTTTTTCTGTAATGAGATGAGATTCCTTGAATCATGCAGATATGCGGCGCTGATACTGTAATGATTACCGTTCATTGCTGCTGTGAAGCGGGACCCGGCACAGTCCGCGAGCACAAACTGACCACGGCTGCACGCACTCCTTCTCTTTGAATTGCATCTTGAGACACAATTCAAACAGAATGGGCAGGGGCTCACATAACATGTGGGGCTTTTTACCGATCGGATGTGTTTTAATTGAAACACGTGATCGGGACGAGACCTTCCCAGTTCTGATTGGTTTAAATGCATTTTGAAACACAATTCAGTGTGTGAATGCAGCCTTTGGGCTGTGAGCTCATGTTGCATTTGTTAACGCTTTGTAAAGCATTCAATTCTTTTTTCGTTAACATTATGGGGAAATTTATCACCGCTTGTACACCTGAAAATACAGCACACAAGCTGTGATTTCTGCGCAGAGGCCAGGCATTGCCACTTCTTCCCCCCCTTGGCCACCTTGGTGTGCAGGTGCCATGTCGTGCAGTGGCCCGCTTCAGGGCGTTGCTGCACTGCCATTACCCTGCACCTGAACCCCGGCGGCGCTGTGCATTGTTCTGCACAGGAAATATCAGGAGACCAGACTATGATCAATGTGTATTAGGGGGCATTCGTACAACCATTCAGGGGCATAATTTGTGGCCTGATCCCTACCCTCATAGACTTCTATGTCTCCGAGGCCTAAGTTATCATGTCCCGTTGTGTGTAACTGCGTTGACTGTGTTGGGGCCCGGCCGCTCGTGTTCCTATGGAAGAGGTGATGAGCTCTGCACCCTTCTCCTCCCGGCCATGTGCTTGTCCAGGAGAGCACATGGCTGTGTGAATGCAGCTTTATGTTAACATTGCATTCATTGAAATGTGATGTAAATGCAATATTAACATAATGTAATGACGCATTCAGACGTTTTGTTTCAACTGTGTTTTCAAATGCGAACAGGGAGGATGTGGCCCAAAGGCATTTGTTTCCTCTAAAATGCATGCAGTCAGGAATAAGCACCATGGGGGAGATAAAAGAATTTTTTTTTATTATTGGGCAAAGATAAGTATAAGACTGGGGTGTTCTACTTTGCACCTCCTATTAGTACATTTTGCTGCACCACAATATTGAATTTTTCCCGTGCAGAAAGGACATTTATAAATGTCATGACAGTGACCAACTTCAAACGGTCATATCTCTGGAACCCTGACACAGAGAAACATATATCATATAAATCATGCATAGAGGAGACACTAGAATTGTGTTTCTATGTGCAAGGGTTCAGGAGATATAGGTGTTTAAAGTAAGCCCCCCTTCAGCCTGTGAGCCAAAGGCAGAATATAGAAGAAGCTGCTGGTGACTTTCACTTTGCAGAAGTACATGCACTCTCTGCATCTGTAGCTCAACCTGGAAAAGGGTGATGGCATAAAGTACAGCACTAAAGTCAAGCTCAAATCAGTTTATGTCCAGCTTGCTATCTCCGCTACATTGCTCAGTGGGCGATGTCATAGCCACAGTCAGGACAGCCATCAGGAAATTCGGGGCCCCATACAGCAAAAGTGTCTGGGCCCCAACACACCCCAAAACCGAACAAGCCTCCTGCCCCCCGCAGTGACCTTTCACAAACAGGGTTTGAGGCCTGTTGCTACGACAAGGCACACTCTTCTGGTAGATTGCCAATAGGAGTCATACTTTTGGTCAAGTATATTTATTATAGTGCAAATATGGCATCAAAAACTAAAGCATGGTGAACAGTAAACATATAAAAGTGTTTAACAGACAACATATAACAAATATAACATTATAAAGTGCAATTGCTAGGGCCGCCACTATCTTTTAATGTTTTAATAAAGAATTGTGTTAATTACCAGTGGGGGTGCTCCAGTGCACCTAAGGGCTCTTTACGTCACCCTGCCACCAGTCCTGAGGTAATCTGAAGTCCTGGTACCTGTGCCTGCTCAGCAACCTCTGTGAATCACTGCATAAGGGTCAGGACTTCATATTTCCTCAGAACCAATGGGAAGGAAAAGAAGGAGCGTTCATTGCATGCCCCAAGGAAACCTAAAGTCCCAGCACCTGCACACTGATTCACAGAGGCTGCTGAGCAGGCACAGGTATCGGGATTTCGGATCACCGCAGGACTGGCCGCTGGGTGACATAAGGAGCCCTTAGGTGCACTGGAGCACTCCCACTGCTCCTAAGCTGGTAATTAACATAATTCTTTATAAAAGCATTAAAGGATAACCATAGAGGCCATTTTGATGGAACTTACAGTGCTGAAGTCAGGGTCATCAGGTGCATAGCATGATACCTTCAGGTACTATGCTGTGCACCTGGTGCTCGATTCCCTTTAAACAAGGGATATATATAAAGACAAAATACTCATGTACCACACTATAAAAATAACTTTATTAGATGCATGCATCTATAAGTGTGTAGTCACAAGAATGCCAATAAATAAGCATCAGCATTCAATGGATAAAGTAAATGCAACAATGTTTATAAATATATGTAAACTTCACCATAGGTGTAAACAAAAAATTAAACCAACTCAAATCACTTTGAGCCTCTATTGCAACAAACAGTTGGTCCCAGCAGCTCCAAAAAAGTGTACAGTTGGTGCAACATGGTCCTTGTGCTGACTGCATCACAAGGACTGCACTTCTCACATCATAACCCATATATGATGCAGGGAGCTCTGAGCACTTGGAGCTGCAGTGAACTGTAATGACATCGTTTGTCTTTACAGTGCACTGCCACTCCAAGCACTGTGGAATTCCTTGCATTATAACTGGCTTAGGGTGCAGTCCTTGTGACGCGGTCAGCAAGGACCATGTTCTACAAACTATACTCTGGCCTGAAGCCACATCAGCTAGATCTTGGCAAAGTAACCGCAAATTCAGATTCACGGAGCAATCAGTCTTCTTACTTTCAGATTTGCAAAATCTTTTATCAAATCTTTATAACAGAGTTGTCTCGCAAGTTCATGTTCAATGGAGAGGATTGCTAGGCTGTTTAGACGTTGCTCACTCATTGTAGAACGCAGATAGTTCTTAATCAATGAAAGTTTGCTAAATGCCCTCTCTCCTTCTGCCACTGAAAGTGGGAGGGTAGTGAAAATCTGAAGAGCAATACACACCTCTCCAAATATTCCTTGAAGCTCTAGTTCGTAGATTGCGTTTAGCAAATGTAAGGGACCCATGTTTTCTGGAAATGTAGCTTCATACACTTTCTGAAGATGTTGTAGCTCACTGAGTAAAGATGATGTGAAATCATTAGGGTATGCTGAGATCAATTCTTCAGTCGATGCCACCAGATCTTCTTCGCTTATTGTTCTCACTTTCAAGATTGGAGAAAATAGTTTGCAGACTTCTTCCATAGATTTGAAGCGCTGATGAAGGTCAGAAATTATTGTGTCCGTTGCCACAAGGAAGACATTAGCTTTAAAGTGCTCTTCAGGATCTTTTGCATCATGATGCTTTGATTTCCTTTGCCGCAGTTGTTGGTGGTTCAGTAGTTCCTTGGGAATCTCCATACAGTCTGCTACTGCACTAGCTTCAGAAAGTAAAACAGGCCACTTTTCTCTAAGCAGCTTCATTTCGTCAGAAAGAGCTTTAATGTTGGCAACTCCAATTTCCATTGAAATAGACCTTGATTGAAGAATTTTGTTTCTTTCCTCAAAGCTGGTAAGAACTTTTACCCAGAATGTTGCTAAAACCACTGCCCGAAAAGATGAAAAATAGTCATACAGACCTTGGGCATCTGAGTGTACATCATTTGAAAGTTTTCTGGAAGCAAGAACTTTTTCCAGAGCCTTCAAAATACTTGGTAGGTTCTGTGCAATTGGCCGTACAGCTTCTATTCTTGAACTCCACCGAGTTTCACTTAAACCATGCAAAGACCTTCCGACTTCCTCAATCAGTGTGTTCCATCTTGCAGGGCTGCTGCTGAACAGTATATATAGCCTGTTTACACTACCAAAAAATGTCTTCATTTCAGGGCAGCTTGCGGCTGCATGTACTCCCACAAGGTTTAAAGAATGTGCAGCACAGGGACAAAACAACGCTGTTGGGCATGTCTCCTGGATTTTGGCTCTTACACCTTTAATTCTTCCAGACATGTTGGCTCCATTATCATATCCCTGCCCTCTGCAATCTTGGAGATCAATGGCATGTTCATTCAGTCTTGACATGATCATATCAGCGATTTCTTCACCTGTCTTCTGAAAAAAATCACAGAATTCAATAAATCTTTCTTCTATATTCCATTTTCCATTTTGGGGATCTCTGTAAACGTATCGCAAAACAATTACATTTTGCTCGGTGTGTGACACATCAGGGGTAGCATCACAAATTATTGCAAAATAAATTGCTGCTTTCCTTTCAGAAAGTATGGCATTTAGGACATGTTTTCCACAAATATTAATGAATTCGTTTTGTGTAGCCCAAGAAAGGTAATGAGCTGGAAGTCTCTTTCCCTTTTCTTGGCTAGCCTTGACTTTTTCTAAATGCTCTCTCAATACAACATCGTATCTTGCCAATATTTCCAAGGTTCCCAGAAAGTTGCCATTATGGATTTCTCCTATCCTTTGGGAGCTCCCCCTGAATGCCATATTCCGGGAAGCTAGATGCAATGTGACATCTAACAGTCTTTCTAAAAGTGCCACAAACTTATCAGCTTCCTTTGACAAATTTCTTTGAATCACAAAATCAACACCATGACCACCTATAGATTTCTGAAGTGTTCTCCAGCTCCAGTAGTGCTTTCTGTGTTGGGCAGATTGTTCATGCTCTGGCAACTTCATGTACAACCGATGCCACATGTACTTTGAAGGATCAAAACCATCCTTCCTACAGAGGATGCTTCCTTTTTTAGTGAATCGGTCATTAGAAAATGCCATACAAGTTGCACAATAGAGCACTTTTTTGCTTGGACTCCATCTCAGCCAGTCTCTTAAAATCTTCTCACGTCCATTTGATGACTTGGCATAAAGAAGAAAGTCACTGAAAGAATGGTCCTTAACATCTTTAGGTAGCGATTGTGCCATATTATTTAATTGTTCGGCATTGAAAAGTCCAGAGAGGACAATCTTCTCCCTTTCATTGTCCTTGAGGACATCTGGCCAAAGTGCTGGGTCTTTCCAGTCAATTTCTTCCTCACTTGACTGTTCTAAGGAAGTTAAGTTAAGGGCAACATCTCGAGTCTCAGGGTTAGAATGTACATCTGTGCTGGAAGGTGTTTCTTCTTCCATCTCTGTACAAGCACTGGAAGACATAACTGCGCATGAAGAAGAATCTTCTTCTATAGTGACTGGTCTTTTTGGGGACGTGGTGCAGGACTGTGTTTGTACACCTTCTTCTAATACTGCACAAGGTGGCACATTACATGTTTCATCCTCTTCTTCCATCACTGAAGAAATGCTTTCAGATGCAGCGTGACATGATGAAGCAGTCTGCACAATCATTTCCTCTGAAGTTTCTGTCCGTACTTCCTGAACTTCATCTCCCCTGTCACTTTCTGGCTTTTTAAAGTACTGCTCTATGACTTTTTTTTTCTTTAACTTTTCCTCTTCAGCTTTACGCTGTCTTTGCTCCTTCCGTTTTTGAGAGCCAGATTTGTGATGGTACATTGTTAGGGTTCTCAGAATTTACTAGCCAAGAGAAAATAATGGACTTTTGCTAGTAATCAAGGTCTATGAAACACTGCTTGTTATGTATAAGGCTGTGTTCATGGGTGCTTTTACACGTAGCGTGTTTGCTGCGTGTTTCTCAGGACGGACCTGCCCAGAAAACCCACTGCGGGTATTTTCCTTGTTGACTATAATGGGATCGGAATAAATCCGCAGTAGTATTGGATTTGTGGATTGTCAATGGGGAAAATACCCGCAGCGGGTTTGCTGAGCTGGTCCCGAGAAACACGCAGCGGGAAACATGCAGCAAACATGCTACGTGTGAAAGCATGATTGCTGATTGCTGCCTCCATTGCAAGTGACAGACCATGGGATGCCTTACATTATTTATTTGGAAGATGGGAAAAGGGCTTTTTTGAAGTTTTATTATGAGGGGGATTTATTGTACAAAAACCTTTTATTTCATATATGTTTAGGTGCCCACAGTAGGGCTAGTACCATTTAAAAGAGCCCTTTCACCAAATCCTTAGGACTTGTTCACATTGTATGGTGTGAAACTACAGCTCCCAGTATGGCCTGAAGAAGTGTAAAGGGATACTGAGAGTTGTTGTTGCATAAAACAATGCTACCACCCATCATTAGCTGTACATCACCCAGGTGACTACAACACTCATCATACACAGTCAGTAGCAGAATAATCATTTCCATTTAGTTACTTACAGGTGACGTCTTCTCCTGAGTTCTGAAGCTTTATTCTTTCTTAGTTCTGTAGCTTTATTCTTTACCAACACATTGGCATCCTGCAGACTGACACAGACTCATCTCAGTGCCACATGCTGTGCCCTGAATAAAACAGCAGCATTAGTGCTACACACAGCAGGGCCCCCAATAGTAATGCTACATACTCCGAGCCCTATGTATATAGTGCCACATACACTGTGCCCTCTGTATATAGTGCCATATGCCCTCTGTGTATAGTGCCACATTTTAACAAGTCGCATCATTGTGTTTATTATCTCTGTACAGTGACATCGCTGTGTGTATTATTCCTGTACTGTGACATCACTGTGTTTGTTATCCCTGTACAGTGACATCACTGTGTTTATTATCCCTGTACAGTGACATCACTGTGTTTATTATCCCTGTACAGTGACATCACTGTGTTTGTTATCCCTGCACAGTGACATCTCTGTGTGTATTATCCCACTGCAGGAAGAGGTAAGTGGTCTGTGTTTGTGTGTTTGTTTTCTATTTTTCAGGGTCGTGAATGCAGAGGACTACGTCGGATTCGGTGGACTACGTCGGACCAGCTTGTGGGTGGGTGCCGAGGTAATAGATGTTGGGGTTAGTGCTGGCCTGCCATTCCGGCAAGCACTAAGCCCAGTATTAGTAATCAGGGCCGTCTGTAGATAGCCGCAATTACTAAAACTGTAGTATTGTAAAAAAAATACACACACAAGTATAAAACATTTTATTGAAATAAACACTCCCCCAGACCCCTGTTTGACCATTTTATTAAAAAAAAAGCTGGTCCGACGTAGTCCTCTGCATTCACGACCCTGAAAAATAGAAAACAAACACAGACCACTTACCTCTTCCTGCAGTGGGATAATACACACAGCGATGTCACTGTACAGGGATAATAAACACAGTGATGTCACAGTACAGACATAATAAGCACAGTGATGTCACAGTACAGACATAATAAGCACAGAGATGTCACTGTACAGGGATAATAAACACAGTGATGTCACAGTACAGGGATCGGCGCCTCGTGGCCTAATCAGACCTCAGGTCGGCGTATCGTGCCCCCATCAGACCTCAAATAGCGTCCTGTGCCCCCATCAGACCTCAGGTCAGCTTAATGTGCCCCATCAGACCTCAGGTCAGCTTAATGTGCCCCATCAGACCTCAGGTCAGCTTAATGTGCCCCATCAGACCTCAGGTCAGCCATTTCTGCCCCTATCCATCAGACCTCAAGTCTGCCATTTCTGCCCCTATCCATCAGACCTCAAGTCTGCCATTTCTGCCCCTATCCATCAGACCTCAAGTCTGCCATTTCTGCCCCCATCAGACCTCAGGTCAGCCGTTTCTGCCCCTATCCATCAGACCTCAGGTCAGCCGTTTCTGCCCCCATCAGACCTATCCACAACCCCCCCCCCCCCCCCGGGGCCCCAGCCACAAAATATATTTACAAAAAGGAAAAGGCTGCTCCGGTCTTCTTCTCGTTCTCTTGCGCGCGCCTTCTTCTCCTGCAGACAGTGTGTGATCCCGCGAGACCAGGCTGTGACCCAGCACTGGATCTCGCGGGATCACACAGCCAGCCCAGGAGGAAGCGCGCAGAGACCGACGCGACGCTGGCGGCAGGGTAAGCATGAAAGAACTGTACGCAGCGCACTGCGCACTTAACCAGCGGCCCCCGGCGCCTCCACCCCACACATATTGTGCAGCACAGACCGCACAGTCTGCGGCCCACCGGCCGGGCCCCCCCCCCCCGTGTCTTAGAGTCCGGGCCCCATAGGGCAGTACCAGTTGTACTGCCCTATCGGCGGCCCTGGCCACAGTACATTGGAAGTTGGATGTGCAGCCAACATCAGTGCATCTTGTAGGTGTGGGGATGGACGATCCCCTTCAGTATGGCGGCCCACATAGGCCAGCAGTGTTTAATTGTTAAGATCCGCTATCAGTGCCATCAAGACAAAAAATGTTAGTAGTGAGTGGGGTTGCTGTAATATGAAGCAAACACCCACCATGTATGGAGAGGGCTCAGCCTGTGAACCTTCTACATACACTCCTTGCCACAGGACGCAGTAATAGTACATCCATTTGTGGCAAGGGGTTAATAATGTTAAAGGGCAGATTCTAAATAAACAAGACTTGTACTTTTCTCTATAAAAAATTATTAATATTTTTTTTCAAAGGTTGCCTACTTCTGAAAAAGAGGGCCAAAGCATTTCACCCAAAAGAGCTTTACAAAATGGGCTACAAGGATGCCAGCCGTCGTGCAGAGATCCGCAGGAAGGCCAAAATACTCAAAGATGTCTCCAAACATTTATATCAGAAGTTTGGAACCAAGCATACACCGCTTGAGATCCTAAAGCGGTACAATTACTTGAAAAACCACCAATATCCTTTGCTTTGTGCAATTCGTCGAAATATTGCATTAAGTAAGTGCACAAAAAACAAACTGAAAACTTGGTGGACCTTGTAAAAGTCAAGCAGAAACTTACACTTTATCCTCTCGAATAATTAGAACGATCCCAGCATCCTAATGCAGAGAACATTGAGAGGGCCGTCCCCAAATTACAAGCTGAAATTTCAGAGGAGCCATCACAGGTACAAATGAAGAAACTTCTTAGTGTATTAAGTCACCTATACAGGCAGTTTGTATTTAAGTCAAAACTAGGGTTCGTGTGTAAGTCGGGTGTCCTTAAGTAGGGGAACTGGTAATTCATTTAAATATTTACATCTGAGTTTTCCTCAATCACATTTTATATTGCCCCACAGAGTAACCCTGGAGAAAGGGAAGAAGTGCTGACCCTTACATTAGAGCCGATCCCCAGCGAACGTCAAACACCGCATGACCTGCATGCCAATCCTACAACTTCTACATTGGACCTGATCCTACAACAGTTCCAGCAAGTTTCTGTAAAGTGTGACGAAATTTTGAAAATTATTAGAGACTTGCGTATCAAAGTGAACCAGCTTGAAAAACGAATGTTAACAATGTAAGTGTTGGCCATGTAATACTAACTATCCTCCATCTACCGTATAGGTCTATTTTGCTGCTTTAGAAAGCACTTTATTTTTGGATGGCTTTTTTTTTTTTTTTTTTTTTTTTTTTTTTTTTTATTAAACTTGTGAAAGTTTAAAATCCCTATTAAAGGGGGGTGGTTCCCATTTCATGAAAAAAAAATATTTATTTTCTTTATACAAAAAATGCAAATTAGCAATTTTCCAGTATGCATTGTGCATCAATTCTTCATGCTTTTCTGTATCTTTTAACTTAAAGCTTTCAGGTATGCTTCATGTGGGCAGAACCGCTCCATGGTCATGTGATGTCACACAGGTGCATGACTTGTTATAACACACAGCTTTGATTACTCCCTGATACTCACCTTGTGCACCTGTGTAACATCACATGACCATTGCTTACTTCCTGTAGATCGAAATCTGTCCATGAAGCTTTCTGTAGAATTACGGTCTAGAAAATGGTGAGGAATTGATACAGAACCTATTGGAAGGTTTCATAGCTTTTCACTTGAGATACGATCAGTGATTTGCTTAAATGGGAACCCCTTCATGGATTGTTCCAAGCCATCCACTTTCAAGCTGAAGCGTTTACTTGAGTTACTTTAAACAGTGTCTCCATTTGTCACTTTTGATAGATATATATTGTGAAGCAATCTAGTTCTAGTCCTTATGCTGGCATTTCTAGATGTTGCCTTGTTTTGTGATGTTTGTTTACTTCAAAATTATTTCGGTGCTCCTAAAACTAAAATTTTTTGACTGTTTAATAGAATGGACATTTGAGTTAAACTGCATTCAGCACAACTTCTTTTTTTTTTTTTTTCATTTTAGTTTGATTTGAACAGTTTTTGGATGGAAATGTGGATTATCTGGTTTTGGTTTCATTTCAGTTGGCCAAAACTTCATTTTAAAGAGCACTTTAAAAAGGCTCAAGTTAATTTCTGCCAATAAAAAAGGCTTTTCACCGTTTAACTGTTAATGTCAACAGGGCGCCACTGGCCGCATTGTTTAGAAACCAGCAATTCACCTTAAACAATTTTAGCAAAAGGGCAATTTCCAAAACACAGAGATCCAAAATTAGATTGTAGAGGCATCCAAATATACACAATAACCCAAGAAACAATGGACATAAACATCAATAAATGATCAAACATGATTACTATAAAAACAAACTTTTATTAATGCGACTAAAATAATGCTATAGAACAAAAAAAAAAATCCTTCAAGAGAAAGAACAGGTAGTGGGATGTACAACAAAAACATGGCACAAGGAAAAGTATCCACACACAGCCACTGTCAGTACAACACATGAATAGCAAGAAAAGCTAATGCTGGTAAAGATACTTCTCGGCAATCCAGGGAAATAATGTGTATACGGATGTATCCAAGAAGGACCCACTGAAAGCTAAATGGATACATCACAATAAGTAGAAAAGTCCTAATTTTCCCCTGAATTAAGTGGCAACTGATGAGTTCCTTGTGTGAACGCCGTCTAGGTCTCCTCTTGAAAGTATTTTTAATAGCATTTTCAGAGACCGGACAATGTTTGTCCGTGTAATGTAGTTTGGGGAATGCCTTGTTGTGCACTTATTGCTCGGAGGCATATGATGAGCAAAAGCGATTTTCCTTATTTTTAAAAATGGCCATTAGGGAAAGCCTCCTTTTTTCCCCATATCCTTCTAAATCGGGAGGCCATTGTTCATTCTGTTTGAGGCATTATTAATGCACTTACATTGCATTGAGTTAAGCGTATTTTGTTCATCTTTGTCAGGCCACAATTCTATTTAGGTACTCTGTCTCATCATCATTGTTTTATGACCATGGGTCTCATCTTGAGATGCAGTGTACCCCTTTGTAATCCTCCTAAAAGTGTACCTAGAAAGAATTGTAAAGGACCAACCAAATCACTTATTCTAATTGCACAATAGACTATTTTACTTTTTTTTTTTTTTTTTTTTTTTTTGGTCCATATGCCCATTTTGCATTCCTGTTTTTTCATCCCAATTTGTAAGCCACTGGAGGCCGCCGTGTCTGGTCCATGGAGGAGGGTCTAAAAATTTTTAATAAAGATTGTTCTCAAATGCAAAGAAGTTGTGTCATGCCTTTTACTAGGTTTTCTGTCTTTAGGTTTTTATTATGAATGACAACCACACAAGGCGAAGTACAGTATGAAGACATGAAATATTAAGACTAGTTTTTATAATGCCAGCACTACCACGCCCATATCTGCTAAGCGGCTCCTGCCTCTTGGAAAATACAGTCGTAAAATCCACCAGTTCCGACCAGTAGACTAGGTTGTAACTGGCAAAGTTTTTTTTGTGCTCTAGACTACGCCAGAACTCAGACTGAGACTATAGTAAATGTGGTGAGCTGGGCTTCAACACTATAACATGTTCATAGCGGCGTGCGGGTAGTAAAAACCCGTAAAGTAATGGGGAAACCATAATATGCCTGTGTTTTCTAAAGGATTTCTTCACCCATTTTCCCAAACTTGTCAAGCGACCAGCAATCTAGAGAACAGGTACAGAGTAACAGTTGTAAATGAAGGGAATATCCACACACGAATGGCCCTCCGTTGTAAGTATACATATGGGGTCTTGTTTGTGTGAATTCCTCCTCATATACACAATGTATACACTCATAAAGCCTATTCATATAAAATCCACAAACGGCAGATAGCAAAGGTGTGGTGGCCCAGGTGATGGTGACCTACGCGTTTTGCCCTCTCTCAGGGCTTAATCATGGTCTTTAACATACACCTAACAGCATTTCGATTTAAAAACCCCCGCTTCAGTGATGGCGTGTGACGGGGTATAAATACTTCCCGTCCGGTGTAGTCCTGGGTGGCGAAGCCATAGCCCTTCCGCTTGTCGAAGAACCGGACCATGCCGGTGGTGCGGTTCTTCTCAACCCAAGCTCCCGCTGTGGATCTGCCGGCCATATACCGCTGGGCCTCCTTCTCTCGGCGTCGCTGTTCCGAGACAGCGTCTCGGAGTCGCCGGCGGGTGGCCTCACCTCGGCCTTGAGGCTGCGGAGGTTTCGGTGCTGGGGCTCGTGGCTCCGGTTCGGGTTCGGATCTCCTTGGACGACAGGTAGGTGCCGGAACAGGAGCAGGAACCACCGGAGGGTCAGGAACCACTACAGCGGGGCTAGCAGGCCGCGCAGCAGGAGGAGTAGGCCTCGGAGTAGGTGGAGCGGCAACACTAGGCCCAGGCGTTGGCTCCGCAGGAGTCGGGGCCTCCCCACGTGGCGCCTCCACGTGGACCCGCGGTACCGGGATGGTAGCCGGGATAGGGACGAGGAACCGCCCGGGTGGAATTTGATACTGCGTCACCGTTTGGTAGCATGTCCTGGTGACGAAGGCCCGAGTCAATCCTCGGTGCAGCCGATGTCCAGCGGATGGTCTTCGGACAGGCTGCGCAGAGAACACCACCATAGTCTCTAGGACCTCATAAAACTCCGGACGCTCCACAGGAGGGAAAGGTGGAGGACCCCACATGGCGTTGTCCTCGCTGTCCAAAGTCCACTCAAGATCTGGCCCTTCTCTGAGGCAGGGCAGGAAGTCCGCCTCGAGCCAGTGGGAGGAGTCCAAGTCCTTCCCGCCAAGAGCTGTGGCGGGCTCTAATTTTTCCTGCGCCACAGGAGGCGGGGTTCGCGCCCTTCGCGCGTGGGTGGAGCTTGATGCGTCATCTGGGTTTCCCGCCAGTGAAGGTTTTGGCGGGCTTGAATTATTTGCTGCGCCACAGTTCCTGAGGTAAAAATCTTCAGGCGCGGCAGCGCCGGATGTAGCAGAGCTGGTACAGTTCTTGCCAGGATTAACCTCTGGAGTGCGGGAGCGGCGCTCGACAGCACGTGGCAGCAGTATAACACAGTTCATTCCAGAAACGTACAAGTCCTTAGGCCTAAACCCGGATGGCAGCTGGGTTAGGCAGCACAGTCTTTTTAATAAAAGAAAGTCTTTAATGCCGTAATAAGGCACAGAAGTCTATATCCTGTTCGTGACGCCACTTGCAACATCCCCCACCGGGGCCTAGCCTTAAAGGTGAGGCCTGGAGACAGCCGGGCCCGCGATACCGGAGTGGCTGGCGGTTGCGGCCTAAGCACGCTGTTGTCACGGTGCTTGGTACGGGGTAACCGGAGGGCTGTCCTACAGCCTGGCAGGTCTCCAGCAGGGTGGTGTTGGCAAGAAAAGATGAGGGAGCGGCTGCTATAGCGGATCTCCCTGGGGCAACCCCTTAATGTCCCGAGTGTGAGTCTCTGGGTGATGGACAGGGTGCCGGTGATGATGGTAGTTGTAGTAGCAGGGACCAGACGGAGACAGAAGTTGAAGAAAACAACTTACAGTTCGTTTATTGCAACCGGCAGGAACTGCAGAAAACGTGTCTTTAACAGGTGGAGTACTGGAGAGGTATTTGGAGGGAGCCACAGGATGTAGTTCACCAGCCTGGATGTATAGGGCAGGCTGGGAGGCAGCTGTGTCCTTAGAGGAGGCTTCAGCTCGGTCCTGGATCTCTTCAGGTATCACCCTTGAAGGTAGGAATGATACCCCTTTTCCTCACTACACTAGCTCTAGTCTAATCTTCCACTTCAGGCAGGGGCTAGGCTCTTCCTGCACTGGTCTGGTATGCTAGAGACTCTGAGCTACTGCTCAGCTAACTACTCTCTGCTGTCGTCCTGCAGACCCAGAGGGCCTGACTAGGACTGGTCTCTCTCCTGAGAGAGATTTCTCTCTTTCTCCTCTGGGGAGAGTCTCCTCCAGAACATTCTGGGCTAGGGGGTTTTATTACCTCCCTTTGGTCAGGTGGTGGCTGCTCCTCCAATTACCTCTCAGTGCACAGTCACAGGATGTAACACAGACATTGGTCAATAGCATCTTGCATTATACAAAATACTTAACCTCTGCCTTGCCAGGCAGGATTAACCACTGCAATACCCCTATGTCCTATCAGGACCATGTAGTGTAATGTGGTGTTACCTACAGGTGGGACGTATTCACAAGCACTACCTCGCCATTGCATCGGCGAGGGTGTTGCACAGTCACGTGACAAGGCTCACGTGACCGGATTGTGTCACGCCCACCCCGGTATAGCGTGGTATCAAAATTCATTAAGAACTGTAATAGGAAGTAAGTGATACCACGCTATACCGGGGTGGGCGTGACACAATCCGGTCACGTGAGCCTTGTCACGTGACTGTGACGTCACACGCCATCACTGAAGCGGGGGTTTTTAAATTGAAATGCTGTTAGGTGTATGTTAAAGACCATGATTAAGCCCTGAGAGAGGGCGAAACGCGTAGGTCACCATTACTTGGGCCACCACACCTTTGCCATCTGCCGTTTGTTGATTTAATATGAATATGAAATAAAGGACTTTGTTTTATCTGCACATCCCTTGGAGCGCGGACATCGTTTTTTCTTTTTTGGATTTCGTGCCTATAGTCCGTGGGGCTTTATTGGATGCATCTCGCGCAGAGGGGACAATGGTGCCAGAAGGTGAGCAGGAACTACATCTCTTTTTTTCACTCATACAGCCTATATACAATATATGTATGTACAATATATGTTTGCCCACTCCAAAATGGCGGAAAAGGTGGTCGGGGCCACTTCTCAGCTGAAAGTTTGTCAAAGTTGCATCCCACCTGCAATGGTGTGTAAGGGGTTAATCACTGCACACTGAATAACCTTTACTTTTCAGGATCTCTGATTGCTGTCAGGTCACTGTCATGAGGGGGGGGGGGTCCGTTCATTGACAACAATCAGAGGTCTGTTGGAAATCTGCAGAGCATCCCTGGCTGATGATCACTTAATGTGCTTAAACCCCTCCTGGTGCCCAGTTTGCTTCTCAGTCCCCGGGATGACTCTGTTCTCTGTTTTGGTCTGAGCTGCTTTGTGGCTTGGGCTGCTGCCATTCCCACGAGGCCCCGGCGGCTCAGCATCTCTGTGTTCAGTCGGTGTGGCAGGATGTGGCCTAGGTATTGCTGCTGTGGCTGTGTGAGCCAATATACATGGTGAGGATCCAGCGGGGCCCATGCTGTGGGAGCTCGGGGAAGGGGGGAGCGGACTTCCAGCGCACTGTTCTACGGCCCCAGACACCTGTTGTGGTACCTGGTGTTACATCTGCACCTCCTCCACCAATCCCTGCTGGACTACGCATGAGGCCTGCGAACCATCATCTGCCTATACCTTGGTCTGGAGTCGGTGCAGAGACCCAAGATCAGATCTGGGACAGCAAGGTCTGCGCCATCTGGGAGAGGTGGCCCCTGTAATGAAGTAGCGCCACATTCGGCTTGTGAGCACAGCAATGATCAAATATGAATCGCCCTTGCCCCACAGGCCCCTGGATCTTGCAAGCCATGTAGCAGCCACTATAGCTGCTACGTCCGTAGCTAAGCCACTGGTAGTAAGGAAGCCTACCCCATTTTGATTTTACTATCCTAAATTTATTTTTTTATTTTTATTTTTTTTAAATTGACCTCACTTGTTGCTTTTAGGTGCTGTCTCGGGCTCCCCGTCTCCTCCTGGTCCCGTACATTAGGCCTGCAGAGCAGTCCAAGCATCAGGGCCAAGAGGGAGCGGGATCAGCCCCTGCTACCTCCATACAGGCTTCTGCATGGCATGTGAGGTAACTCCTCCCCTTGTCTGGCCCCACCCCTCCCCCAAGTTACTGTCAGAGACCGGGAGAGTGGGTGACTGCTGTAGGGGAACGAGGAAAGGTAACAGAGAATTTTTTTTTCTGTTTCATACGAGAAACGGGCCAACGGAAGAGGGGGATAGAGGGTAGGGGTCCACAGGAGGGGGCTGTAGAACGGCAGTAGGAGGCTGGAGGATGGGAGGAGCTTCCCTCTCTTATTATGCCCCCAGCTGTTCGCCCCTTATATTATGCTCTGCTCAACAGCTCCTCCTCATAATGTGCCCCCAGCTCCCCCTTGTTGCTAGTAAAAAAATTTTAAAAAAGTTACTCGCCTCTCCCTGTTCCCCTGCAGAAGTCCTCATCGTTGCTGCTGTGTACAGCCCTGAAGCCGGCTTGCAAGATGACATCACATAGTTCCTGCCCGTACTGCTACACACAGCAGCAGCAGAGGCACAGTGATAATGCAGGGAGCTGACTGCTATGTTTTTATTTCTGTATTCAACTTTGACTGGGTAACCTCTGACCATTTACTTCACTGATGATAGCATGAAAACCGCCCCCCCCCCCCTTCCCCCTTGCTTTTCCCATCCATCAGTCCCTACCCTTGATTTTGTGAAGTTTATGTATTTTATTTTGGTTTTTGAACCAATCTAATCTTGCCACTAAAGGCGATTAATATTTGTATTTTATTTATTTATTACTTATTTATGCCAATGTTGGCGTTTGTTTGACCTTGTTGGTCCTCGCTCTGTTTTTTACCTTTCAAAAACCTTCTTTAAAACAATAAAGATAAGTAAATGATCATTAATAATTTCAAAATAAAATGTTTTGGGTCAGTACCAGATCCTTCATCAATACATAAATTGACACAAATCATGCTTTGGTATATATTATACTTATTTAGGTATGTTTTAAACCATTCATCGCAATTTTTTATTCAGCATTTACACCTTAACCACAACCAATCACATACTGGCAATCCACTTTTAACATGTCACACTAGCAATCAGTGATTGAGAACATTTACAGATGTGTTGCTGACCTCTGCTGGAAGAGACTAGGAAATGCAGGTTAGTACTGCTGAATCTTCAAATTTCACTCATTGCATATTGGGTAGAAATAAATTTATATCGACCATTTTCCAGTAAAAGTATTAATTTTTTTAATTATTTATTCATAATGTTCGTATGTTTGATTTTGTGTTGACACATTAGAAAGAACAAATTTCTTTTAGCTACTAGTTTGTAATTTTGATCCCATAGTTATGAAAGCTGTAGTGACAGATAGGAGAGCAGCACTAGCAGTGAAGGTATTGTCATAATATTGGTACTGTCACTAGTGGCGACTTTTGGGATAATAGCTGCCCGGGCAATGTTTGATGGAGATGATCGCTGCAATGCTTTATCTACTGCAGTTAAAGCAAAGAACAGGATTGTACCATTTTGTACAACTGCATCTTTTGGAACAAAAGTGAATGTTTCACTAGATCCAGCCGGCTGCGGTGTCAGAATAGAAATGTCCACTATAATCGAGTTGTCAAACTTCTGCAGCAGCTCCTTCAGATCCGTGCTCATTCTCAAGTCATACCTTGATGCTAAAATAAGAACAGAAATCAATACAAGGTCAATTACATAATGGTCATTAGAGGTCAAGTCAGCTCTGTGATGTCTGGTTTGCTAACATTGTGTATTCTATAAGATAGGAGCACACTGTACATTGGCCTTTTGAATGCTATACATGTATTCATTTTTCTCCACTGATACAATTCATGATCACTCACAGGGGTTTCACCCAAGTTCGCTCAATTTTACATCGACTTTTACTACCTTAGTGCGTTGGGCTGTCTGAGCTGAAAAATATGTACTCGTGTATATTTGTTTTGGCTTTGTGCTCCTGCCATATTTTTCTTTTTCTGCTGGTCAGATATGTCTTTAATATATCTCCATTAAGATCTTTAGTGTATTTAGTGACTTTTTAAACAAAAGTTACAAAAAAGTCCCCCAAAAAGTCACAGTGCTTTCCTTAGCAGGTATGGATTTGCAACTTTTTTGTGACTTTTTACAAATAATCTGAAATCTACAGAAAATTAGGCGATGGTGAACTTTTAAGGAAGACTGTCTTAGGCAAAGAAAAAGTTACAATTGTGCATGTGCCAAAATTAAAGTCGCACAAAATTAAGAAAAGGCCAAGCCAAAGGTACATGGATACAAGAAAAAAAAATCAGTTTCCTATCCATGTGCCTGTGATTATGCATCAACATCACAACTATTTTTCATTTTAAAACCCAAAAAAGATAATGTGATAATACATATTTTCTCCATTCTTAGCATAGATAGTATCTGTGTGTTGAGTTTTACCCAGGCCCCTTGGCTTGAATGGGCATGTTTTGTCTGAAAAACAGATGAAAATAAAATATTTTCCATGAAAAATATACATATACAAAGGGATGTATGTAATATATGAACTGACTTTGAAAAACATTGACAGCACAGAGATAAAACAGAGTTTTGAAACATTTTGGAAATATACAGTAAATGGTCTCCCGTCCCTATCCCACCATCAGCAGTCAGGAAGGAGAAACAATCAGAGCTTCTGCGCAAATGTTAAGGTCTTGGACTCTTCAAGTGATATAACATTTTGAGTCAAAGATGCAAAGTATAACTAAAAAGGAAATAAATTCTCACCAGTTCCTTGGTCCAGATCATCACCAGTGGCTGTCCACGATAACACAATTTTATCACCTTCTACCCATGCTTCCAAGTCCGAAATCCTCTCAGGTGCAAAAATATCTGGTCTCGGCCCAAGAGGAACATTAGAAATCACAAATGAACCACCAGCCGATGTCCTACTGAAGTCTCCCAAAGTAACCTGAAGGGTTGTGTCATTTTCAGCAGGATTTGGGGCATTCATAAATATTGTACCTGTAACACAAATACATTATTTTATGTATTCCTAAAAAAAAGGTGTGCAATTTACAAAAGAAAATTCCCATTAACTCCATTATGTATTTTGACAAACTAAAGAGTTTCTGGATCAGGATATACAGCACACAACCTCCTTCTAGTTTCACACTTCTCGTGTGTTTGCCTTCCAAGTAGGGGTCTCTTATCCCTTTTACAGTAAGTAAGACCTCTTCTTTCATATCTGTCTAATTTATCCATCCCTATCTCTTACTCTCTCTCTAAACTATCTGTGTATTTCGTGTTCCTGCTGATTCCTGCTCTGACCATGTTCCCTTCTCAGTAGGTGATATTTTGTTCCTTGCAGTCTCTTGGTTTTCCAATCCAAAATTGGCTTTATCATATGCAGCCTCTGCCATTTCTCTAATTATAGAGATTAGAGACTGCCCATGATGATACAGCAGTCAGCCTGTTTTTGCAGGCTATGCGCAGTGGCAGGCCACACACCCCACTGACAACAAACACCCCTCTACAACAGGCAACATCCAAGATCCTCCCTCCCTGACAATGCACAAGCTCGCTCACAACACAAACCCCTCCCGCAATGACAATAATAAAGCTTCCTTCACTGATACCTGAGTGAAGTTGGCCCCCCCCCCACCTTGTTCAAATCAAACAAAATGGGTGTCAAACGTTTGTGCTACGTTTGTGCTGGTTTGTGCAGCAGAAATTTTTGTTTGTGCCGCCATCGTTATCGAGATTTTAATGAAAGTTTCCAGAGGTCATCAGAGGTCAACAAGCCCCCCCCCCCCACATTGCCCAATTCAAACAAAACTGGTGCCGAACAATTCTGCTACGTTTGTGCTGCGCAAATTTTTGTTTGTGCTGCTTTTGTTTTGAATATATGAACAAAAAATTAAAGTTCAAAAGTTTAAGCAGCCCCCCCACATTAACCGAATCAAACAAAACTGGTGTCAAACGTTAGTGCTACGTTTGTGCAGCAAAAATTTTTGTTTGTGCCGCTATAATTTTTAAGGTATGTTCAGGTGTTTGAGGTGTTTAGGATGAACTGGTAAAAAACAAACCTAGTGACACTTCCCTGGCTTGATCACCAGGGGGAGCTAGAAAACACATTGTACTTTGGAAGAAATGAACTCTGATGACCTCTGCAAAAAAGTATGAATATATTAAAAATGATAGCGGCACAAACGAAAAATTTTGCTGCACAAACGTAGCACTAACGTTTGACACCAGTTTTGTTTGATTCGGTTAATGTGGGGGGGCTGCTTGAACTTTTGAACTTTAATTTTTTGTTCATATATTCAAAACAAAAGCAGCACAAACAAAAATTTGCGCAGCACAAACCAGCACAAACGTAGCAGAATTGTTCGGCACCAGTTTTGTTTGATTTGGGCAATGTGGGGGGGCTGGTTGACCTCTGATGACCTCTGGAAACTTTCATTAAAATCTTAAAAACGATAGCGGCACAAACCAGCACAAATGTAGCACAAACGTTTGACACCAATTTTGTTTGATTTGAACAAGGTGGGGGGGCCAACTTCACTCAGGTTTCACTGATGGCATCCAAGTTCCCCAGCTGAAAACAAACCATCTCCTACTGAGAACAAACAAGCTTGTCATCACCAAAAACACATAATCCCCACTAACAACACCCCCCCCCACTGACACCATCCAAGCTCCACTCACTGACCACATACCCCTCCCCCACTGACAACATTCAAGTTCTCCCCACTGACAGTAAGAACCCCACCCCACTGACAGCACACAAGCCTCCCTCACTAATGACACACACCTCCCCACTGACAAGACAATGTCCCCCTTACTGACAAAACACACATCCCTCCACCACTGACAATAAAACCCTAACCCCACTGACAACACAGAGCTTTCCCAGACTGACAACATCCAAGCCCCCCCTCACTGACAAAAAAACCCCTTCCCCACTGAGAACTCACAAGCTTATTGTCACTGATAACACACACCACTTTTTCAATGACAACACACACCGATTCACCACTGACAACATCCAAGTTCCCCCTCACTGACAAAACACACTTCTCCTGCTCTGACCACTCCAAACTCTCCCCTCCCCCACTGACAACACACAAGCTCTCCCTCACTGACAAAACACACTTATCCTGCTCAAACTCTCCCCTCCCCCACTGACAACACACAAGCTCCTCCTCACTGACAACACACACCTCCCCACTGATAATATCCAAGCTCCCCCTCACTGACAAAACACACTTCTCCCACAGTGGCAACATCCAAACTCTCCCCTCCCCTACTAACAACACACAAGCTCCCCCCTCACCCCCCACTGACAACACTCTTCCACTGACAACATCCAATCATCCAAGCTCCTCCCACTGACACACAAACTTCCCCCCCACCTCCCACTGGCAAAATCCAAACTCCCCCCCCAAACATCCAAGATGCCCACTCCTTAATGACAACACACACACACTGTCCTCCACTGACAATAGACAAGACTCTCCTCACTGTCAACACACAAGTTACTTACCTCATGTTTCCTGTTCCTCTCCCCATTGCCATCTCTCCTGGTGAGCAGCCCATGCTGTGGGAGTGGGGTCCCATAGCTGGAGGAGGTGCAGCTACCTCTCCAGCTCTGGAGCCTGAGTCTCACAGAATGAAAGGGGTGGGGACAGCAGCACAGGACTGAGCAGAGGAGAATCTGTACATCCAACCTGCGCCCCTTTCCAGCCTGAGCAGAGGTGGCCCAAGGCCGTTACCTACCTTTACTTAACCCTCGTCTCAGCACTGCAATAGACTTAATGCTCTGACATTCCGAGTGAAGCAAACTGTTACTGAGGGCCACTTATTGTAACTTTGTTAGTGGCCCCAGAAATGCAAATTCTGCTGCTTCCAGCTATGTACAAGAGTTGCACAGGCACTGGGGCTCATTTACAAAAGGTTGCGTGTTTTACTTTTGTTGGACTGTTCGCCTTTTTCGGGGATTACACCGTTTGCACAGGTATTAAACAGGTGCCTGGGCTGGGATTTTGGCGCACGCGATCCTATTTTGGTGCAGCTGACTGGCTTCTGTGCAACACAATTTAGGTGTCGTGCCGTCAGACGATCTGACCGATTTGGACTGAGTGTGGGATTTAACTTTCAAATTGTGTCGCAAGCCCAAGCACTTAGATGCACCACTAAAAAGATGGTGAACGCTGTTGGACCTAAGCGGGGAAGCGTCACATGCAGAAAATCAGGCGCACGGCAATGTGCATTGGAGTTGAACAATGCACTTTCGGTGAACTCTGGGGATGGGGTAAGTAAATGTGCCCCACTGTGTCAGAACACTCTCTCTCTTCTGTGACTTCCAGTACTTCTGTCTGTGTTATGCTCGACCTGAACCCTGAGCCTGCATCCAGCGTAAGCCAGAAGCACAACCTGAACAGGAACCTTAACCCGTGTGTCCTCTCTGACCGGGAACCTGTTTGTTGATATTATTATGTCTGCATATTTATCTGCCATGACAGAATCATCATCCACAACATCCAAATCTGGTGTGTAAAATAAGGTGGCTTTCGTCAGTTGCAGAGCCTGGTTCTATTGGTGCTGAACTTTTGCAGCTGCAATAACAGCACCTCCCTCACACTTCAGTTAGTCAGTTGGACTTTCTACTGACACCACAAGTCTTCTGTCTGTGTTTTGCTGAACCTATACCTGAAACTGTATTCAATCTAAGCTGTTACCCTAAACTCCAGACTGTTCAAGAACCCTGAACCTGTATCTAAGCCCGGATCCCGTCTGACCAGAAACCCTCAACCTTGTACCCTGCCTGATCCAGAAATCCAACCCTGTATTGGACCCTGAGGCTGTAGATCTTTTGTTTTATATAAAAGTAAAATACATTACAATATATAACACAAACCAAACATAATATACAATATATACAATAACTTACCAGCCCCATCCACAACCCCCACCAAACTGATTATCACATCCTAAACCAAACCAATAAACAATGTCAAACCACACCCAAAAATATACATAAATGACCATAAATAAACATAAACGCACCCCACACCCTCTAATAACAAAACACCCCACACAGATCACATCCCACATCCGTGTTTTTTTGTTTTTTTTTTCTTTCTTCCTCTTCCTGAGCCTGTACCTTGCTCCCAAGCTTGTTTCTTGATACTATTGCGTCTGTGTAATTTTCTGCCCATCATGCTGGGAAATGGTAAGAAATTTTTAATGGAATCAATTTAGAAAATTGCTCAGTTTTGTATTTAGTAAGAAAATAAACAATGAGCCCTTAAACATTCTTTTGAGCCTGTATAAAGGATGTTTCTTGAAACATTTTGATGCAGAAATGAGCAGAAAAGTAGTTGTACTTACCATTTTCCACATAGCCAGACATATACATGGCCCGACTTGTTGGTGTTGCCAGACGACTGCCATCTTTTCCTTCTACACGTACTTTTAAACTATATCTTCCATTTTCAGGATAAGAGAAGAAGTACTTTGAATAGATGCCATCATTCTTCACCACATCGGCACCTTTCAAAGGCAACAGAAATAGTACTCAGTCGGTAGTGCAAATGTTACAAAAAGTTACACAGAAATAAAGTGGAGAAATAAAGGAAATCTATCATGAAAATCAAGCATGAAAAGCATTTCAGACTCATTAGCATAATTTTGGAAGTTGATTTTAGAAGGAAAGAGGCCATATATAACAAATAGAAGAAGATTATCAGTCACAGGGGCTACCAGTTTTCATTTTTGATGCACACAACCATTTTTCATGCGACACAAATTTCTACACTGAAGGGGGCGTTCTAGTACGTGCGCCAGAAATCCTGGGCGCCCTCTGCCCTATCCACAGGCAAACTACACATAGTACAGACTGCACTGTTCTTAGTAAATGTGCCCCACGGTGCCTGGATCAATGAGTAAGTGTCCTTGGTTTATCATGCTTGATCTTGATGGAAGATTTCCTTTAAATTGTAGAGACCTGATTCTGTGGTCCCAGTGCACGCACCATTACCCCTCAAATACGGTAATCCTATGTGATCACGACATTTGATCACATTTACTTTAGTTGACCATGTCGAGGTTGAGGGAACTGTTCATTCCTTTGTGCAGCCTAGAGTTTTCCAGGCACAAAAATTATTAATATTTATTATATAATATTATGTAAAAATGGCATTGACTGCTCCCCTGGGAGCTAATAAAACAGAAAATAACAAATGCAGAACATTTTCAAAACATACCATAAGTTTAAAGGGGTTTCCTGAGACTGTAAAACAAAAAAAAATGGTGGCCAGGAGGGGGCTTTTTCAAAAAAATGTACTCACCTCTGTCTCTCCCAGCATCCCACGCTGCTATCTCTCCGTGCCGCATGTAAACAAACAGTGGCATGGAGTCTGCGCTCAGCTTCCAGCTGGCCAAGGTGGCCGGCTACGCCCACACGTCCTGCATGATACAGAGCTGGGAATAGGGCAGAGTGGCCATGGTCCTTGCCTATGTTTGTTTAAATGGGGCACAGACTGGAGAGGTGGCATTGCCAGACACTGGAAGGGGCCGCGAATGTAAGTATATGTTCCTTTTTTTCAGCAGTCCCCTCCCGACACCAATGTTTTTTTATTTTACAGTTCCGGACAACCCCTTTAAGTAACTCCCCTTTCTACAGGAGACATATAAAATAAATAAATAAAACATATTCGTTATCACCAAAATTGAAAATTTTTAAAATTTAATTTAACAACCAGTATTTACTCTTAGCTCATTAAAATATGTACCTGCCCCATTGTCCAATAGGTCCAAATAAGTGATATTTCCAACATCTGTTTCAATAATGGCTCTCACTTTCACCCCAGTCACAGGAACGAGCCCCTGGGTGACTGATGCATAGACAATCATTGGATTTGGATAGCTGTTTCTCACGGCATTCATGTGAGCCTGGACAGTAATTGGCGGCACGTTTTTATCTGAAGCTTTAGAGTTAACAATAACTGATATGACTTGACTAATTGTCCGTGAGTTGCAAATGTTGTATCGCCAGGTTCCTTTCTGAAAGAGATCAACATTGTACATTAACTAACCGAAAAAAAGAGGCAATACAAGGCAATGTGAACATAAAAATAGCAAATCAAGCTTGAAAGCTTCTGAGGATGTCATGAAGAATGAGAAGTAAATGCAAAAAAGTTTGACTTATTTTCTTATACCTTGGGGCCATAGGAAAATGTGTCCCACACAACCCTTGTAGTCCTCGGCACTTTTAAGAAACATTGTTTTTTAGAATATGTGTTATGCTTTTACCTTTAGGCCTCCTGCACATGACAATGTGCACATCACAGGCTGCAAACAACGGATGTGTGGTCTGTTTGTGTGTCGTACGTGCAGACAGACGTATGTGCCCAGGGACCGCAGACTGTGCCAATAGTGCCAGGACCAGGAGGCACGAGGATGAGGTCCACTTCCTGTTAGTCTGCTTTAAATACTCAGCAGTGAGGGACACTCACTTCATGGGACTATCAAATCTCCTCCTAGGATTCTGCTCCATGGAGGAGGAACAGGAAATCCCCATCCTGCCGGGGGAAGAGGAGACCACAATGGCCATAGCTGCACAATATGTCACTGCCTGCCATAGGCTGAGAGACGTGTGATATACCAGGGACTGAAACATAATAACACCCCGAACCACATGTCCCCCTTTGCTGTTCCCCGTGACCCTGTACCCCACCTTTATTCCCCACAATCCAATATTTTATAAATGGGTTGGCAATGCTAACTTGTTTTGGTCCTGCCAATAAAGCTTCTTTGAATTTGAATTCAAGCCAGTGACAGGAGAAGATCCTGGCTGGGCCATAAACGCAGGGAGGAATAGGGCCTGCTCTGAGTTTTGTGGCTCAGGCAGTCAGCTTGTACACAGAGTTCGGTAAACCAGAGCCTTGTGTATGAACTCATGTTCATGTGCGTGAGGTCTTATATTAATGTTATTTGTGTGGTTGTTTTAATTATTAATACAATATTCCTGGGGGCCAGGATATGGTGGTATTGCCATGGTGCAAACATTTATATGGGGAAGATGGTCTTGTCTTCCTAGGGCACCAAAATTCCTTGCCCCAGCCTTACTGCATGGAATCTGTAGTCCCCCTAAGGTTCTCCACCACCACAAATGATAGAGGCTGCACGTAGAGGAAAAGAAGCTATTCAGGAAAACAGTTTTAAGGCACACCGGCAGTAAGAGACATAAGACCAGGTAAGAAGCTTAGGGGCTTCTTTTTCAAAAATATTGTGCCAAATTGTCAAGAACTAATATTGTAGGGCAGGCATTTCTCTAACTTTTTGTAATTCCCATATGAAGGACAATATTAACCCCAGTCATGGATGGAACAAGAACACCCACAAAATGTAGACTTTTATGAAAATACTACCTACATTGGGGAAGATTTATTTATAATGGCACATTCTTCACCAAGTTTTATAACCATTGTACCTTGTGTGACACGCCGGAATTACAAAGAGGTTCCAACCTCTTAGTGGCTTCTACTGAAAACAAGTGTAATAGAGAGATGTGCACACCTTTTGTTTTTACGATCCATTTCAGATATTGAGTTACAAATACACATACATATAAGTGTTACCATTTTACTTTACTGTACCTCAGCTGTTCCTGGGATTGCAAGCCTAGAAGATTTCGAAGTGGAGTTACTGGTAAAATCAGCTTGGGTATATATTTTGCCTTTTGGATCTTGTAACTTAATGTTTGGTACTTCAGATTGCCATGTGACTAGAAAGAAAGTGTCATTTCCCACAGTTCTGTCAATGATGACGGTGCCACTTAAACATTTGCTTGGCTCAACAGTTGACCCAGAGCTTTCCAGCTGTCAGAAACATAAACAACATTTTAAACCACCGCCCTTAGTGGTCCTATGCTCAAGAATACAGGGGCACAACACTTCCAGTGGGGTGCTAGAAGATGAGGGAACAGGGGTCTCGTCAATGGAATAGGGAGACAGGTGGGTTTTCTGGATATCCATCATAGCTAGTGAGCACATTGCAGCCAATAAGTTAATGTCAGAAAGTAGGGCAGTGCTTCACAACCTCTAAGCCATGTGCACACGACTATGCTCGATCTGTGAAAAATGAGCCGTGGACTGCACACTTGACCACAGTGCTGGGGTTGGGGAAAAATTAAGGTACAGAGTCCCTTTTTCCCTGCAAAACAACAGCGTGATTACAGATGAGCGCTGATATTTTGAAGAGAAGAAGGGACTCCATGCATCATTTTTAACTATGATGAATAGAGTCCCATCCCCGACACTGAGGTCAGTCCGCAAAATCCAGTCAGCATTTTTTTGTCCTCATACACCCTTAGTGTTGGCTTATTTTTTCATCCATATACTGTAAATTCTGCTTTACGTACACTATTTGCCCACTTTCCTTCTAACATACCATTGCTTGTACGTGGGTCTGTAAGAGTTATATTATAGCATAAAATGCTTTGATGGCACAGATAATGCTGAGTGCTGTAGTATTCTTCTTGTTAAATCTGACAGATACTGAAGGTAAAATTAGCTTGGGTATAACCAATTAGCTTGGATGTAGCATTATACTACACATTACACACTTTTAGCCCTAGTAGCGGTCCACTACATGCCCCCTTTTTGCCTCCATTTTAAACTTGACTTTTCAATTTGGGGGGTATTTTCCCTGCACCAGTGCCGGATGCTGCAACCAGTTCAGACCAGCCAACCTGTTAGGCCTTTACAAGTGTCATAAAAGGCATCTACTCCTCCTTGCTTATTTATTCCCTCCCCTTATCCATCCACACTTTTTTCTGCTACAGAATATACACACACTCACCGGCCACATTATTAGGTACACCTGTCCAACTGCTCGTTAACACTTAATTTCTAATCAGTCAATCACATGGCGGCATTTAGGCATGTAGACATGGTCAAGACAATCTCCTGCAGTTCAAACCGAGCATCAGTATGGGGAAGAAAGGTGATTTGAGTGCCTTTGAACGGGGCATGGTTGTTGGTGCCAGAAGGGCTGGTCTGAGTATTTCAGAAACTGCTGATCTACTGGGATTTTCACGCACAACCATCTCTAGGGTTTACAGAGAATGGTCCAAAAAAGAAAAAACATCCAGTGAGCGGCAGTTCTGTGGGCGGAAATGCCTTGTTGATGCCAGAGGTCAGAGGAGAATGGGCAGACTGGTTCGAGCTGATAGAAAGGCAACAGTGACTCAAATTACCACCCGTTACAACCAAGGTAGGCAGAAGAGCATCTCTGAATGCACAGTACGTCGAACTTTGAGGCAGATGGGCTACAGCAGCAGAAGACCACACCGGGTGCCACTCCTTTCAGCTAAGAACAGGAAACTGAGGCTACAATTTGCACAAGCTCATCCAAATTGGATAGTAGAAGATTGGAAAAACGTTGCCTGGTCTGATGAGTCTCGATTTCTGCTGCGACATTCGGATGGTAGGGTCAGAATTTGGCGTCAACAACATGAAAGCATGGATCCATCCTGCCTTGTATCAACGGTTCAGGCTGGTGGTGGTGGTGTCATGGTGTGGGGAATATTTTCTTGGCACTCTTTGGGCCCCTTGGTACCAATTGAGCATCGTTGCAACGCCACAGCCTACCTGAGTATTGTTGCTGACCATGTCCATCCCTTTATGACCACAATGTACCCAACATCTGATGGCTACTTTCAGCAGGATAATGCGCCATGTCATAAAGCTGGAATCATCTCAGACTGGTTTCTTGAACATGACAATGAGTTCACTGTACTCAAATGGCCTCCACAGTCACCAGATCTCAATCCAATAGAGCATCTTTGGGATGTGGTGGAACGGGAGATTTGCATCATGGATGTGCAGCCGACAAATCTGCGGCAACTGTGTGATGCCATCATGTCAATATGGACCAAAATCTCTGAGGAATGCTTCCAGCACCTTGTTGAATCTATGCCACGAAGAATTGAGGCAGCTCTGAAGGCAAAAGGGGGTCCAACCCGTTACTAGCATGGTGTACCTAATAAAGTGGCCGGTGAGTGTATATTTCTTTCCTGAGCTGGTGATATAGATTAGTGCTATAAGGTGACACTTTAGATTATGCAACTGTTATTAAACATCCAAATAGTTCTCTCTATGATCATGACTTGTTCTGCCCACAGTAGGTATGCTCAAGTAGTATAAACAGTAAATCCTCAAGCTGTGTGAGCAAGGGATGTGATAAATATACTGGGATAAATAATATTCCTGTGATTTGTTTATTTTTGGAAGACACTCAGATTCAACTAAAAATGTAAAAAAAAAAACCCTGCCCACACGCATATATAGAGATACACACAGAGGGGGGGATTTATCATAAGCTGGCCCTTGTGTGCTTAGACCTCATGTTGTATCCGCCGGCCGTTCTGTCTGGCAGACAAAACTACGTTAGATCCGACCTGGTTTAGCTTTCAGTAAAAATTTGCAAACATTCACTGGTGAATGTTCGATGACTTTTAAAAATTACGTAGGCACAGCTTAGGAACGCCCAGTGTGCGCCCAGTCTGCCGGCAGCTGTGCCCCTCCACGTCCACATGGTGTGGAGGTGGCGTAGTCCCTGGAATAATCACAATTTATTGTGAAAGAAATTGAGATTATTTCAGTGCTTCTACACCAAAAAACTGGCATAGAATCACTGATAAATCTCCCCCAAAGTGTACAAGTACAAGTCAAGTACAAAGATGTCCAACCTGAAAAGAGATGTCACCAGTTGATGGCTGAATTCCACTGAAGGCATCAATCAAACCATTACTGTCCACTTTATCAGTTGCTTTGTAGTTTAATCCTTCTGTAAAAAAAAAAACACAGCCACTCAAAATGTTTTTTGCCACTTTCATCTTCACACAAGTAGTCAGGTTGTACATTGCATGAATGTGTAGCAAAAGTCGGACTAACATTGACCAAAGTAATAGCATAGTATAGAAAATAGCAGAATATCAGGACAAAGTGCACAATATCAGAACAAAAATAGAATGAACCCTCCATAGACTGAAGGCAGGTCAGCTCCCAGAGTTGAGGTTCTGTCGTCTAAAAGTAGTATAATTGACTGTCAGCTCTGCTACATATCGGGGGGAAAAAAACTCATATATGAGTTCAGTCCTCAGCATGGCTCTCATTATGGCCGTGATCATGGACTGATCATTGACTGATCACGGAATTTTGTGAAACAGGCCTAAGTTGTATTATTTGCTTGTGAAGGTAGTCCCAGTGTATCCATCCACTTACCCCATATTTTTTCAAATTTTGTTATACAATTTCATTTTTGGTATGACCCATATTTTAAATTATATTAAATTTCCTCCTGTATGCTTCAAGAAGAGGCATCTTTTCATATCCGTTAGTGATAGAGGCATACTTCCCTGGAAGCTTCTTATAAAACCTGTGTAGCAAAGTTATCATACTCTGTGCTAAAGAGTGATCTAATATCTGTACATTTCTGCCGGTGCATTGCTTTCCGCCGGTGTATGACCCCTTAGTTCCTGTAACGTTAAGCCCACCTGTCATTTCAGCAATGTCTTCCAGGGCCTGGGAGGCACTAGGTCCAAGAGCAATGAAATGAATTATAGAACCACTATATTTTATATTAGGAAAACACAGTGTAGTGTCAAAGTTGTCTTCTCCATCTGTCAGTAAGACAATTTCAGTGCCATGTGTTGATCCATCAAATTTTTCGTTTACCTGGAAATAGGTGATAAATACATTTTTGTGAATTGAAAATGTGTATGAAGTTTTAAGTCAGTGAAACTATTAAAGGAAAAGTGTCATCAGGAGCCCTTTTTTTGGCTCCCCCATGTCCCCATAGATAATAGTATACACACTGCCAACGAGTTTTTACAGTAAAATGGCTTTTGGCATTCTATCTGTCTGGTTCACATGGCTGAGGTTGGTCCAGGATATGCTCTGGGAGCATGGGCTATTTTTAGTGTACTGGCTGTACTCTAAAACAAATATAAAAGTACTTTGACAGGTCTCCATTAGTGTCAGTGGTTATTTGACCTTTTGGTGGTAAGAAATTGAGTGATTTGGGAATTTTTTCAGAAACCAAACAATGACCTCACATCCAAACACAAAATATTGCTATAGAAGTCTTATAAAATGATGACTTACCCTAAAACCTGTCAGGATTCCTTGGCAAATGTCTGTTCCACTACTCAGCCTAGTTGGTAGTAGAGATTTTAGATAGTTTCTTTGGACATTGCTGGTAATTTTTACTAACTGTGAAATTTCATGAGTTTGATGTGAGAATGTGACTATTCCAACATAGGATCCAGTTTCAACAATCTGAGTAATGAAAACTTCTGCAGCCTGATAGAGTCTGCCAATCCGATTATCCTATAAGTATAACACAATGAACAGTTCATGTTTATGAGATTTAAATAGGAAAGAAGATTAAGCGATAATAAGTCTTTGTAAGGAATGGAACAAGTGATAGGTAAAGGAGCGGCAGTATGCATCCTACTAGTTCCCTGCTGGCCTCTAGTACCTGATCCTATCTCACCCCATAGGAAATGCCAGGATCTCCTGTATTTCAAGATGGAAGAAGAAATTGTAGGGTGATTTTGAGATCTTGTAGACTTTAATAACTTACACTATACATGCTCCAGGAAACATCCAGTACAAGAGTTATCACTCTGTCTCTTTTCTGAATAAGTGAAAAAGATGGGACAGGAATATTGGTGCTGCTCATTGGAGGAGTGGATGTTATATCAGTAGAGTTCATTATAACTTCCCATGTACTGAGTGAGTTACACATTTTATTTTGTAGAGTTGGTGCTTCAATGTTATGGTTAGTGGAATCACAAAATTCCGAGACCTGATGAAAAAAAAGAATGAGCACAATGTTAAAATGTTTGCACCCTTGACTGACACAGTTGCAATTTACATGCGGAATAAGGCAGCGCCTTTCCGTTTGCTGGCATCGTTCATGTACTGTATATATTTATATGGGGATAGATTCTTTTTTTTCCTGGGGGGGGGGCTGTATATATTTATATGGGGCCAGATTTTTCTCCTGGGGCTGGATAATGTTTATACTGGGGGGGTTTATGTACATTTATATGGGGCCTGATACGGTTTATACTCCGGGGGGGGGGGCTGTATATATTTATATGGGGCTGAATACTGTATATAATTAAACTGAGGGGGTGGGCTGCTGTTGTAGTGGAGTGGGGCACTGTGGCTGCTGTGAGGGGGGGATAGGTGGTTAGGTGTGGAGCACTGTGGCTGGTGAGGTGTGGGGTAGTGTGACTGCTGCTGGGTGGGTGATGGGGCACTGTGGCTGTTTGGTGGAGCCTTTTGGCTGCTATTGGGGTACTGGCTATTGGTTGCTGTGGAGACACATACTGGCCATTCCAATTTCTGAGGTTGCATTCACACGGGGCTATTGTGTTATGGTTGCTTTTCATAACGCACAGACTCTTCCTGAGATCACCTGTTGAAATAAGATTGCGTTTGTATCACATTAAGAAAATGCAGGAGGAGTCTGTGTTTTGAAATGCAACAAAATCACCATGCTTGAATAAAACCTCAGGTTATTGTTATTTAACAAGACATTCAGCTTTGTGGTTGCCCTCATAGGGCTGAATGTAATGGTAATTCTATATAAATTACAATTGTAGAGTAATAAAATTCGGCCCCTTTAAGGCAACCACTAGGCTGATGTGGCCCCCAGTGAAAATTAGTATGACACCCCTGCTCTAAGCAAACACTTCATCATTCCTCTGGGCTATGAAATGCTGTGTGCTGACAATGTACTTAGATTACCAGGGTACTGGTTTATCTACACTTTTATTGAGCTTCTGATCTGTCTACTAGTATCTGACACATAGAAAAAGAGAGGTGAGACACATGAGAGCTGATGAGATCCATGAGATGGATATAAAATACAATGACACTCTCACCTATAACTCACCTATAACTCACACTGTCAGCTCAGGCAGTGCCTGTGTCTGAGATGAGGCAGAGAGCACATGCAGACAAGCAAAGCTATTCATGAGAAGAATCCGACCATAGTCAAAAGATTTACAGTCGGATCCAGGGGCAACCAAAATTGTATACACCAAGACTGATAGAGACAGGTTGGAATTACATCTGTTAAATGCTGTATTTTTGTTAACAACTGTGAATTATTATATTATTTTGCTATCCTGAGTATATTTAAGAATCTTTTCTTCAGGGGAATACCACTTTAAGGCTGGCGTTTAAAGCGATAGTCATCCCCCCCCATGCCTCAACGTGTCACAATGTGAATTCTGTAGTAAGAGTTAGGTCTCATGCACACAAACATATCCCCGTACGGCTACGGCCAAGCGGGCATACGTCCGCACAAGATGCATTGCAATGCATTGTACACGGCCCGTAACACGAGGATAGGATTTGTCCTATCTTTTCCTTGTGTACAGAGCGGTATGGTGTCGCACATGCCATTGCCATCTATGGGGGGCGTATGTACGGCCACAAGCCACCGGCCATACATTTGTCCCCCAAACGGACATTGATATTGATGACCTCTCGACTTAAATAAAAGCTCCAGTTCCAAAGCGGTGGTTATCCCAGCGGCAACAGGCTTTTAAAATTAACTGGGCACTTATGACATTAATACTCACAGATGATATTGCTTGTGAATACATAATGGATTGCTTGATATTCTGACTCTTCTCTGGAACGAAAACACAACCATGTTCATACAGTCCAGTTTTTGGGTCAATAGAGCACCATTTTAAGTTACAAGAATTTCCTTGACACTGATCTTGTCTCTTTACATTAAGACCAAGGATGTACTTGGAACACCTGGAATAGATATAGCACATGTTATTTCACGACAAAATTTACAAGGAAGATATAAATAAGAAACATGTTTGTAGAAGGAAGAAGATATAGAAGATTGGATGGACTCTTTAAGGACCAAACTGTTTGGGCCCTAAGGACCCAGCATTTATTTAAATTTTTCCATCCTTACTTCCAGAAGGCGCAACTTTTTTTTATTTTCCGGTCTACATAGGCAAGATTTATTCTCTTTATAACTCTTTATATGGAGGAGAATTAAACAAAGAGGCAATATGCTTCTTTTTTTTTTAATTAAAGGAAATCTACCACTAGTCTACTGGTGGTAGTGTGTCCTAATTAGACTGCTTGATCAGTCTAGGGGATGGGGGGACCATTTTTAGCAGGTTTTTAGACATCATTATTAATGAATTATGAACTTTGTAAAGCAGCAGTGCCAGAGCGCCTCTCGGCTTGGCTGGCTTTTAATTTACTCACGCACCCTGCTGCAAGCCGTGTCCTGCTCTCAGCGAGGGAATTACGATGCGGCCAGTGACGTCAGAGGGCCGGAGCATGGAGAGAGCAAGGCGAGGAGGTCCCTCACTGCGCTGTTATGTCAAATTAATCCAGTAGAAAAGTAGATCACAAATTTATTGAACTTCGGACAGGTGAACTACACTTTTCAGGAGTGAACCTCTCCCTTCATCAGGTTCCTAAAACTCTATTACCACTGAGATGAAGGTGGTCCTTTGGGATAACCCATATGTTCCCTCTAGAGATGAGCGAGCACTAAAATGCTCGAGTGCTCGTTACTCGAGTCAAACTTTTCCCGATGCTCGAGTGCTCATATCGAATAATGAACCCCATTGAAGTCAATGGGAGACTCGAGCATTTTTCCCTGAAAGAACACATTGAAAGATCACAGTGAAGAACACATTGCAGATGTTTCCATACATCTGCTAACTTATTCAAAGACACGCGTGCTGAACAGTGTTCTCCACAAAAGTATGTGAAAAACAATATGTGTGAAAAACACATTGCAGTATTATGGCTTTTTTTTGCATGACTAGATTAAATTTTTAGGTACAATTTTTTCTTCCATCAGACTTTTTGAAGACTTTTTGTTTTAAAGTTTTGGGAGACCGAAAGAACAAAGATTTCCTTTTTGTTCTTGCTTTTTATGTTTTCTACTATTCACTGTACAGGCAAAATAATAGGATTTGTTTTTTCTCTTATTTTTAGGGAATATACTAAAGTGTAAATAAAGGAGAAATAGTGGTGTATTTCTTTTTTACTTTATCTTATTAAACTTCATTCCACTTTTTATGTTATATCAATCCCCATTGCCTCCAATGACCTCCGCTGAGCAGGAGGGAGCAGGGTGGGGAGATGGAACCTACTGTGTCTTTACAATCTATGTTTGACACACTATACATTGGATGCCTCCGTCTGCTTTCCTGAGGTATACGCTGAGAATATAACATAAACATGATGTGAATCTAGAGTTGTATAAATAACAATAAATATAATGTAAGCACCTTGTTGCTTCTACTTTTCCATTTGTTGCAATGTAGTATGGTGTGTCTGCGTTATACTCATCGAAGACGCCCCATCGCAGATGAGCCCATTCATGGACAAACACTCTTCCTGAGGACATAATAAATAATATACGTTACAAAATATCAGCAGTACTGATGAGCAATCATTTAAGGTTAATTGGTCCAAACTGATGTTGCTCCAATTGTTCTGTTAATTGGTATATAAATGCAAAAAAAAAAAATTGTATGCAAACTGAGACAGTGTTTTGGGCTGCACGGGTAATATTTCTAGGCTTTATTCTTGGCTGGTAACTCCCACCAGTACACTTCCTTATATTAATAAGTGGGAGACAAAACTGGGAGAAGAGCGCCACTTGCGAGACAGCTGTTTTATATGGTCTATCTATTTATCTCTGATTGAGGTGGGCTACAAGGTCCTAATGTTCTGGTATATGGTCCAGCAGAGGCTCTCCCATATCTTCCCTGACTCTTCAGCTTCTTGTTTCAGAAGTTGTGGTCAGGAGCGATTTTTTTACATACTTAGTGAACTTGCCTGACACTATGTTGATTCTGGGTATAGGTACATGGACTGATCTTTAAAGGGGTATTTCCACGAAGACAAGTTTCTTAAATGTACACAATAACAAAATAACACATTCTCTAATTTAATGTTTTTAACAAAAATACAGCACTTCACAGATATAACAGATTACAATCTGTTTTAGATATAATTACAATCAGTCTTGGTGTACACAATTTCAGTTGCCCCTGGTTCCCAACCTAGTATCTTCAGACTTTAGGGTCAGCAGCCATTTTGGTTTTCTGTCTGACGGACATAGAGCTGAGATTACTGTCACTCTCTGTTCCCTGCACTCTAGCCCCTCCCCTTCCTGGACGGAGCTCACACATTGATACACACACGCTGAGTTCTTGCCGGCAGCAGTGTGAGGAGAACTACAAGCTACAGACAGATAAGTTCTTTATCTGGGGAGGAAGGCTCAGATCTAGCAGTGTGTTGTGGAATAAGCATCTCATGGATCTCATCATATCCGATCTTTCTCATTTCTTTGTACTATAATCGGACACATAGAAAATGTGCAGATACTAAAAGAAAGTGTATATAAACCTTGTACCCTGATAATATAACCACATTTTCAGCTCACAGAACTGGATGGCTCAAATTAAAAGTAAAGGAATAAAATAATATTTATTGTGTCAATATCACTATGGGATTAAAATTTGAGAATTTTCTTTAATGGGCAAACCCCTTTAAATTCACACATGGTCACCTATAAAAACCACCTGGCAGATACCTGATGTTTTTTTACAGGACAAAAAAATAAGTTTTTATTTAAATAAAAAAATTTGAAAAAATAGCTTTTGTTTTTTTTTTTATTTTCAGTACCTTTTACCTTAGTAATGGTAGTGTTTATTAGATGGCACCTATTACTAAGGCCAGGGCTTAGTGTTAGCCAATAAAATGACCAATTCTAACACACTGAGAGCTGGGTACAATCCATTATGGGGTGGCTGCAGACTGGTAAGGCTGCTTTATTCGGTCTGGCTGGTTATAGAATTTTTTAAATAAAATCAGTAATTCAACAATAAGAATGTGATAGTAAGCCAAGCAGCAGCAGCTTGACATTACTGAGGTGGAAAAACCAACTGTTTCTGGGCCCAATAATGCCAAAACGCCGTCACCCCAGTACCTGACCATCCAATTACTGAATTGAACCTGGTCGTTACTGGTACCCTTGCTGGTGATGGTTGTTGAGCTTGTAAATACTTACCCTAAGTTTAAAAAATACATCATTTTTCAATTTTTATATTATAATTCCCCAAAACACCCTAGTTACCCATTTTATAAAAATAAATTATTGATCAATAAGTAGTCAACTGCAAGCATCTGAAATACAAAAAATGAAAACAAAAATGCACTGGAAACGTGGTATATAAGTTTGTTGCACAAGGTTTAAAGGGAACCTGTCATCAGAAATGGTCCTAATAAACCACTACTAGTATATTTTTAAGCAGCTTAACACCTTCCAGATCATGTTTCTTTCATGGCTCAACGTGGTTCCATCATGCAGAAAATAAACTTTAAAGTGTGATATAAACTGGTATAAAGTCAAGGAGGGGGGGAGTTTAACATTGAAGTTAAGATCTCCCCACGTCCTCCCATGTGATTGACATAATGCACTGGACTTCAGGAGATCTGCTTAGTGATGTTTCTGGATGCAGAACTATACATTACATTGAAGGGGGCGTTCTAGGCAAGGAGAGTTTGACTTCAATGTTAAAATGACTTTACTTTATACAACTAATTCACATCTCACTTCAAATTCAATTTTCTGTATTATGCCACCATTCAGGACCATGAAAGAAACATTATCTGGATGGTGTTTAGCTGCATGACAACATAATAGTAGTGGTTTCTTACGTCAATATCAGCTGACAGGTTCCCTTTAATGTCTTAGCGCAATAGGATGTGCATGTACGTTGGGAAATGCGGTCAGTTGTTGCATCCCGACGTACATGTACGTCTCGGCGATCACTCGGGCCCAGTAGAAGAGCCCGGGCGATCGCTGAGGGAGTTCCGCAGTATGTGACAGCTTGGCTCCCACAGTAACAGCTGGGATCGTGTCATAGTGACCGCGGCATCTATGGAGCAGAGCACGGAGGTGCCAACTGGTTCCAAGGCAGCCCTGGGGTCCTATGAAGTTCCCCAGGACTGCTGGCAGTAGGTGCAGCATATGCAGAATGCATAGGCTGACTATGTAATATGCTGCAATACATAAGTATTGCAATATATTACATTGAACAAATCACTTGTTCATGTCCCACCCTTGAACAAAGTGAAACAGTAAAAAAAAGGTTAAAAAAAAGTGTAAATAAAAATAATATAAATAAATTAATAAAGATCCCCTGATACCCCATCACAAAAATTTTGTTAAAAAAGCTGCAAACATTACGATATTTTCACATCCAACCTCCTAAAAAAAAGGATAAAATGTGATCAAAAAGTTACTTTTAACCAACATGATACCATTAAAAATTACAGCTTGTCCTGCAAAAAATAAGCCCTAAAACAGCTCCAGATATAAAAAAAAATAAAAATGTTATGCCTTTTAGAACATGGTGATGCAAAAACAAGCAAATTTCTCGACAAATGAGTTTTCTATTGTGCAAAACAAGGTAACCATAAAAAATCTATATAAATGGGGTATCGCCGTAATTGTGGTGACCTATATAATAAAGATAACATATTATTTTTATTGTACAGTGAACGGCCTACAAAGAAAAAACTAAAAACCCTAAACCAGAATGAATGATTTTCTTATTCTCACCAAGAAAGAGTTAATAAAATCTCATCAATTAGCTATTGAACCCCCCTAAATGATTCAAATCAAAAGTGGATCTCATCCCGGAAATAATAAAGCCCCCATATGTCCATGTTACAATAAAATAAACATTTTATGACCTGTAAAATGTGACAATGCAGATCTGCTCTGAATGGCGCCTCCTTCCATGCTATGCCCAGGCGTGTGCCCATACAGCAGTCACTACCACATATGGGGTATCAGTGTACTCAGGAGAAATTGGGTATTAAACTTTGTGGAGCCATATGTCATTTAAACCATTGTGAATTTTTAATTTTTGGCCAAAATTAATGTATTGTCAAAAAAGTTACAAATTGTAAATTTCACCTCCACTTTGTTTTTACCCCTAGTGAGAAAGTGAGAGGTGTTGTGTGGGAAAACCGCTATCTGTCTTACAGGCAGATGAAATGCTGGTGGTAAAAGCCCTGGATTTGTCTGCAGTGACCCAAGGGTTAATGCAGACATGTGGTAAGCAGGAATAGTCTGTTTTGTCTGTGTTGGCCTAGCTTACACAGACACATTGGTAATGTCCGTACTGGGCCTGCTTATTATGGAGTAGGGGTAGGCTGGTAGTGGGACTCCTACTCCACCCGGGCTTCGGTCCAGGGCTTTTGTATAGCCCACAGGTGCGGGTCACAGGCCTCGTTAGGGCCTGATTTAGTCTGCAGGCCAGAAGCAGTAGGAGAGGCCCTACCTGGAGAGCTGAAAGCGAGATTGCATTCTCACAGCAAAGGTAACTGAGGGTCTCCTGTCTTACTGCTGGCCAAGAGCGTGTGCCAGGCAGCCTGGTACCCGGATAGCTAGGGTCCTCCAAATGTATTAGACAGCGCCTAGCCGGGCAGGAATTACTTTATAATGTTTTTGCATGTGCCTAAGCCAAGGCTGAATTTGTGTTCTGTTTTGCAAGTGTGAATAAACACATAAGTTGGACTTTTAAACCTGCGTGTGTCACTGCTTCCTGCACTGCTACCAGTCAACTACCAGAGCAATTCCCCACACCCTGTAAAACACCTAAAGGGTTAACAAACTTATTAAAGTTGGTTTCTCATACATTGAGGAGTGTCATTTCTATAATGGGGTAATTTATGGGTTTTACTATTATTAGGCTTCTTAAAGTCACTTGAAAACTGAGCAGGTGCCTGTAAACGTAGGTTTTGGCGCCATAACAACCGAGGAAAATGAGAGTATGCGGAAAAAGCCATGGAAACATAAAGCATTTATGGAAAACATTTGGGAAATGTTATTTATAAAGTTATTTGGGCGCTTTGACTATCTACTTAAAAAGAAAATAATTTAGAACTTTAAAAATTGAGAATTTTTTCAAATTTTTGACAAATTTCTATTTTTTTTTATAATTAAACGCAAAATATAGCATCCAAATATTTCCACTAATTTGAAGTACATTTCTGATGAGAAAACAGTCTCAAAATTACCTGGATATGTTAAAGTATTTGAAGGTTATAACCACTTATACACAGGCTGATTTAAAAAATTGTGCTTGGTCCGGAAGCTCTAAAGTTAAGCTCCTTAAGGGGTTAATGATTTGGCCCAGGAACAAAAAGGTTAAGAACTCACTCCACATTCAAGAAGGTGAAATATAACCCGTAGACCAGCTTTTAGTTGCTCTAATTGTAGAAATTATAAACTGTAAAGTGCTGCACCATAAAGATACAGGTACTTGGCTGTCCCCTCTTTACTTATTAAATAATAAAGCTCTGAATTTGTAATTCCATGCTTGTTGCTTGAATAGTTTTTTTTACATGACAATATATATCGAAAAGAAGTATAAGATCCGACAGATCTGTCGGATCTTATACTACTTGAAATCTTCCACCGTTCTTCACTGGAGGGTGGAGGGTGGACTCACACTCACCCCCTTCCCAGACTCTATTCATATTTCGAAAAGGGGCATTTAGATAATTCACAATCAACATCTATTTATTTATATAAACCTAAATTAAATGCCCATTCCTTAAATGTTTCGTACCTCGAGGTCCATAAACTGTGAGTAGATTGTCATCCAGTAAAAAATTAGGTGTTAGGTGGATGTACCTCCCTGGTTCCCCACAGCGACCATATTGTAGAGTGTAAGGATCATCTCTGTACTTCAGGTAGGAGTCCGCAATGACAACATCAGCCTAGATGAGAACCATGCAGAAATTGAATCAATAATCATCCCAAAATACAATCAAAACTGTTCATAAGTCACAACCTTAAAACGTTTGATACATCTTAGGCCCAGTTCACGCGTCATTGGTTTCTTTTACAATCTCCGTTTTAGAATGTTATATCCTATTTCATATATATGACACAGTGATAATGTTAAATATGACATCCTCGTGACTGTATAAATATAAATGGTCTCTTTTCAGAAGAATATAGAAAGAAGGATTATCACACTTTTCTTCCAGCAGATAGAAATGATACTATCTGTAGCTGCCCATGTGATGCTGTGCTGAGGCATTATGTGATTAATAACATACAATAATAACAGACGTCTTATAGATTGGCGTGCTCCTTTAAAATAAAAACTTACATTCTAAATTGAATGGCATTCTAAATTTTTTTTTTAAAGGTAAACATAAAGGAACATTATAGAATAATAATACTCAACCTTTTCATAGGTCTCTGTTTTACTCTTGGTGTAATTTCTGTTCGGCCAGGATGAAGGGATTAGGATTTTCACACTTCTTATAAAAAGTCGTTTCTTTGTAGCATAAAATAGGTATGTTGTTGCTTCTTTAACCATATCCTGAAAAAAGGAAGAGAGTATAAAACATTTATAAAACAGATTCCCATCATTTTATATAGTTTTCATACATAGGACCATAACACTCAATGAAACATCATGAAAATAATTGCCTAAATAGTGAGTAAGAAGTCTGCACAAATATTGCAGCAGGGGATAAACAGTATACACGTTTTAATAACTTCTATATGGTACCTGGATTTTTGTGATTATTTTAGGGTCTTCTTGTAAATTTGGGTTAATGGCAATAACAATGTCTTCATATCCACCATTGTCAAGCTTCACCATAGAGCTCTCAGCTTTCCAGAAGATAACACATGCCACAGTGATCCATGCAAACATCCAGAGTTTCATCTTCTTCCCTGCGCAAGCTCCTGTGCCTGAGGTGAGTGTGAAAGGCTGCAGTATATATCTTTGTTTTATAATCTGTTACCACTGGAGATGCTCTGTATATTTACCTGCCAGTAAATGATGGAAGAGGTGAATTCCCCTTGAAGAATAGGTCAATAATCTAATATGAATCTTAAACTGCTCTCAAACTGCAAACACATGTTTAGAAATGGTAAAGAATTAAAGAGAACCCGTCATGCAAAATAACCCCCCCCAGCAAAATTGCGCCATCCTCCCCCAATAAAGTTGTAGCAAAAACGTGGCAGAATCAGGGTCGGTCCTGAAGGGAAAAACTGAAATGCCTCCACAATTAAAAGAGTAAGAGGACAACTGCTATGGGATCGCGGCAGAACCCAAATCCCCGTCGGACAATGCACCGTGGGATCGCGACAGGACCGGGTAAGTAAATCTGCCCCACTGTATATACAACATATACACAAATATACAGCATATGTACACACATCCAGTATATACAATATATACACATATATAAAGAATATATAAATACATACATTTAAATATGGCTCTTTTCTCCTCAGGAAAATGGTGCTCAGCTTCAGAAAGGAGCAGCTTTTCCACTCATCGTCGCATCAGGCCTGTAACATGGGGTCGGGATATGATGGCGGGGTCATATGACGTGACCTACTGACCCGACAAGGGGAAGGTGAAAGTAATAGAGAGGGCAGGCAGGCCGCATTTGAGGTGGGCATGCCGGACTGTTCACCTGCAGTCAGGAGAGGTAGTGGGACGGGTCTAGGGGCAAGTCATTAACAAGTTATAATTCAGCTGTCCGTTTGCTGTTTTTAGGAACCTGCCAGCAGGAACATAGGGGGCAGACCCAGGAGCACATTAATAAATTATGCTTGGCTCATCCATATCAGGCTCCCCTGCATCGCAGGACCCGGCTGCTACAGCTATTGTTACGCACCTGGCCATCCCAAGAGTCTATGTACAGCCATCCCCACAGTCTATATACAGCTCCCTAAAGTCTATATACAGCTCCACAAAAATCTATATACAGACCCCCACCAGTCTATTTGTATGCAGCCCCCTCACAGTTTATTTAAAGCCCTACCCCAGTGTATATACAGACCCCCACAGTCTATTTGTATGCAGCCTCTTCATAGTTGATACAGAGCCCCCCATAGTTTATACATAGCTCCCACTACAGTCTATATACAGCCCCCTCTATAAGTCTATTTGGATGCTGCCCCTCAGTTTATGTACGGCCTCACAACCCCCACAGATTCCAGTAATGTCCTCACAGCCCTCCCAGCAATTCCCACAACTCCCCAGTAATGTCTACACAGCCCCCCTAATGTCCTCACAGCGCCTCCAGTAATATCCCCCACAGCCCCCCAGTAATGTCCTCACAGCCACTTCCACTAATGTCACCAGAGGTCCCCAGCAATGTACCCTACAGCCCCCCAGTAATGTCCTCACAGCCACTTCCACTAATGTCACCAGAGCTCCCCAGCAATGTACCCTACAGCCCCTCAGTAATGTCCTCACAGTCCCTTATTGTCCTCTGTGTGCAGTGTACCAGGAGTCAGCCACAGTTTCTTGATGTGATGTGAGGACAACTCAGGAAAGGCCTGGCTCAGGGGCGTAACTACAGTGGTAGCAGCCATAGCAATTGCTATGGGGCCCACAGTGTCATGGGGCCCCGTCATCCAACCTAACACTAAAGAATAGAGGATGTGCACCATTATATACATATTTTGCTGCACATTGTACATTATAATATGTATATAACATATATGTGATGTATATATGCTGTACGTCTGTATATGGCACTATATGTGGGTGTATATGTGTTGTGTATATGCTCTATATGTTGTAAGTGTATAAATGTGTGTATGAGTCAAGAACTATATGTTTATGTACATAAATATATGTATACATGAGTGTAATATACACATTTTAAAGTGGGAAGGGGGGGCGCCATTCTGATATCTGCTATGGGGCCCTGTCTTTCATGGTTACACCTCTGGCCTGGCTGCAGCCATCTTCCCCTTCCCTCAGGACTGCTGAGACTGTTAGTGGTGAGGAATCACAAAAGATGACTTCTCAGCAGGAGGTGAGAACACACACACTGCCAGCAGAGAGGTGCCATTTCAGCCACTGAGGCCCAAAAATAGTGCAAACTCCACTATGTGCAGTTTGCATGTAAAGGGTGTGACAGATTCATGAAATGTATCGCCCGTCCTTCATGAATCTGGTAACCCCGGCACTGCTCTTGCAGAATGCACCATTTTTTTGGGTGCACTTTGTTCATGCTGCAGAATTGTGACGCTGTCAGTAATAAATGTGGCGCACGGTCTGACTAAGCAGTAACAGCCCCTTTAGGTGCACATTATTTCTGTCTTGTCGGACACAAAACTGGCGCAGCCGTTACACAAAACTGCCGCAGACACTTCTTTTCAGTGCAAAGGCTGACAGACAGCTGGTGCAAATGCTTTAATAAATGGGGGTGAGAATGTGCAGCGCTGCAGTCTTGGATTCTACTGACTGTGACTGCAGTTTCCCCATAGCAGATGCAATGTGGTAAGCCACAGTCAGGGGGGTCTTGGGCTAATGACCCCTACTGCTGCATCTTCCACTCTAAGGCCCAGGAGCTGTCACCTAGGCAAAAGCAGTGGTGGTTACATTGGTTACATCACTGTCTGCCTCCAGTTATCTTAAGACGCACACAACGCTAATTGCTATTGAGAGCCGGGACAGCACCCCCAGGTTGGAAGGCAATGGTGGCACCCTAGGCAAATGCCTACCCCTCGTCCTAGCCCTGAGGACAGGAGTGGATGCAAAGTAGTGATTATGACAAGAGATATACATGGTACTGTATGTGGCAGCTGAAAAATGTATTTTTTTAAAGGGGTAGTACCACGTTTGCATTTTCATGGGGGATAACAAGCTGCTCAGTCAGGGTTTAACTGATGGTCCCTCAGCAATTTAGAGAAAGGGGGTCCTGTTCTCACTAATAAGTGGTGTAGCAAATGCATCCTGTCACTTCAATCTATAGTATTGGAGAGTCTGAAATTGCTGAGCACAGTGCTCAGCTACCTAAAACGGTGAATGAGAGTGACAGATAGCTGAGCTGAGAACTATTGAATGGAGTAGCAGCACACATGTTCGACCTGCTGCTCTACCAAATAGTGAGAAATGGTTCTCCTTCCCTTGGATTGATAAGAATCCTTTTGCATGATCAGTGGGAGTCCCAGCAGTCAGACCCACACGATCACTCGCTGTGGATGGGGATAATATGCAAACTTAACACAACAATTTTAAGGATAAAATAGTCACCAAAAACATTTAGGAGAAAAATGTCAAGTGATGTAAATTGTCTGAAGCTTTAAAAATTGTATTGCTAGAGAGTCACAGTTTTTGCTGTTACAATCTCCTCCTGGTATTTTACACTAATATCACCATGGATCAGATCCCTGACCAAATATTATAATCAGCCATACAGTAGAGGTATTTTCCCATTCTATTAATCCATCTACTTTCCTTTGGCTTTGATATTGCCTGTGACATATCAACAGTATTTCCTGGTACATATTTAAAGAGCCTACGCTGTACCCACAGCATAACCTACTCAGGATTGTTTGTGTTCTCTTTGTCTACATTTTATTTCCTTGTATACAAAACAAATAAAATTCAGTTAACTTTTGATTACTCCCTATGTGTGATAAGTTTTTTTGGCCCAATTTATGCCACCATTTTCGTTTAGCAAGATGTCCTTATACAATCCTTCTTGTGTGAGCTTGTACTATAGATCAGAAAACTCTGGTATACAGGAGAAGAATTTGCAGCTATATATATAGAAATATGCAAATACATAAGGGAAATATGTATAGCATGCATAATGCTCAAACAGGTATATCTATTCCAAAAGGAACAGACTCCCAACTTTGGACATTGCTGTTTTGATGTTTTTGTATCTCATCAGCACAGTGTACAGTAGGAAACTGATGGAAGGCTGTAGAGGCAGGTCATGGAAGAAACTAAATTCCTTAAGGACAACTTGACATTAGGATCAAGGTTTGTAAACCAAGCACACTGACATACTGGTCTGCACCCCCTCTGGTAAGATCTATTATTCTTTTAGCCTCATAAGCCATTATTTTTATGAAAAAAGGGTTTTAAAAAGGATGCAAATAAGCCTGAGGGGCTCCAGGCTTAATAGATGTCAATGGAGCTAGGAGCTCTTAAAGTTTATTTTCATCATATTTTTAAAAAAATTTTTCATAAAAAAAACAATGGCTTACGAAGATAAAAGAAGGGTGAATCCTGCCAGAGGGGGCACACACCAGCATGTCAATGTGCTTGGTATAAAATTCTTCATCCTGGTGGTAGATTTCCTTTAAAGCCACCTTTGGAGGCATCTGTAGTCTTAATGATATAGACTACAGCTATAACCTCCACCAATTAACCTATAACCTGTGCCACCCTGACCTGCCTTGTACCTTGCTGTGCTCACATTGGGGCACATTTACTAAGGGTCCGAACAGCACATTTTTGTCAGGTTTCCCGACTTTTTAACGTTTTGCCCTGAATGGCCTCGGGTTTTTGGCGCACGCGATTGGATTGTGGCGCATCGGTGCCGGCTTGCATGTGACACAAATCGGGGGCGTGGACGTCGGACAACCCGAGTGATTCGGACAAACCACTGAATTTAACGAAATTGTGTCGCAAGAGCAGCAATCACATACACCAGGAAGAAGAAGGTGAACTCCAGCGGACCACAGCGGGGGAAGCGACAGATGCAGGAAACTGGACGCACGATCTTAGTGAATCGCGATAGACACGAATCCTCATCGTACAGCGGGGATCGCAACGGGACGGGTAAGTAAATGTGCCCCATTGTGTGTGTCACAAAAGGGGCAAATCTCACTAAATCCATAGCAGTTGCACAGCTATGTGACTTTTTCATACTTTGTGCACATGAAAACTGGCGAGATATTTCAGTGTGATTGTGGTTTTTATGTTTAAGATATGCAGAATCAGGGTTGAATTTGGGGCAGAATGGTGATCTAGATAGACAACAAACTTGCCCGCCCCCACATACCATAAAGTCAGTTCATAATAGGGTCAATGGTAGAGAAGATTTTAGGCAGGCAGAATGAAATACATGAACCTACCTTTTTCCTCACACAGCTCACACCCCATATCTACTGTAGTGAGTTTCTCTGCATGATGATAGTGTCTCCTGGGAAGTATAAAATAAACCTGCACTCTGTGTTATAATGCTGTGAATGGAGTCAGCAGGGTGTTCCTGAGTTGAGAGGAGTCAGGCCACCGCACACCCTTTCTCCTCTGTCCTGCATGCAAGAGGCGTGCAGAGGACAGAGAATTGACCCTACCAATGCACCGGATTTCACTGAAGAGTGAGGGGGATCCTTTTATAATTCACATGAGTCACTGACTCATTTCAATATTATCATACAGTAAATTACTGGGGGTCCTTCATTTTGGGGGGCTAGATGTGCCTGACAGGTTTATTTTAAGTTATTTATTTAAGAAAGTTATGTAATATATAATCCCCCATCCAAAGAAATTATATATAGCACCCATGGTTTAATTAAAATCCTATATGCAGAGCCCCCCATGAGCTGAATATAGCAGGGGATCAGTGGTTATTCAGCGTTGGGGGGGACTGTGTTTCAATTTCCGCCTCAGGCAGTAAAAAGTCTAGAATCGGCCCTGCTTACCACTCAACTGGTTGAAGGAGGACTCTGAATTCCAGCAATAGCACCAGGGATAGCACAGTACAATAACAAAACCAGCACAATTCTGTGGTAAAGTTTTAATTTTACTTAAACAATTCTTTAGTGAAAAGTCATTGCTTCTTGACCTGCTCACATATTAGCCAGTTCCACCTATCCGAATAAGACTTCGAGACATAAAGGGGTATTCCCATCTGGGCATTCACATTTAATTAAATTCATTTGCCATATGCAAACATTTCTTCAATTGGATGTTATTAAAAAAAATGTTCCTGTGTGAAGATAATTTCTCATAAATGTAGTCATGTAGTCCCTTAGAAACGAGATGGCTTCCCCGGATACGACCACGTCACACTCTGGCAGCGGTGGCCAGACATGCGCTAATGAGCTCTGCCTGACCACATGGATTCAGTGATCATTACCACAGGGCGGCTGTAGGACATGCAATAACTCCCAGACATTTAATATTCAGAAACTTTTTGTTTCTTTGTGCAATCACTCCAGCAGACGTGGCCGTAACCAAGGACACAGTCTTGTTTCTAAGGGATCATATGACTACATTTATGATAAATTACCTTCACACAGGAACATTTTTTTTTAATAACATCTAATTGAAGAAATGTTTATATAAATGGCAGATTAATGAAACTGAAAGTGAATGCCCAGACGAGAATACCCCTTTAATGTGACATTCAGACAGATTTTCATGTGCAAAAGGGAGAAAAATTCCAATTCCTTGTTGTTATGTCAAATTCTGTATTACATAGGTGTACACTCAAACTCTATTGCTTTAAGGGGAGAATATACCTCTCCAAGAAACCAAGTGTCCACACATTGGGGTGCTCTGCCCGTGTAAAATGCTGGGTGCGACTGATTCACTAAGAACATGCGCCAGAAATCATGAATCTGGCACTTCCCTGCACTGGCCCGACAGAGTTCACTATCTTTTTAATGGTGCAACTTTAACATGGGGCGTGCAACACAATTTGCATGTTAAATACGGCGCTCAGGCCGAATCAGTCGGACCCCTAATTTGTGTCGCATAGAGGCCAATGCAGCTGCGCCACAAAAGGGTCATGTGCGACACAATAGCGGCGCAGACACTTCTTAAATACCCCTGCAAGCAGTTTTAACCTAGAGGAACGTGCAAAGTCCGACAAAAGTGCGGCCCCATTGGCCCACATTTGTTACAGTGTTTGCACAAGTTTTATGTCACTAGACTTTTGTGACAGTGACGTTTGTCACTGGGACTTTTCACTAGAAAGAAGGTGCAAACTACATGTATTTAAAAAGAATTTGCACCAGTTTTGTGTTGCAGCTGTGTCCGACAAGACAGAAAAAAATGTGCACCAAAAGGGACATGCCGGTGCACAATTCTGTCTGTGCCACGGTTTTAAAGCACGAAGAAAGTGCATCAGAAAAAAAATGGTGCATTCTGCCAGAGGAGTGCAGGGGACGCCGGATTCATGAAGAATGTGTGACACATTTCATTAAATTGTTGCACACTGTACCCTCTACAGGCAAACTACATATAGAACAGTTTAATATTAACACAGGGGTTAATAATATACTATAGTAGCCCATGTGTTTGAGGAGGAATGTGCACTCCTCTACTTGGAGTTAGTTCATGGGAAGTGAAATTACTGTCAGGCCATATGTTCTACCATTACAGTCTTCTAATGACTTGACAATGCAAACAGTTACACAAATAATAATGCAAAGACAGCAGCAGCACATACTATACCTGTCACCGCTGTCACATCAATTTTACTACTAGTTGGTCGTGGGGCAGTAGTAGGAGCTGGTGGTGGAGGGATAAAGAGCGCTGTCTGAGCTATGTTTGATATATCTGATTTCTGAGACATTTTATCAATGGCAAGCAAAGCAAAATATAAAATTGTTCCATTCTTTATAACTACATTTTCTGGAGTAAATGTAAAGGTTTCAGTGGATCCTGCTGGAAGAGGAGTAAGGGTGGACACATTGATAAATACTGATCCATAAAAGTTGTCTCTGAGTTCTTTCGGACTGGTGTTCATTCTCAAATCATAGCTGGTAGCTGGAAATAAAAGCAAACACATTAAAATGGACTGAAATACTAATTTTCAAGCACATGTATAAGGGCCAGTTCACATGTTAGATTTTGGCACAGATATTAACCATAATCCATCTCTCACTGATTTCAATGGGAGGCGTTGTGATTTCCTGTCATGGAAAAAAGAACAGCACTCCTGTTGACATTTCACTAAAAATATTCCACATGAAAGTCAAAATCCATACCAGCAAACCTGACATGCAAATGTGGATGCAGATTTAAATCTGTGTTGAATTCCAAAGTCAAAACATACCCTTAGGAAAAGATGAAGGAGCAACTGAGCTTACAAATATCCTAATGCAAAACTAAAATAATTACAACTTACAATTTTTCAACAATAAAGAAAACTGATGCCCAACTTATTACTATAAAGAAGACTCAGAGAAATGGTCCTATACATGGGAAACCACCTGCTCTTATTTCTATCAAAAACAAATGTGCAAAACTGACAGATCGGTCTTCAGGGTTCTACCTGATCCCAATAAAAGAAAGGTGTCCACTGATAATCTTACAACAGAATACAGCAAAATCTTCACAGAATATAGCAGGATAATAGGAGAATGACAAGAAGAAAGATATGTATACGCAAATATTTTACTATAAGATTTATTCTTTGTCCAATAGTTGCTGGGTGTCATAACCTCATTTCAAAGCCCAACTAAACAGTGCCCAGTGTAGGGTTTCTGAAAGCTCAGTATTCGGACATACATTTCAAACCAGTTCAGGTTATGCATGACCAAAATAGGTCCACTAGATCATGAAGTGAATATTATATTTAACTAGAAATCTTGAGCATTTTGTGATGTCTCTATGCACAGGGCACAGAAAAAGGGATTGTCTAAATGAAGTATCCTTTTTGACGAAGACCCTCGTAAAGAAACTATACAGGTGGTACATGTAAAGACACATGGAAGGGGATTAAGAGGATTTAGCGTTTACTTTATAGAAATGGGATTCATAGCTATTAATAAGTAGAATGCAGTTCAACGTAACTTCCTCCTGTTATATTTTACTATCGGATACTTATAAAATTAAACCTACCATTTCCCTGATCCAAGTCATCGCCAGTGGCCGTCCATGATAGATTGATTTCCCCATTTTTGATGTCTCCATACAAATCTGTTATCTTGTCTGGTTTATAGATGTCTTGTGGGATATTAGGGGGGATATTAGACACATCAAATGCTCCACCTGAGGCTATCCGGCTGAATTCACCAAGGTTTAGGTTTTCTTCACCGTGTTCTGATCTTGGTGAGTTCAAAGTGACTTTGCCTGAAATATATAAAAAACAAATGTATTACCTGTATTACATATTATATAGATATATTAAACGAAAAATATTGTGGAACTCAAATAAGTTTAGGGAAATTATATGTTTTTGTTTAATGCCCCAAAAGAAGATACACAGATTGAAGAATATTTTGAATCAAACCTATTAAAAATAGTACAAGCTGCCAAAAATTGAATATCTGAATTGGAGCTAATTGACAGTACCCCGGCACAGCCACTATACAGTAGAAAGAGTTATTTGCATTTGACCCCTTCCATTGTACATCCGCTGACGCCATTAGTCTTGTAAACAGAAAATACGAAAGAGAGAAAGATTTTTTACTCTGACCGGAGCTCCAGATGTTCAAAGTGCACTCTCCTTCCAGAATGTTTCACAATTCTTTCATTCAATGGTATCATTTTCTATTGTATTGCATCGATGGAAAAATAAAATTCTTTCCAACAAGAATAGGTCACTATTCAGAACATTCTAAGTGCGGCTTTCTTCCCTCAAATCCACCATTCACCACAGTAGAGCGTTGGAAGAAAATATGCGCGCAAAATAGCATAGTATGTTCTTTCAAGTTGAGATTTATTAGTAAAAGTTATATTCACAGGAGCAATTCTAAAATGCACATATAAAACAATATAAAAGCAGGACGCCAACTTCATACGCCGAGAGGAGAGTTCGCTTTGAACATCTGGAGCTCTGGTCAGACTAAAAAATCTTTTTCTCTTTCGTATTTTCTGCTTAATGTGGGACTATTTGGATTGGTCCTGGACTGTTGTGTAGCTCTGTGTGTTTGAAGTGTGCTGCACAGTCCCTATAGAGTCTTGTAAACAGCTAGCAGGCAAGTGTGTCACATCATAACCAATCCCATATTGTTGCCCTATAAATATCAAAAAATTATCAATATATTTAGATTGGGAAAAGTCTATGTCATTTACATACTGGGGCACATTTACTTACCTGTCCAGCGCGCTATCCCCGATCCAGACTGTCCTACGATCCTGCGTTGTTTCGCGATCAACGTAGCTCGTGCGCCCGATTTCCTGCATCTGTGATTCCCCACTCAGGTCCTCCGGAGTTCACCTTCTTCTTCCCCGTGCTTGGTATTGCGACAGAATTTAAATGTTAAATCATGCGCGTTGTCGGATCATCTGACAGCCCGTCCCCCGATTTGTGATGCGGGAAAGTCGGCGGCACCCCTTCTAAATGCAGCACACATCGCAACTCGCCGGGTATTCCGACGATAGTGCGGACTGCGGACCCTCAGTAAATGAGCCCCACTATGTATTAAATGGAGACTGTTATTTACAAAATACCTCCCATACCAATAGATACGGTATGTAAATCAAGTTACATCTGCACTAGAGTTGCATCTGGACACATTTGGAACATTTGTTTACAAACACTTGAAAATATCAGGCACTGCTTAAAGGGAAAAAATATTATCAAATTTAATTCATGTTTGTGGTGTCAAGATCAGTCAATTATAATTATAGATGGATCAGGAAAAATTGGTGACCAGCATCGCTGCATCTCCATGTATTTTGCCACTATGGTCTTCAAAAATTCAGCTTGGAGCTAATGTAATAACTCATACCATTATCCACATATCCTGGCGTATAAAATGCACGACTCCTGCGCACTGCTAAGCGGCTCTTGCCCTTTACACCTTCAACGCGCACTTTTAGATTGTATCTTCCATTGGTTTTAAAGGCAGTGAAGTACCTCGAGTAGACCCATCATTCCTAACAATGTCTGCACCTAAAATTACACCAAAAAAACACACAAATGAAATGTAAGTATAACATAGAACGCCATCAGGAAGCTTTAATAAATTATATTTTTTTCATTTTTTGTTAATTATTATTTTAGCTGAATTTTTTTCCACTAAAATATTCAAAACCATGAAAAATATTCAGGGGGCATAATTTATAATTGTTTATAAGTGTGTGGAAGTATTATAAACAGGAAAATGAAATTTAGCTTAAGGAAACGCTGTAACTGTTAAAAATATTTTCAAGCTTTATTGCAAAGGGAAGAAAATGTATAACAATTCGAGGAAAACGAAAAGGTGGATATTGATAGCAGGCTTCATTATCCACTTTTTCTTTTTCCTCCTTGAATTGTTATACATTGTCATTTGTCATCCCTCTAGTCTTTACTACTCCCTATTTACAGCCATTTTTGGGTGTTAAAATTTGGGTCTCCAAATTTTTTCCTGTTATTCAAATGAAACTGTCAAACCCAAATTCCGCTGTACCCTATCATCACTAGTAGTGAGATTTGTTTTGGTACTGTACAATATACTTAAAGATTTAGTGCTGAATATATGTAGAGAGCTTGGTTCTTCTATACGGTATTTATGCGCTCAGCTTGGATATGATACTAAACATGTTTTAGTGATGCATTTATGTTGAGTTTGGATCTGGTAATGTATTTGGATAGTGGAATTTGTTTTGGTACTGTGCAGTACATGAACCAAGATTAAGTACTGAATATATGTGGAGAGCTTGGTTCTTGTACTGTATTTATGTACTTAACTCGGATATTGTTTATGTAACATGCTACTGGCACTGTATTTAAATATTTTGGTTTTGGCACCCTCCAAATGATAACAATATATTTCTATAGGGGAATAATGCAAAACATTGTAATGTATATAAAAATACTCTATAATATACCTGCACCATTATCCAGAAGTTCTAAAATCTCTTCTTTTCCAGATGCAGGCTGAATTATTGCTGTTACTTTTGCTCCTTTCACAGGTAACAAGCCTTGATTTACCGCTGCATACACAATCATTGGGTTGGGGTAACTGTTTGTGGCTGTGTTCATATGAGCGTTAACAGTAACTGGACGCACATTTACATCTGCAGCCTTAGAGCTCACAATTACACCTAGGGATTGGCTTGATACAATAGCATTGCAAAGGCTGTAATCCCATTGTCCAAACTGCATAGACAAAATGGCAGATTACAGCAATCATTTATTAGACAAAAAATATTAAATATATACAAATGTAACATCTGAGATTTCCCAAAGAGGAACTTTCACCACCTCCAACTCCAATTTGTACATCTTTTATTGGGAGCTTTTCTACCAATTCCACTGCAGTTAGTTTTGATATCTCCCATTTGAATTAGACTCTCTACTGTCAGAAGGGAGGTCCCGGGATGTATGCTCCGCCACATGATCTCCCTCCTGACAGTGGAAAGCCAAATGAGCAATTAGGATGCAAGTTTCTGAGGTTGGTGTAAGTGGTGCGAGTCCCTTCTGAAGGACAACTAAGTTTGTAAGTTAACAACACATTGGGGCACATTTACTTACCCGTCTGCTGAAGTTCACAGAAAGGCACTGTGCCGCGATTCATGCGACACATTTTGAAAGTTAAATCCTGCACTCACTCGGAATCAGTGGGATCGTCCGACGGCACGCACCCCAATTTCTGTTGCATGAAAACCAGCGCTTCTGTGCCAAAATCCGATCACATGTGTCACAATCCCCTGTTAAATATCTGACACTTCCCAAAAACATTGGGAAATCAGACGAAAGTGCGTCCGCGGACCCTTAGTAAATAAGCCCCATAGGATTTAGTACTGCAGAAATTTCGCTACAAGTAACGACCCTCACCCCTTCTGGGCTGGTATTAAATAGGAGTATAAAATAGGAAACACATCAGCTTATGTAACATACCTCTGCTGTTCCTGGAATTGCTAACCTACAGGATTTAGAAGTTGTGTCACTGGTGAAATTTGTCTTTGTATACACTTTCCCTCTAGGATCTTTTAATAGAATATCTGGTTGAGAACTTTGCCAAGTAACTACAAAGAAAGTGTCATTCCCCACTGTTTGATCGATGAAGACACTTCCATTTAAACATTCTTTAGACTTGAGTACAGATGCGGTGCTTTCCAGCTGTAAGGGAGACACATATAAATAAATGTAATTTATAGTATGTAATCAAACACATTTCTCACATTGTTTTGCAACTACTTGTGTTTTTAAGTGAATAATGCAAATAAGATATTACAATATTATACCAAGCACATTTATTTATTTATTTATGGTTGTGGCACTTTATATTGGTATCCCCTAACAATTTGATCAGTGAAAGTCAGACTTTTGGAACCCCGACCACCAATTACGAGAACAGAAGTCCACTTACATCTAATTGATGGAGCGGTAGATCAAGCATTCAACATCTAATGGACTTGCTGGCAATAGCTAAGCATAGCACCCATACAATATGGGTGGGAGTGAGTTTCCTGACCCTCTCTAGGAGCTTAACAGCCATGTTACCTAAGTTGTGCAAAGGCAAGTCCAGTTTTTTATGTATATATGTACTAGCTGTAGAACCCAGCATTGCCAGGATAGTAAATAACTGTTCTTAGCTATATCAAAATAGAATGAGTTAACAAAACATATTTCAAATCTAACTCTCCCTGCCTGTCGCTCAGTCACCCTGCCTGTAGCTCATTCACTCTCCCTACCTGTTTTTCTGTCACTCACTCTCCCTGCCTGTTTCTCACCCACTTATCCTGCCTGTCTCTCACTCACTCTCTTTGACTGTCTCTCTGTCACTTACTCTCCCTGACTGTCTCTTTGTCACTCACTTTCTCTGCCTGTCTCTCACTCACTCTCCCTGGCTGTTACTCTGTCACTTACTCTCCATGACTGTGTCTCTGTCACTCACTCTCCCTGACTGTCTCTCTGTCACTCACTCACTCTACCTGCCTGTCTCTCACTCACTTATCCTGACTGTCTCTCACTCGCTCTACCTGCCTGTCTCTGTAAAACAACATCCAATCACGGCTCAGTTTCCAACTGCCACAGCAGCAGCAGACAATGGCTCCTGTGTATGGTGGTGAATAAGTGGACTTTGGAAAGTGTGGGGTAAAAATTTAAACTCAAAACCTAGGCTATGACGTTCCCTGAGTCACAGAGAGCGGCCGTGCAAAATTTGGTGATTGTAAACGTGACGGTAGAGGTTCCTTTAGTGGACATACATACACACATACGCTCAGCTTTATATAGCTAATATAATAAGACCACTAATTACAAATTTTATATATATATAGACCACCATTTAGACAAAAAATGGTGTATGGTCTTAAACCCACTTTTTAATAGCTGTGTAACTAGATTGTCCACTGTGTAATATTGGATTAGATTACCTGGATCGACTGCTGAGAGATATTTCCATTTCCACTTGAAATTCCAGTAAATGCATCTATCAAATCATTTGCATCTAATCTTTCACTTGCTGAATATTGACTTCCACCTAGAAAATTGGTTGATAATTTAGTGAATGCCCAGGATGTGTTTCATTACAAATTGCTACAATCACTACAATTTAACCTGCATGGCTGTGTGGTTAAGTATGATATAGGTTAGGAGGATTATCAATAAAGCTTAATTGCAGACACTTTTCATAACTCTTATATTAACCATTACAATCAGGGACTAAAGTTCAATAAATTACCATCATCCAGAGAGCTTCAACAGAGATCACAGAGGACGAGGGGTCCATCTGTAACTAGAGTTGTCTGCATGTCGGGTGTTCTTAAAAAACATCTACCACCAGAATGAAAGATTGTAAATTAAGCACACTAACATACTGGTTGGTGCCCCTTCTGGCAGCATCTACAGTACTCTTCTTTTGGCTTCTTAATTCATTATTTTTAAGGAAAAAAGGCTTTAAAAATTATGCAAATGAGTCTGAGGTGCTCCAGCCCCTCAGGCTTATTTGTACCTTTTTTTTGTAAAAAGCAGGGTATACGAAGATAAAAGAAGAGCAGATCGTGCCAGAGGGGTTGCACATCAGCATGTAAGAGTGCTTGATTTACAATCATAAATTCTGGTGGTACATGTCTTGTAAGTTGGGGACTACCTATATGTGTCTACACAATATTCAATAATCCAGTATGAAGGTGGCTAGTTATCAGAAAATGGAACTCACCTGTTTCTTCAATCACAGTTTTCAATGATTTGACCCAATCTGGTCCCAAATTAATGAAGTTAATAACAACTCCACTTTTATATATATCAGGAAAACAGAGGGTTGGGTCATAATTGTCCTCTCCATCGGATAACAACACTATATCAGTGCCTTGTGATGAATTGTCAAATGCTTTATTGACCTTGTAAATAAAAAAAAAGTCAGCAACGGTAGACAATGCAAAGAATTTATCATTGAATTTATGGCAATTTTCAGGTGCACAACTATCTCACAATTGTCTTAACTGCTGATTTGTGCAAACATTTCAGACTATTTTTGCGACCGCTGCCAACCTACTCCACTTATCACTAGCCTACTTATGCCAGATTTATATAGTGAATTTATATGTGTAAGATTGCACTTCAAAAATTCAGGCGCATATTTACTCGTTTCATTCTGGACTAGGAAATACTAAATCACCCTGTTACTTTATTAAGGTTAAAAACTTCAACCATATTGAGATATACACCTGAATGCCAGCCAAGATTCCTACACATATGTTTGTTCCTCCAGTTGCTGTTTTTGGAAGAAGAGCTTTCAGGTTCTCGCGGTCCTCATCACTTCTTATTTGGAGTAATTGTGAACGAACAGTAGCAGAAGTTGAGAATGTGACAATTCCAAGGTAAGATCCATCTTCTATTATCTGCATGACAAATATCTCCGCTGCTTGATATAATAGAGCAATGCGAGTCTACCAAGAGAGGAAATAAAGAAATCCTATTGTAAGACTTTATCAGAATGCACAAAACAGACTTTGGGGGACATTTATCAGGGCTTCTACGGCAGAAAACTGGCATAGAAGCCTTAAAATAACTGCAGTGCCTTGTTAACAGCAAAGCACTGCAATTATGATCCCCTTTTTGCCATTGCTCAGCCACTTGCCGGATACATCAAGAGGCTTTATGGGGTTATAATGGGAGAAGGATATATATTCTCTATATATTATTCTCTATGGAGCTGACGGAAATAGCCGAGCGCCGCGCTCATCGATCTCTGTCAGCTCCATAGAGATTAATGGAGTCTTCTTGGAGTGCAACAGGGGTACATCGGACCCTCGTTCTCCTGGTCCATGGTGGTCCCATCACTGAAATCCATGTGATGAGCAAGTTAGGCTCCATCCTGCGGCTACTGCGGATTGGGTCTAACTTGCTACGACGGGAGAAACCCTTATTATGTTATTGGGTTACTAACGTGAACATAAATTTACACTTGTACAGATGACCAGTCTGGAGTAAACTTACCGAGTTATAGTTTGTAAAGAACTTACTTGAAAAAGTAAAAGACAAATCATGAATTTACTTTCGATGTACACACAACCAAACAGAAGTGAAATACTATTGGTAAGAACATTGGAAATTAACATGCTGGCACTTTTTATCAGAGAGCCAGAGTTGTACTGAGCTATAATACTGTATGTATAGAAGTCTAGGGGTAAAACGTCTAGGCACATTACTTGGACAGGTAAAGCTCTCCAGAATTAGTGACATGCTCATTGCATGCCAAATATTGAGGCCATTTTCTGCTGTAGAAATTTCTTCGTAGTTCAGAACTTTGAAGGGAGTCAGCATGCATATAGCACATTAAAATATGAAAACGTTAACAAACCTGTATATTTTATATTTTATATAAGCCCTTTAACTTTTTATATTATTTTTTTTCGTTGTTGAACAAGAGAATACATTGTTTTTTGTACACACAGTAAACCAAATCTGTAACATCTCTTTACTTATTAATAAACGTTTTATCCGGGGTGTAACTTGAAGCTGCTAGGCATCGGTTCATATATTTTTACCAGGCCCCTAACTATAATTTATTGTTTTTGATACTGTTCTCTTCATTTAGGAAAAAGGTGGCCCCTTTGCACCCCCTCATTTTATACCCATTGTGCCATCATGCTTTTTACCTTAAATTGCAGAATAATAAATAATTACTTACTCCGTACATACTTCCTGACACATCCAGGACAAGGGTGACCACCCTGTCTTTAAACTGTATGACAGATATAAAAGGAGCGGGAACAGTAATATTTTCTAATGGTTGTGTAGAGTTTATATCAGTGGAACTCCTGATGACATCCCATGTACTGCGAGAGTTACACATTCTGTTCTGTAACGTTGGAGCTTCAATATTATGATTACTGGAATTGCAAAATTCTGAAACCTTTGAAAATAAGAGAAAAAATTATTTATGGCATATGTAAACAGGTAAATTTGTAATTCTTAATCATATATGATGAAGAAAAACTTTTTACTTTTGGATCTTATGGCATGTAACTGTTTATTTAAAGCCTACTTCTGGTAATAAAAAGAAAAGTTACCACAAGTGAATAGAGCATGTATAAGTAGGAAAGTTGTAATATTTCTTACAGAAAAATTATACTTTCTCTTTTTACTTATCCTTTGCTTTACTTAAAGGGAACCTACCACCACAAATCTACCTATAAAGGTAGATTGGGTGGTAGGTGGATCAATGGGACGTGAGGATAGCCCTTTTAAGGGCTAATCCTCACATCCCCACACTTTTTTGATAACTTTTATTAGATATATATTCAAATTTATTTATGTGGCTACTGGGGCGTGGAGTAGCCGCATCTGAGGTTACATGAGGCGGCTACTCCGCGCCCCGGTAGCCTCTTTTCCCCTCCTACTCACCCATCTTCGGCGCGCAGCTCCGCGCAGCTCCGCGCAGCTGCGCGCCGAAGATGGGTGAGTAGGAGGGGAAAACTGTGCCCTTTAACTGTAATAGGACCAGTATGTATATTGAGCTGTACACAAGGAAGTCTCTGGAGAGGGACTATTTTTAGAATCTGACATGACACTACAAATGGTTATAACTTTGGAGTGCTTTAACATATCGAGGGGATTTTGAGAGTGTTTTCTCCTCATAAAGTGTACTGTATTTTAGTTGAAAAATTAGGGTGATATGTTTTGCTTTTAATTATGAAAAAATGAAAAGTTATGAAAAACATTTCAAAATTCTCTGCTTTCCAGGCATATAATGATACGACTAAATAACTTGATAACTAACATCTTCCAAATGTCTGTTTTATTTTGGCATGCTTTTATTATGTGTCCTCTCATTTTCCTACAATGTTATGAGGCTTAGAATTTTAGCTGCAAATTTTCACATTTTCATTTAAAAAAATATCACTTAATCTTAGTTTTTGAGGGACCTGTTCATATTTCAAGTGACTTTGAGAGCCCTAATTAATTACCAAACCCCATAAATTAGCGCTTTATAGAAACTACACAAGAAGTATGTTAACTCTTTAGGTTTTTATTACACGGGTTAAAACAAAATAGAGGTGTAATTTACCATGCACCATAAGGTTTAATTTCTTTGGAGTATGCAAATACCCCATATGTAGCGGTAAACTTCTGTATGGACACAAGGCAGGATATAATAGTAAGTGCCATCCAGAGCAGATCTGCATTGTCAAATTGTACTGGCTATAAAATTAGAAATTTGGGGAATGTAGACATATGAGTAGAGGTGAGCAGACTTGCTATTACTGGTCAGGTTCAGTAGCCCAACCCAGACATATTGTTGGATTGGTAGCCGAAGAGCCAATCCAGCAAGTGAACACCCCTAGCTGCTAGTCATGGCTGTTACTGGCCAGGGGAACCCTTAGTTCCAGTTTTTTCTCTTTTTCTCCTAATTGCCATTCTTCCCAAGACCCCTGCTCCTGTGAGTGTGTATGTACAAGTCCGTTGATACTTACAGAAGGTAACGCTTGCAAATACATAATGGATTGTTTGACATATTGGTTTTTCTCAGGTAAAAACATGCAATCCTCCTCGTAAAGGCCATTGTTAGGGTCATACAAGCAGGATGCCAGGAATTTCCTTGGCATTGGTTTGTTCTTTTCACATTCACACCAGAAATGTCAAGAGAGCATCTAATGTGGAAACAATCAGTTTATATCAAGGGCAAGATAAACACTGGAATATTGATGATCACTAGAAGAATAATCTATGGTGTTATGATATGATGATGTGTATACCATGTATAATATATCTTATTACCCCAGCAAGTAAGGGCTTATCTTTTTGGCTATGTCTGGAACATAAAAGCCACCTTGAAAGTTTTTTCCTTGTAATCAGATTTGCATTATCTGTTGTGGTTAAAAAGAAAGTTGCAACAACAATCTGGAACGTTCCATGCAATGTACTTTATGGGGGTCATTTACTAAGGGCCCGATTCGCGTTTTCCCGACGTGTTACCCGAATATTTCCGTTTTGCGCTGATTTCCCCTGAATTGCGCCAGGGTTTTGGCGCACGCGATCGGATTGTGCGCATCGGTGCCGGCATGCACGCGACGGAAATCGGGGGCGTGGGCGAACGAAAATCCGACGGATTCGGAAAAACCGCCGCATTTAAAAAAAAAAAGTGTCGCGAAAATTGCACTTACCTTTACTCAGCCCGGCTCAGTGTATTCCAGTGCGTTCCGATGCTCTTCAGCGCAGCAGCGCCAACTGGTGGACGGCGGAGGAACTACCTTAGTGAATCCCAGCCGGACCCAAATCCTGCGCAGAGAACGCGCCGCTGGATCACGAATGGGTCGGGTAAGTAAATCTGCCCCTATGTCTTTAATGTGTTGTTCATGGTGCTCAGTGCAGAGCTAAATCCTGGATCCAATCTTTACAAACACATATGAGAATAGCTGGATTTGATAATTTGAAAACCAAAAGAAATATTCCAAATCTTATTGATTTACCATGATTACATTACCATCTACCAATTATTGCAAATCTTGAATATAAAAGTAACGTCCTAGTGCTGTGTTCGTGAGCTGAGCTCTCTCCATACTGCTGCACCTAACTTACCATCTAATGGGCACCACCATCTTGGATGGCCGATCAACGCACCCATCCCAACCCCACGGTTATGTCCTCGGAGGGCAGTGCTTGGTTCATGGTAATCTATAGTCTCATGAAGACTTGAAGACTTGCCATGTGTAATGATTTCTAATAGCCAGCAGATAGCAGGCTATTAGAGATCAGAAGTAAAAATGCTATTTACTGCAAAACAGTAGTATTGCAGTATATAGTATTAGCAATCAAACCCTGCAGGGTTAAAGTCCCCTGGAAGGTCTGAAATAATGGTAGTCGAATCCCCCCTTTCCCTAGAACACATATAAAAAGCATAAAAAGTATTGCTGCATCCCAAAATGCCCGTTCTATCAAAATATAAAAAATATTAATCCCGGCCGTGAACACCGTAATGGAAAATAGCGTCCAAATGTCTGGATTGTCACTCTTTCCCCATTTTTCCATCCATGAATATTTGAATAAAAAATGATCAAACAGTCATATAGGTCCCAAATTAATATAAATGAACACGCCAGCACATACCCCAAAACACCTTACATGTGTACACCAAAGCATGAAAAAGTTATTGGCCTCAGAATTTGGCAAAATGGCAAATATTTTTTATGTACAAAATTAAATTTTTAAAATCTAATAAAATATATCATTTTTATCCCTGTCATTGTAGTGACCGAAGGAATAAAGAGAAAGTGTCACTTGGAGCACGGAATAAAACATGTAAAAACAAAGCCCACAAGAAAACATCACAAATGTGTTTTTTTCTCAATTTTACTGCACTTGGAATTTTTTTCTCAGGTTGAAAATCAAGTTTTTGGTTGCCAAATGCAATTCATGTATACAGACAGTCCCCGGGTTACGTACAAGATAGGGTCTGGAGGTTTGTTCTTAAGTTGAATTTGTATGCAAGTCGAAACTGTATATTTTATAATTGTAGATCCAGACAAAAATTTTTATCCCCAGTGACAATTGGAGTTTAAACATTTTTTGCTGTATTGGGACCAAAGATTATCAATAAAGCTTCATTACAGACACCTTACAGCTGATTATTGCAGTCTGAGACTATAGTAAAGCATTCAGAGAGCTTCACCAGAGGTCAGATGGGTCTGTCTGTAACTATGGGTTGTCTGTAAGTCGGGTGTCCTTAAGTAGGGGACCGCCTGTATTGATTTGTTTTATAAAGAGGTTGTAAGTCATTTATTTAAATATGACTAAGCTGCAATACCAGTCACGGCCTACAGACAAGAGTGTCAGTGTTTCTTGTAAAAAATAACTACATTTTTACCTTGTTGCTTCTACATTGAGATTTGTGGATACATAATATGGTTTGTCAACATTATATTCATCATATACTCCCCAGCGAAGATGAGCCCATTCATGAACAAATACTCTTCCTGAAAATATATCAATCAATAAAGTCCACACATTATTACACTGTTGTATGTAGACATTTTGAGTATATACATTTGTAACTACAAAGATATAAAATATATTAAAAATCAAGTGAAATGTGTAGCAAAATTTTAAACATGGACATCATGGGGGTTATTGGGGGTAATTTGCCGGCTGTAGTGAGTGCGCTGGTGTGGGGACAGTAACGCCGTGCCCCCCCTTCATGCCCCTCCATTTTCCACTGGCCGGAAGGTGGTGGATTGGGGAAAACAATTGCAAGTGTTATCAATAAGTTAGCAGAAGCCCTGATGAATATCCACCCCATGTGTTTATGCGTAATAACTTTACTCTTCCAATTATAAGATGATTGCATAATTGTATTTTGTATTTAGCAGATTTTCTCTCTGTAGGCTCCACCTTTAATTCTCAGTTATCTCAGAGCTATTGGGTGGGGTCTAGTTGCCAAAATGCCACCCTATAAAATAGAAAAGAAACATCCTATTTAGCTCTAGAACCTTCTGTCTGTGTCTGCTTCTCCCGTCCATCATCCAGCTTACTCTCCCTCTCCATGGACTTACATGTAATTTGTATAGAGCAGGAGAAACAATTTGCACTCATCCTTTTATGTTGTCCTTCAGTAATCTTTATTCTAAAGTAGAAGTTACACACCCTGTTTCCCATAAAATAGGACATCCCCCGAAATTAGGAACTAGTACAATTTTGTTCAAGCTTAGAAATATAAGACCTACCCTGAAAATAAGACCTAGCGGCAGTCATTGCTACAGCCCCACCTCCCCCCCCCCCATACATTGGTATAAGTAGATATATTACATACTCCAAGAGGTTGGGACATGGGTGACCATTTATGGAAGAAGATCACTTACTGTTGAGCTGCAAATGCTCTACAAGCAGCTACCAGGACAAGAAGGCCTCATTTAAGGAGAGTGTGATTGCTAATTTGAGAGATTAGGGCCAATGATTTCAATAGAAATGGAATCACAAGAAATTCAGCATGAAATTCAGAGTTTGGAGAGTTATAAGGATGTAAGAGAAGATGATCTTTTGTTTAACAATAAATGTGAAGTCTTGTTCTTGGAAAAATAAGACATCCCCTGAAAATAAGACCTGGTGCCTCTTTAGTAACAAAAATTAATATACAGAAAGACACTGGGGCACATTTACTAAGGGCTTTGCGCGGCACTTTTGTCGGACTGTGCAAGTTCTTCTAGGCCAGTGGTGGCGAACCTATGGCACGGGTGCCAGAAGTGGCACTCAGAGCCCTCCTTATGGGCACCTGCGCAATCGCTCCAGAGTTTGCCAGACAGGACTCAAGGCCTCTTGCAATCCCAGGCAGCCCAGGACCCTAGAAGGAAGCTACAATGATAATCCAAACTTCTACTCCTTCTTTCTACTGTATTGGTGTCCTCAGGGGACTATACAATTTAAACATATGACAGAGCAGGGAGTAATAAATTACTGCTTAAATTGTCGCATTGGCACTTTGTGTAAAATATGTCGGTTTTGGTTGTAGTTTGGGCACTCGTTGTCTAAAAGGTTTGCCATCACTGTTCTAGGCTAAAACGGCTTGAAGAGGTATTTAAGAAGTGTCTGCACCGCTATTGTGCGCTGGCCTCCGACTGAATCGGACCAAGCACCGCATTTAACTTGCAAATTGTGTTGTTAAAGGTGCACCACAAAAAAGGTGGTGAACTCTTTTGGGGCAGTGCGGGGAAGTGACAGATTCCGGATTTCTTAACGAGCTTAGAGAATCGCTGCACCCAGTTATACTCAGAAATAGCACTTTTAGTGCGGTTTCCGACTTTCTAGGTAAATGTGCCTGTCTTATTTTTGGGGAAACACAGCAGTACAGGGGGGACTGAAGTGATGCAGAGGCTTGACAACATGCCACAATTAGCATAGTACATGCGAAACGGACATCACTTTTCTTTACAGCACATCTACAATATTCCTGCCCCCCCCCCTTGTACTATGTAACTTCTACATTGGAATAAAGATTACTGAAGGACAACATAAAAGGGTGAGTTTCTCCTGCTCTATATGGCTTTTGCATTGGCACTGAATTCTCTGTTGGATTGTCCCTTCTATACAATGGGGCACATTTACTTACCCATCCCATCGCGATCCCAGCCATGCATTGTCCGATGAGGATTCGGGTCTGCCGCGATTCACTAAGATCGTGCGTCCAATTTCTTGCATGTGTCGTTTCCCGCGCTGAGGTCCGCCAGAGTTCACCATCTTCTTCCCGATGCATGTGAGTGCTGATCTTGCAATACAATTTGTTTTTTAAATTCTGTAGTTTTTCCGAATCAGTCGGGTTGTTCGACGTTCACGCCCCCCGTTTTGTGTGGCATGCAAGCCGGCACTGATGCGACACAATCCGATCGCTTGCGCCAAAAACCTGGTGCAATTCAGGGCAAAACGGAAAAAAAATCACAAAACCCGACAAAAATGCGGCGTTCGCACCCTTAGTAAATGTGCCCCAATGTGTCCTCATACACTGTGCTTGAGGATTGTTTAAATGGAATCCCCCAATTTTTACTAATGTGGTTAGCAGCAGTGTCCGTCTTGACAACCATCATCTTACGTGTAATTTGATACCTCTGTAAATTTATGCACACACATAGATGTTCTTCCAGTTTGCCATTTCTTGCACAATTTTTTAAAAAGTAAAGGGAGCCTATAAGGTCCAAAATTCCTCCCAAATAAGCCAATGATATTACCTTGTGGCCACATACTTATGCAGCAACACCACTATATTAAAACAATAAATAAATAACTAGAAGGACTTGGATTTAACTTGATTACCTCTAGGTCCGTACACTGAGATGAGAGTGTCATCTAGGAAGAAATTTGGTGTGAAATGGATATATCTGGCTGGCTCTCCGCAGTTCCCATATTGTAATGTGTACGGGTCATCTCCATATTTCAGGTATGGATTGGCAACAATGATATCTGCCTAAAATTCAAAAGACCAACATGTTACACTACTAGTAATCCTAAACATTAAAATGGTGACCCAAAAAGACCAACTTAGGACCACCACAAATCTCATACTGATGACCTAAACTGAGCCTGTTAAGGACTCTTGGTGATCTGTGCCATGGGATACTCTGTGCCATGGGATAACAAAAGAATCCAAAAAGACCAAATGAAACCATAATTGTTTATAAAAACACATCTAGTAAAATATATATTTAAAAAAAAGATGCCATCACCAGAGTTATGGGAACAGAGCTCTCCTAAAAGGGAAGTATTTTCTTTCTTTTAATATAATAGAATCAAAAACCCCCTTTAATTACACTTTGCTTATATAAAGCCAAATTTCATAGGAGTTATATCATTACTAATGTTATTTCATACCCTACGTTTTTCTATTTAGCTTCTTACCTTCTCATAAGTCTCTGTTTTTCGTTTGGTGTAATTACCTTTAAACCAAGTCATGGGAAGTAAGATTTTTGCACTTCTTATGTAAATTCTTTTCTGTGTAGCATTAAATAGGTAATGTGTGGCTTCATTAACCATCTCCTATCATTGGAAAGAAGACCAAATGTTAAAGCAACTGTGGAGTATTCAAAATTACAATTCTTTAGATGAAGTTTGTTTAATTGATATGAATGAGCTTAAAACATGTACAATTTATATGCAGAAAATTAAGTATTTGAACATTTTTAAAGTTTCATGTTTTTATGGCAGATTTTAATGTATGCACTTTTCCTAGTACCCTGCTTATCCTTGTCAAGAAAAAAAGAGCCTGAAATGCATAATAAATGTGGTGCCAAGAGGTGAGTATAGATTTTTCTTTTTCTTTCAAGAGAGCCTTGCTGTGGACATTACTTTAAAAGAGGGCATCTGGGCTGGACATTTTATTAAAGAGGGCATCTGGGGTGCGCATTTTATTAAAGGGGAATTCTGGGGTGGGCATTTTATTTAAGGGGGCCATCTGGGGTGGACATTTCATTAAAAGGGGGCATCTGGGGTGCGCATTTTATTAAAGGGGAATTCTGGGGTGGGCATTTTATTTAAGGGGGCCATCTGGGATGGACATTTCATTAAAAGGGGGGATCTGGGGTGGACATTTCGTTTAAGGGGCCTCTGGGGTGGATATTTAGTTAAAGGGGCCTTCTGGGGTGGACATTTTGGCATCTCGGGTGCTCATTTCGTTGAAGGAGGCATCTGGGGTGGATATTTAGTTAAAGGGGCCATCTAGGTGAACATATTGTTAGAGGTGGCACATCAGGGGTGATCATTTCATTAAAGTGGCCATCAGGGTGAACATATTGTTAGAGGTGGCACATCTGGGGTGATCATTTCATTAAAGGGGCCATCAGGGTGGACATATTGTTAGAGGTGGCGCATCTGGGGTGATCATTTCATTAAAGGGGACATCTGGGTTGGACATTTCTGTTCTGGACAGCAGTCGGGTGGAGGGTTTCATGCAGTTGGGGAATGTGATTGGTTTTCCTAGATAAATGGGCTGTAAGAGCAGGTTTGAAGTTCATCATTAAATTACTTTTATGAACAGTATAAGATTAAGGATATAGTGTAGCACTTAAAGGGAACCTGTCATCACATTTGCACATGTGCAGCCAGTGACAGGTTCCTATAAAGCTCTATTAACTTAGCTAAAAATTGTTTCACTTACATCTACATAAATCACCTTTTATCTTATATTACCTGGCATCAAAGGGGTCGTGTCCTGCTCGACCGGCCCCTCCCATCTAATTCTCCCCATGTCTTATGCCTCCTTACTGGTTACAGTTCATGTTATGTGACCAGAGTGACAGAGGTAATTTAGCCTCTTAACAATAGCAAACTGTTCCCCATGCATGTATCTGACCACACGAAGTCACAGCAGCCTCCATGGACTTCTACTCTTCCTCATCCTCCATGGAGGCTGCTGTTATTGCATGTGATCACATACACGGTGTACAGTTTGCTGCTTGAATGGAACCAAGGCACCGTGTAAAAAATGGACACAATATTTTTCATCTGTACATAGAGTTTTATATGTCTGTTGTTTATATAAGCAGACAGTCCCTAAGTACAACGAGGCAGAGCAGTGATTTGAAGAGACACAGAGCAAAATAGTGGGCGTGGTTCACTGCCAGCCTGAGAGAGAGAAGAGTCAAAAACAGCAGACATGAGTAAGAAAATTTAATTTGTAATTAAGGTACAGTGCCTCACTGCCAGCTAATTTTAGATGTTATGGGGGAAGTCTTGTAACCCATTATCAGCAGGAATTGTTAGTCAGGGTGGTCAAAATCTTAAAGTCATGTGAACAGCCCGGGGCCCATGGGACACTTAATCTGCCACTGTGTGGAGGGATGCGATAAATATAAAATCGGGTTTCTGACTGATGATGAGTCCAGTTTGGGTCTCAAAATGTACCTAATTTTACCCTTATGTTTTAGAATCACCCTAGTCTATGTGCCCATAGACAACATGGATTTTATATTTATTCTTAATATAAATTTAAAAAATCTATATTTTTCTTATGGAAGAGCACATGGATGAATGTTTTTTTGACTAGTGATAACTTCTCTTCAACTTCTCCCTTTCCCTCTGCATAGACTTGAATGCTGTTTGGAGCTTCTATAGATGAGAGTAGTGACAGAAAAGATGAGAACAATAGAGGGGGGCTGATAAGTTGGGGGAGGTAAGTTGTGAAGGGTTTTTTCTCTCCCATAAAATATAATCACAAAGTTTAAACAAATAAAATATTATGGTATTTACCTTAATTTTTTCAATGATCTTGGCATTTTCAGGCAGTCCAGGGTGAATAGCTATAACAATATCTTCATAACCTCCATCAATAAGTTTAATCATGGAACCTTCAGCAAAAGGGAACCTCTGGAATAGGAAGAGCACCGCAACCAGCCAGAATCCCATTCCTGCTTTCATGGTGGATTAGAACCACCCGATGGTGGGAGTTTATATAGCCCCATAGAGAACCACCTCTATGTCTATTAAAATATTCTCTATTTTTCCATTGGCAATTTTTTTGCTTCTTAAGTCTAAAATTAAAGTTTTATTGCTGCACTTCATAGTCCAAGTTATGAAATATTTACTACTGTACATAAAGGGTGAGTAAAGCAAGGTTTTCACAGTACGTGTAAGATAAGATGATTTTACTACTACTTTTACTACTGGACTGCATAAGAAGCAATTGACATTGAGATCCACTACAGACAAATGAAGACAGAATATTCATCACCCAGTTAAGTAAAAAAAAATCTCCTCATGCATTTCAGGGTACACCTAAAGGGGATCTCCGGGATCCCCACTGATAACTCGATTAGGGTAATTTGTATGAGTGGAGCAATACTCAAACATTGTAAATGTTTTGATACCTTTTTATGTTTTCACAATAAATTCGGATTTTATATGGTACCAGAAACAGACTATGAAATATTTGTTTTATATGTATAAAAATTCATTTAAGATTTTTCCTTGTTTCATTTCTAATTTATTATATTAAATTATCAAATCCAGCCATACACAAGAATATATGGGATTGGATTGTTTTGAGGGACAGTTATGAAGAATTTCTGCTGCAAAAAGTTCCCTAGGTACAGTGGCTTCCATAATGCTTTAATTGAAGAAGTTTGAAACACCTTGGACTCTTCCTAGAAAAAAAGGAACTGGATGGGAGGAGTTTTGGTAAGAAAAGCGACTTGAATGTTTGTATGATGTTAGTAAATTGGTCTTAAAACTCTCCTATTAAATTATTAGAAATGTGTCCATCATTTACATATCTGTGACAGAAAAGAATATGAACTTATGTGAATGTTCCCTACCATAAAAACTTTTTTTTTATAATAAATAACTTCATTTTATAGTATACAACACCTCTGTCACATACATCATAAAGCTTTATTAAAAATCCGTTCTTTCCTCTAGAATAATTACAGTTTCTTCTGAAATATCATCCGTGGATGTGACATGCATAGGTAATTCCTGATCTTTGCACAGTGCTTCCTGTTTTGGTGTACCGGTATAGAATTCCTGTAACTCAATACTGTGTGCATCGCTTAATAATTGAAATGAAGCCTGTTTCCTCCAGCAGTACAGGCCACCGCCTAATAAAAGACATAGAGAAAGTACAGATAGACTGATAACAATTACTGTTGTGTTAAACCGAGGAACAGCTGAAGAAATGGCAAAGTTTAGATCTTTTAGCTGAAGTACATGTCTAGTCACATGGACCACATTTGATACTGGGGATTGTTGCGCTGCTTTGTCAGTTGCACGGATTGCGATGTAAAGGATGATGCCCCTGTCCCCAGTCCCGTTGTGAAGCTTGAAGGAGAAGGTCTCTCGGCTGCCAGCAGGTTTTGGGTGTACTGATGAGGTATTCACAACTACAGCCATGGGAAAATGTTGTTGTAATTCTGATGGACTATTGCTCATTCTGATGTCGTAACTGGATGCTGGAAAGGAAGAAGTGATCAGTGAATTATTAATAATGGACATCCAATACCGAAATTTTCAGTTCCTTTTTATACATGGTGGAAACATCTGAGAAGTATTTTTACTATTGAGTATTTTGTGTCATTTGCACTACTGGCATGTCCCAGCATTGGGGCTCATTTACTAAGGGTCCGCTGAGCCATTTTCTTTGGGTTTCCCGGCGATTTCTGTTTTGCGCCACATTATGTCGGGGATTGTGTCGCACACAATTGGATTTTACCGCATCGGCACCGGCTTGCACGTGACAGAAATCGGGGGACGGGCCGTCAAACAACCCGACGGATTCGGACACCACGCAAGATTTAACATTTAGAATTGTGTCGCAAGACACGCACTTACAAGCACCAGGAATAAGGTGAACTCCGGCGGACCTGAGCGGGGAAGCAACGGATGCAGGAACTCAGGCCCACGGTCTTCATGAATCGCGCCGGACTTCCGACGAGGATGGTTCGACGAGGATCGCGACAGGGGATCGCGACAGGACCAGGTAAGTAAATTTGCCCCATTGTGTTATTAAACTGATGCGAAAGATTATCCTAATTCTTATTCCTGTGACATGGAACTAACTACGGCATCATTTTTTATTGGAAACAATATGAGATACATTAGCTAAAAGTTTTTTTCCTACTGATTCTGCAAAAGCCCCAAAATCAGTGTGAACAAACACAAGACTGAACACCTTGTAAAATTTGGTTATATGGCACAATAATGGACTTGAATGGAGACGGGTGACTAAGTTATCCTGTAACTTTAAATACTAGGGGGTCTTTAAAGTATATGAAGGGAATACTTTAACTACTATTTAATTCATAAATATTAATAAATAAAGGGATATTTTAGTAGTTTGCCGAGCAACTATTGGGATTTATGAAATCCATTACAAATATCACATGACATAAAGATTTTTTTTTAGGATTGCTTCTTTAAATCAGAAATACACAATATACTGCATAACATACAGCATTTGTTAATTCAAGGTGGAACACAATCCAAAATATGAGAAAAAAATTGCCTACAGAATTTTCATCAATCCCCGGCTACATTATAACTGTCAGGTACCTAGTAACTATATACATTTTTAGGTTTCAACTTTCCATTTATTGCTTTTTTATGGTCCAAGCTATAGGCCAAGTAAACATTTTAAGTATCTGAATACTCTAGTAAAAAGTTTTTCAGAACCTAGATACTAATAGGACATGATATGATAGGACAATACTGTTTGACCAGTTGGGATTTGACCTCCTGACCCACCATTGAAATTGCTCTTATTCAAGTTCAACAGTTCCTATGTGGCTATGTCTGATGCTGCTACTTCTCCTAGTTATGTGAGTGGGATTAGCTGGAGTTAATGAAACTTGCTCAGATATTTTCAGAACTCTCATACTAGTAAATGACCACCTCAAAATGGTGCTTCAATATGGTCAGGGCACTCACATTTTAACGATAGATAAGTGTCCTTTTTGAGAGACCTATATCGATCAGAGATATATGGATTTTCTATAAATGTCTAAAATTAGAATGATCCTTTATATCTCATAAAGGTGATTTTCTTACCAATTATTCCTTACTGTAAGTATAGCACATTTTTAAGGTTACTCGGCTAAAATAACCAATTTTTTTCTAGTTTGTGTGTGTATTTTTTTTAAAATTCCTGTCGCCCTTTATAGTCTCAGATCAAGGCTGGACCTTCTAGATATGTAAAGAAATAAATAGCTTTAGATAAGAAATTAGTTTCAAGGAACACCTACCAGACCCTTGGTCATAGTTGTCTCCTGGTGCTGTCCAGGTTAATATAGCGTAGTCATTTTGTAGTCGTGCTTCAAGGTCAACTATTCTACATGGAGGGAAAATATCCTTATTTTCCATGTTCTCCAAAACATAAGATACTTTAAAACTTCCAAGAAAGTGGATTCTGCTGAATGGTTCAATAGAACGTTGTTCAAAACTAGTGACGATAGGTTTAGGAGGATTCATATTGATGGTGCCTGCAAAAAACACACAGTAATCACATATAGGCACATATAGAGGGGCATTGGTAAACTTGGGAAGGTAAAGGGGAAGTCGTTTCTGCAATTAAGATCCTACTATTTATAAGATAAAACTTGATTGTTTGTTCTGGAGAACCACAGGCGGTCCCCTACTTAAGAACACCCGACTTACAGACAACCCCTAGCAAACGGCCTCTGAATGTTGGTAATTTACTGTACTTTAGTCCTAGGCTGCAATGATCTGCTGTAAGAGTTATCACAGGTGTCTGCAATTAAGCTTTATTGTTAATCCTGATTCTTATAACAAACCTATCCTGTACATAACCCGTGGCACGTCCTGTACTCTACTTTCTGCTTGTACCGACTTTGGTTAATCTCTCCCAAACAATAGGCAAAAAGAGCCATTCTGGTCAGGATCAATAAGTGTAGAAGACCCCTAGCAGATGGCAGAGGTCCTGGTGCATTTATATCTTGTGCCATCCCTATAAACCTAGTATTACTAGTGATTGTTATTTGACGTAGATGTATGTGAATAATGATCTCACTGTGATGGCGAACCTATGGCAAGGGTGCCAGAGGCGGCACTCAAAGCCCTTTTTGTGGGCACCCGGGCCATCGCCCCAGCACACCAGTCAGGACTCAAAGAATGTTCCTACAGTTCCAAGCAACTTAAAAGATGCTGCTTTCAGTCATATTTTGATACTTACTTCGCTACTTGGGACTGTAGGAAGAGGGAGAACTAGACAGGGTTTGAATTATTTTAGGAGCTCCTGCTGGCCCCACGATCCTGTGTACAGAGGGAAACTGATGAAAATCTTCCATCTTTCTACTGTAATGCTCAGGAGGACAATATGATTGAAAGTTGTTGAACAGGGAGCAATAGGTTACTGCTATAATTTCTGGTTGGCACCTCGCGATAAATAAGGGGGGTTTTGGGTTGCAGTTTGGGCACTCGGCCTCTAAAAGGTTCGCCATCACTGCACTATGGTGATAATAAGATGGAAATAATAGTATTTTTAGTACTTTTCTTACCATTTTCAATGTAACCAGGAACATACATTGCTGCGTTGTTTAATGCAGGCACCAGTGAGGTAGTATTTGTCGATTTTGCAAGAATTTTCAGTGCATATCTGCCGTTTTTAGGGAACAAAAATATATATCCGGAATATATGCCATCATTCCTTAAAGTGTCAGCACCTAGAATATACATAAGTGCAGAAGGATCATATGAGCAGCACAACACTGTATACCATTTGGTTAAATAACAATATCTATATATATATGTCTATGTCTACAGTATATAAATTTATACTTTAGTTCCTGTCAGAAAGAGCTACTTTTAGATTTGAATAAAGGTGCCCTATACGTTTAAGACCCCTGGATAGTTCTCTTCCTCACACTTCCTGTGCCTTTTAAAATGGATCCTTCATCATCTACATTTATTAGATCCTCTTTGCACTAATATGTACACTGTTACAGGTGGCAGCACTGGGCATACCTGGGCAAGTGCCAAGGCTGCTGGGGGACCCACATAAGCCTGCACATAAGTAATCTATGTGGGTCTATGTGGGCTATATCTAATTAATCCATAGGTCAGTGATGGCGAACCTTTTAGAGACCAAATGCCCAAACTACAACCAAGACCCACTTATTTATCGCCAAGTGCCAACACAGAAATTTTATTTGTGATTTATACTCCCTGCTCTGTCACAGCTTTCATTCATATCAGCACCCTGAGGACTCTAATTAAGCAGAAAATAGAAGAAAGTTGGATGATCATTGTAGCTTCCCTCCAGGGTCCCATAAACAGGAAGAATTGTCAGGGCCGGAGCAGGAGCTACAATGATAATCCAGATCTGTCCACACCTTCCCACTCCTCCAGTAGTCCCAGGTAGCACTGTCACTTTATAATATCTCTGTGCACAGCAAGTCCTGGGCTGTCTGTAACTTCAGGAAGATACCTGGAGTCATCTCTGGTGATGGCCTGAGTGCCCACTCAAAGGGCTCTGAGTGCTACCTCTGGCACCCGTGCCATAGGTTCTCCATCACTGCCATAGGTTGTGAGGGGGGCTTATATAAAATAACCATGAGGCGGCTGTTTGATATGATAAACTGGGGAACAGGAGACTGTTTTAGTTTCTGAATTTTTAATGCCGCCACGTGAGTTCACTGCAAAGGGGCCTACTGAGACTCTGTCGCCCAGGGGCCTACTGACACCTGGAACCAACACTGCACTGCTATGTATGCTTTGTGTGACTGCAATGTCTGTTTCCCCCATAGAACTGTGCCACTATCTGTGAAGAGCTTGAATGTCAATAAATGTGATGTTTACCTGCACCATTGTCTTTGAGTGTCACAATGATAGGATCTCCAGATTCGGATTCAATGACAGCCGTCACATTAGCTCCCTGCACCGCTATATGTCCTTGCTTAAATTCTGCAAAAACAGTCATAGGCTGCTCAGGAGTGATCCCCTCATCAGTCCATTCACCGCTAATAGTGATAGGGGGTATTGTAGATGATGACGGTCTTGACGTCACTAGAATACCAACAACCTGGCTCTTTTTTAGTGTGTTTGTTATTATATATGTCCAAAAACCTGCCTAAAAAAAATAAGAACATTCATAAAGACCACAATCAAAGAAGAAAACATTTAAAAATTGTTATACCTGAATATAATTTTACCTGAGACATTCCTGGTATTTTTAGATAGGATACTTGACATAATAAGTTATGGTCAAAGTTTTCATTGGTATAATTGAATCCTGATGGGTCTCGAATAATAACATATGGAGGGTCACCAGCCTCCCAGGTAATAGTGAATACTGTATCATTTCCCACAGTCTTATCCATAATAACCAGGCCAGAAAAATGACCCTCCACCTCAATAAGTCTCTGGACACTTGTGATCTACAACCAGACAAAACAATTATTAGCATAATTAAAAGATGAACTGTTATGATGGACCTTTGAGGAACCTCACCTTTGTAAGAAGATCTGGCGGGTCTTTGTTTACAGGAAATATTTCAGTAAAAGCTCCAATCAGATTGTCTGAATCTTTATTGTTTGACGTGAAAAACATTTTTCCTCCTTGCATTGCGGAATAGACAGAAGAGAAATTAATGTTCGACAGAATCCGTTCTTCATGCACATAGTAAACATCAAACCATCATCTAATCATGTCTCGAGACAGCATAGGAATGTTTATGGTAATGCAAATTTTTGGATTGCGTCGGCTAGATATACCCCATCCGTGTGCCAAATTAGGGCATATAGACATCATTTATGTACACTTTCTAACAAGCATGGGGGTTATGGTTGTTGAATTGAAGCAGGGGGGTCCGGAGTTTGAATCCCACTAAGGAGAAATGCATTGAGTTTGAATGATCTAGAGTTTTTGTGTAATTCCTCCAGGATCTCTGGCTTCCTACTGTATTTCAAAAAAATACTGAGAGGAAATTTGGAATGTGAGCCCTACTGTGAACATTGAGTGATGGCAATGTATGTAAAGATGTTCTGCAGTGCATATTAATGCTATATAACGGTAAACAAGATACAAAATAAAAAATAGGACATATTTCCTCATGGTTGGTCTGATAATTCTCCTCTCCGACCAACCTCTTTTTTATTTTTTGTCACTGATTTTTATTTGAGCCAAACATGCATGTACAGAAAATTGAAGTACATGTCCAAGCAACCTTTTTTTATAGAAATTGAGTGGCAGAAGTTATAAATGCTAAATAAACATGTAGAAGGAGGTCATACCCCTTTAGTCTGTTTTTTCCTGTTTTAAAACTCCCACACTAACTAGCATGACTGCACAGATACAAAAGCCATAAAAACCTAAGAATGTGTATGAGAAAAACATAATAAAGATTCTGTAAAAGGCAATCTTCAAAAAAATCTACTGATTGGTAGGTACCGGTTTTGGGTGCTTGCCACTCATCTGGCCCACAGGTAAATCGCCGATGGGCTTTTGAGCTTGGTGGTACCCAAGGACAAGGCACTCCATGTGCATTATACAGATTTTCAGCATCTAAACTATCCAATACATTTGTATAATAATATGTTTCACAAAGGTGGAAGGGCTCCTAAGATTTAAAAGAGGCAAAGGCTAGGCAGATACCTACTGCTGTAAGAAATTTGTGTAGGCTATATTTTAGGAATTTGCTAATGGATATCAGATAATATTTACATGTAAATGAACAGTGGCTAATTTTTTTTTTAAACATGTTAATATGCATTGATCTTTCAGGAGGAGCATTACATGGCCTTCAAGACTCACCAAGGAAGACACATCATTCTGGAGAAAGCTACTGTAATATACGTCAACCTTTATTTAATTACACTTTTACACTCAAGAGATTTGACATTGCACCTAGAGTCATAGCAATGTGCCTTATCTCCAACTTGGAGGCTGCATGTACATAACCTGGCAATCTTACAGTTTCTGTTGTTGTTCTGCATTTGGCATCTATATTTTTCTAAATGTCAAATTGGAACATATTTCTAAATCCATCTTGGCCTCTGTGCCATCATAACATTGGGATGATTATCTTTTCACTCATTTGTAACTTATCATTGGAGTATTTACAGGCTGCAGCGTCACCAGCAGTATAAATGATCATGTGTACAGTATGTGGAAACAAACCTGTGCTTTCTGTTAAGGACTCCAGTTCAGGGTCAGCATCATGTCCTACAGCGATAGTGTGAATAACTGAGCCACTCCCTAAAACATTTGTTAAACAAGTAGGCAAACTTGTGTCCCTTCCACTCACTGCCAAGATGATTTCAGAACCTTCTATGATTCCATCAAGACCTTTGTTCACCTGTAAACATACCAGAGTAGTATTAAGGACCAACTTCCTTATACGTTCCCCTAATTTCTATGTCCTTTATAATTCTTAATGTACACGCTGCATTTCCTTCTGCCCCTCCTTGAATGGTGGAGTCCACCTTTGTTTAACTTTGTTTAATTAAAGTGATTGGACTTGATTAGGAAAAGCACACATGTATAAGGAACTGCCTAAGGAGCTCAGAGACAGATCTGGCCAAGGATATAAAAACATTTCTGCAGCACTAATGGTTCCTAAAAGCAGAGTAACATCCATAATCCTTAAATGGAAAATATTTGGGACACCACATTTCTTCCGCGACCTTCCGCCACCTAGCCAAACTAAGCAATTGTGGGAGAAGAGCCTTGGTGAGAGAGGTGAAGAAGAACCCCAAGATCACTGTAGCTGAGCTCCAGAGATGCAGTAGGGAGATGGAAGAAAGTTCCACAAAGTCAACTATCACTGCAGAGCTTTATGGCAGAGTGTGCAGACAGAAGTCTTTCCTCAGTGCAAATCATATGAAATATGAAATTCTGCATACAGTTTGCAAGAACAAACTTGAAGGACTCCCAGACTATGAAAAATAAGATTCTCTGGTCTGATGAGACGAAGATTGAACTTTTTTGGTTTGGAGAAAACCAGGCACTGCTCATCACCTGCCAAATACAATCCCAACAATGAAACATGGGGGCAGCATCATGCTATAAGGGGGGAGGGGGGCAGCTGCAGGGACAGGATGACTCATTGCAATTGAGGAAAAATGAATAAGGCCAAGTACAGAGATATCCTAGGTGAAAACCTCTTCCAGAGTGCTCTGGACCTCAAACTGGGCCGAAAGTTCACCTTCCAACAAGACAATGGGGGTCATTTACTAAGGGCCCGATTCGCATTTTCCCGACGTGTTACCCGAATATTTCCCCTGAATTGCCCCGGGATTTTGGCGCACGCGATCGTATTGTGGCGCATCAGCGCTGGCATGCATGCGACGGAAATCGGGGGGCGTGGCCGAACGAAAACCCGACGGATTCGGAAAAACCGAACAAAAAAAGTGGCGCGGAGCTTGCACTTACCTTCACTAGGAATAGGCCGGTGAACTTGAGTGCGTTCCGATGCTCTTCAGCGCAGCAGCGCCACCTGGTGGACGTCAGAGGAACTGCCTTAATGAATCCCGGCCGGACCCGAATCCACCGCAGAGAACGCGCTGCTGGATCGCGAATGGACCGGGTAAGTAAATCCGCCCCAATGACTCTAAGCACACAGCTAAAATAACAAAGCAGAGGCTTTAGAACAACTCTGTGACAATTCCTGGCCGCCCCCACCCAGTGCCCAGACCCAATTGAGCATCTCTAGAGAGACCTGAAAATGGCTTTCACCAACGTTCACCATCCAACTGGAGGGAACTGGTGAGGATCTGCAAGGAAGAGACAGAGGATCCCCAAATCCAGGGGTGAAAAACTTGTTGCATCATTTCCAAGAAGACTCATGGCTGTACTAGCTCCAAAGCCGCTTCTACTCAATACTCATCAAAGGGTCTGAAAATTCATGACCATGTGATAATTTAGGTTTGTTTAATAAAATAGCAAATATTCTAAATTTTTGTTTTTTTCTATCAAGATGTGGTGTAAAGTATACATTAATAAGCAAAATAAAAAACTTTTTTGACTTTACCAATTGGCTGCAATGAAACAAAGAATGAATTATTTAAAGATGTCTGAACACTTTCTGTACACAATCTATATGCAAAGTAAAAAAAAAGACAGTTGACAGAATCTAATAAAAATATTTTTTTTGAAAAGCAATCATATTTTCACACTTTTACCTGCAAGCCTGCTGAGATACCTTCACAAACAGACATCCCACCACGAACTGTATCTGGAAGGCATGAAGTAAGATTCCACCGAACATCCTCACTGACAATATGTCTTAAAGTACTCTTCACTTCTGCTGTTTCATTAAATGTGACAATGCCAACATAAGAGCCAGGCTCAACCAATTGCTGCAGAAAGATGGCTGATGCTTGTCGAAGTCGGTGGAACTGCTGACCCTACTTATAGAACAATAAAGCGTTTCAGGAAAAGATGTAAGAACACAATAATAGCTTAGATATTCATTTATTGTTGTCTATAAAATGTACACAATCACTTTTACTTCTAGAACATGTATATATGTACTTTAAAATGATCACTAACAACCTTTGCCATATATCAATTGTACAAATACATACAAGAAACTTTTGGAATATTGAACATCTAAGCAAAGAAACATTCTTCTTCCACCATTTATTAGGCTGTTTTCCTGCTGCCTACACAGATGACATTTACTCTGAAAACTCTACTTGAAATCTCGGAGACCTCACTTCACTCTAATTCCAGTTATCTATATCATAATAAGAGATGAACAGATTTAAATCTATGGTGGATTTATTACCACACCATCAAGTTTCCTGTACTTTCTTTTTACTTTTTTCACTCAGTTAAGAAAAAAGGTACAAGATGCTTTTTGTCTCAAGAGACTTTCCATAGCAAGCAGTAACATCACGCGGTAGGCTCCATAGCACTGTGGTTTTGCTTTTGTTTCCGTAAATACCCAGAGTATGGGAACAAGCAGGTACCATATTACAGCACATCAAATATCTGTTTCTGATGTCAGAGTAACTGTCAATTTCTATGTTGTGTATTGGGGGAGAGTTGAGAATAGTTTTAGAATATACTTAAGAAATTCTGCTTAGTTCTTAAAGAAACAGGCTACAATGTGCCTTCTCCCTGGACGTAGTATGCTATAAGCATTATTTTTTTAAACATCAAGCTAAAAGTAATGGGGCTAATCCTCACTGCCCATAGCTGTGTAAACAAACACAGGGAGATTAGATGTAAGATCATACTCAGATACAATGTATCTGGAGTACAGATCTCTAAAGGAAGGAGCTCTGTAGCTTGTTTTTTTTTTTTCAAACTAAGCATAGTAAGGATAGTAATTACCTTAGCCATATTATCTGAGATGTCCAAAACCAGGCAGATCACTCTTGCTCTGGACCGAAGAAGTAAGAAAGAAGGTGGTGGGGGTGGTCCAGTGCCTAAAATCGGCTTAGTGGATTTAAAGTCAGCTGAACTTTTAATAACGTCCCAAGAGCTACGATAACTGCAGATTTTGTTTTGCATATTGGGTGCTTCCTTATCATGATCCTGTTCAGTACAAAATTCCACAATCTGCAAAAAAAATTACAATATTGATATTTTTAAACCGGAGCATAAACCGGAGCAATATTGATATTTTTAAACCGGGTTGCAGCCTCTGTATCGTAATAATCTATTTTGTCAACAGTTTACAAATAATATCACTAAACTTGCAGGTAAAGGGGTTGATAAACAGTCATCACATAGAAACATCAGAGCACCCACCGCTGGCACCCTGACCGTTTACCAGTATGGGTCAGCCCCCATTCCTTTTCACTACATGCTCAGCAGATGTATTCAAAATTTATAGTAATGAGTGAAACAGATAAGTTCATAGTGGGCACCATTTTTAAGGGGGCACTGCTCTATACAAACCCTGTATGCTGATCTATAATGATCTGCAGCTTTTGAACTCCTTTCAAGTATACTTCTTCCATAGGGCCCGCAATGATCTACATTTTAGGTGAAAGTCTACTAAACAGGTGAGTAAAGCCCCTCTGCTTCAGGCCAGAAACTGTTAATGGATTGACTGGACATATATTTACTGTCTTTCCTAACTGTGGCCATGCAGTGGTGAAGAATCAGTAGCTGAGGTCCCCTATTCTGGTGAGTGATTGGTGGGTGTCCCAGGGTTCAAGCTACTATTAATAACTTATCCTGTATAAGTTATTCCCCCGATTGTGGGAACCCCCCATATAAACCTTTTATGGAGCTAGGAAGCTTATATACTGAGCTCAAAGACTTAGATAACTTATGAGTATGTATGGAATGCACAAAACACAAAAATGTAAACCTATAAAATTCATACACAATGTTATCTATCTTTATTATATTTTTTTGTGCATGAACCAAAGTCTACTCTTATATATTTTTGAAAACGAGTTTCATTTCTGTAGCATGTTCATATATTATTGGAACCACCATTTAAAGGAAATCTACCATCAAAACCAAGCATTATGAACCAGGGGGACTTCTTATAACAATCTTCCAATAAGAATCTTCTTATATTTGTTATCCATTTGTTATCCATGGCCCCTTTCCTTAAAAAATCAAGTTATAAAACTATGCTAATGAGCTAAACGGCTTGGGGAATTACCAGAGCTCCCCTGTGCTGTTGCTTTGTAGACTGTTAAACTGTATAACCCCCACCTACACCCCTCAGTACTTTCTCCTCCCTATTCCTAATGTAATATCAGTGTAGCAGAGGAAGTTTCAGCACACAGTGGGAGGGGGGAGGTGCTCCTTGTACACTCTAGATGCTATGTTCACATTGCAGCACTGAAGGGCTTTGGTAATGCCACCTAGTGCCCTTCTGGCTCATTCCTTTCATTTTATAATTTATTTTCAGAAGGATTGAGGTCATGGATAACAAATACAAAAATATTACCACAGCCACAGTGCCTGAATCTATAAGTAAGTGCCCCTGGTTTACCATGTGTGATTTCTATGCTAAATTTCCTTTAAAGCCCTACAGGCCACTTTATCTCTTCCTGCCAGCCTACAGGCAGATGGTAGCATGGAGTGGGCTCATGTGCTTTCAATTGCTGATAACTATCATTGTCTTTTGCAGTCAGTAAGTTAGCTGTGATTTTTTTTGTATATTATGACATATTTCAAAATACAAACCATGAAATGATGATTTAAGTATCTGTAACCAATCACCATTAAAGGGATGATTATCAAATACATTCTCAAGTAACACTTAACCAGATAGGTTAACACACCATTGTAAATAATGAAAAAACTTCTTAGACCAGCACCAACAACCAACAGTGAGGGGTCATAATTCATCACTTTTTATTGCTAAATCTCATAAAAAGTCTAAAATATCAAACATTGATTCCAGTACAGAAAAAAAACGAATACCCAGTTACCACATCCACTATACAGACAATGTAGATAATACTCGAATAATTCATACTAGTGTTCAATGCCCCCGCTATATGTTAGAAATCCAGTCTCATATATGGTGACAACCTGACAAAGGACAAAAGACACTAAGCCATGGACACACAGTATGAAGGGTAAACAGTAGAGATGAGCGAGCACTAAAATGCTCGAGTGCTCGTTATTCGAGACGAACTTTTCCAGATGCTCGAGTGCTCGTCTCGAATAACGAGCCCCATTGAAGTCAATGGGAGACTCGAGCATTTTTCAAAGGGACCATGGTTCGGGAATAAAATGTGTTAATTAATTGAAAAAGAATGTCTTCTGATAAGTTAGCAGATGTATGCAAACATCTGCAATCTATTCTTCACTGTTCCGCCCGTATATAATCTCCCGACAAGTTAGCAGATGAGAAGAACAGTGAAGAATAGGATCATTTAAGTGAAAAACACAGTGAAGAATAGATTGCAGATGTTCGGCACATCTGCTTACTTGTCGGGAGATACGCTGTCTCCGTGCCCCGCTGTCTCCGTGCCCCGCTGTCTCCGTGCCCCGCTGTCTCCGTGCCCCGCTGTCTCCGTGCCCCGATGTCTCCGTGCCCCGATGTCTCCGTGCCGCTCCGTGCCGCTCCCCGATGTCTCCGTGCAATGATGTCTCCGTGCGGCTCCCCGCCGCTCCCCGATGTCTCCGTGCCCCGCTGTCTCCGTGCCCCGATGTCTCCGTGCCCCGCTGTCTCCGTGCCCTGATGTCTCCGTGCCCCGATGTCTCCGTGCCCCGATGTCTCCGTGCCCCGATGTCTCCGTGCCGCTCCCCGATGTCTCCGTGCAACGATGTCTCCGTGCCCCGATGTCTCCGTGCCGCTCCGTGCCGCTGCCTGATGTCTCCATGCTGCCGCTGCCCCATGTCTCCGTGCTGCCGCCCGGTGTCTCTGTGCTGCTCCCCGGTGTCTCTGTGCTGCTCCTCGTTGTCTCTGTGCTGCTCACCGTGTTCTGCAATGTGTTCTTCACACATATATATTGTTCTTCACATACTATTTTGTTCGCACCGTTCCGCGCGTATCTCCCGACAAGTAAGCAGATGTGCCGAACATCTGTAATCTATTCTTCACTGTGTTTTTCACTGTGTTTTTCACTTAAATGATCCTGTGTTCACTGTGTTCACTGTTTTTATTCTATTCTTCATTGTTCTTCACTGTGTTTTTTTAATTAAATGCTCGATCTCGAGCAGGGGAAATACTCGTCCGAGCAACGAGCCGTTTCGAGTACCTTAATACTCGAACGAGCATCAAGCTCGGACGAGTATACTCGCTCATCTCTAGTAAACAGTCTTTACTCATGATGTTTGTAGATGAGAGATATGACTCTTCATACTGTGTGCTTATGGATTAGTGTTTTTTGTCCTTGGTTGGGTTGTCCCCATAAAGGAGACTTGATTTATCAGATCTTACGTCCTAACTTGTTAAGATATAGTGGGGGCATTATACACTACTATTTCAGCATCATTTACAAGTGTCTGTATGAGAGTTGTGGTACATTGGACATTTGGGTCTTCTGCAATGGAATAACATGATGCAATGTGAGATAAATCATTGACTCCCTCAGTGTGGGTTGTTGCCACCATTAACCATGACCTTGTTACATTGAAAATGCTCTGCGATTTGTTATGGACTTAAGACTAGCAATGAGCAGACCGGAACCACAATGTTTTGGTCCGTGCCAAATATTGAGGGTTTGGGTCCCTGAACTCCCTGACATTAAATGCCACCAGCAAAGCCACCCACCGTAGGTCGACGATCCTTGTGAAAATGGTGGCATGCTTCCGCCATTTAAAGGGCAGCACCCACGATCTGTGCAAGCACTGAACATTGATGTTACTGGTGGGTGTGAGTGTTCTTGGGCTTAGGTTTGGATTCACTCGGCCAAACCCGAAAGGGTCTGCTTATTCCTACTTAAGACTCTTCATTATGGCCGTTGGAGTCTTTTGGGCATTCTCAGTGATTAACAGATGTTCTCTTAAGAGTTTACATATACAGATATGATGAAGACTGCCTACGGGACAGTACTCAGAACACACAGCCTATATAGTTGTGCTACTGATTTACTAATCCCACATCTATCATATATGTCAAGAAGCAATGGAAAAGGAGGATCCAAGACTAAAAGTAGGAGCAGCTTGCATACTGCATATTAGGGTCCTGACAATAAAATATTTGGTACATTTTTTAACATCTTACTGATAAGCATGATAAGAAATGGAAAAGATCCAAGTAGAGGATATCAAATACACTGCAATACCCTCAGGGAAGTTGCATGTATTCACACACTTGGAATAAAGGGAAGTTTATTACTATTTCATAAGCTATGTTGTAATATATAATCGCCATAGATTTTCTTCACTTACTGAAGATAATGATTGCATGTACATTATCGATGATTTCCCTTTTTGATTGCTATTAGCTAAGAACATACAGCCTTCTTCCAAATTCCCAGTCAGAGGGTCAATGATACATTCTCCATCAGAACAGGAGCGTTTCTTACAAACATACATTCCCACCATCTCAGAGGAACATCTACAAAACAAACATAAAAAGATTAAAAAAACATGCTAAAGAAGCATAGTGAGGAGAAAAAGAACAAAACTGTCTCTATCCCAATAGGGTAAAACACAGACATACATGCAATGATCCCTCCTCTTAGGATCATGTTGTAGGCAGTGTAATAAAGTCATTGAACCATCTGGGGTATTTTCTGCTGGAGTCTGCCCACAAGTGGACAGGCTGGATGTCATTAGGAAGTAAACATTCTTCATTCTATTCAGGACAGGGAATGGTATGGGGCAATATATTCAGAAGGCCTAATTTTTTATAATCAGATGACATGGTGTTGACATTTTCTTAATCTGGGTGCACAATGTAGAAACTTCTCTAGCATGGGACATGTTAAGAACATTGGGGCACATTTATCAAGCTGTCTAAAAGTAAGAATCTTCTTAGTTGCCCATGACAACAAATTACAGCCCTGCAATGAAAGCTGAGCTGTAATTGGTCGCCATGGGCAACTAAGAACATTCTTACTTTTAGACAGCTTGATAAATCTGCCCCATTATTTCTTTTTAGGGGCACAGTGTGGACATGCCTATTAATGAGAGACTCAGTAAGGGAAAAGTTTTTTTTGCATTCAGCCTCCTCTAAACAAAAATGACCTGTGTATGGTTAAGTGTCCCAAATAACCCTTACAGGTTCCTTTTAAATGGTTATGCTGTCCCTTTCATATAATAAAATCTCAACAAAGACAAAGGTGAAAAGATTAAATTACTGTGGGTTTTAGGTCTCCTTTTGGTCCATTTCTGTAAGAGCTCAATGTTGAGGTTTTAGCTCACAGTCTTATTATTTTGGCAATGTATCTTTACTGAGTTTTATTGTCTTACTTTAAAACATTTCTCTTAATCACTTTGACTGACCTTTACTTCCAGTACGTGTAAAACGTCACCAATAAATCTTTACAGTCTAGTAAAAAGATTGTACATAAAGAAGCAGGCTTTTCCTTAGTCTTTATCAGCCTCTGATCAGTCATTCAGTGAATAACATTGATTACCTCCTGTCAAAAGTTTGGATATATATTAAGCAGTAAGTAAACAGATCTACCTCTGAATTTCAGTTCAACAAAGCTCCAGCATTGCTGTGTAGAGGTGAACATCCACATTGCAGCCATAACTTTACATTGGTGATCATCCAGCTCCTTCATTCTTCAAACTTAATTTTATATTTATTTAAATGAGACAGAAGAGCTCCTGGCTCTAGCTTCATGCCCCCACCATTCTATCATGCCATCTGCATCCTTCGTTCCTTCCCCTAGCAAAAGACATCACTCTGTTTTCAAGACTTTTGGCGCATGCTCGCTATGATCTGCTACACACTGAGGTTTCAGCTTCCTTGTCACAAGAGCTAGGTGACATCTACTAAAGGCATCTAAGGGCCTACTAATGTCCGAGGAGCAAAAAGGTGTGGTAGAAGTGCTGCGGTGGGCGTGAGCCCAGAGGGTTTAAAATGAAGGAACCTACTGTTAACCGATGTAAGGCTTTTGGCTTCAATGTGGAGATTTGTCGATGTGAAATCCACATAAAGCTGCCTGTACACAATCATTCTCTGTCATATTTCTACATGATGAAAGGACTTCTGTCTACTGCATTGTGCTCGGTCTGTGGGACCTGACCAGAAAGCGGGTCCATTTCCATTTCCATTGGCTGAGCACATGCATGTGCAGGCGGATAAAGTATGAAGACCATTCCCAGAGGGGCTACTTTTGGTAAAATTTTGCGGAAAATTTCCACAGTATACTAACCAAGCAGCTAAGAAAAGGTCAAGAGAATTGAGTAATTTGACTCATGGAAATAACTGGCAAAAAAGTAAACAGCAAATTTTTATACATATATCACAAAGCATAAGGGTCCTACACAGCACAACCTAAAGAGGACTTTTTATCAACTTCGCCACACCAGTTATTTGCATCCATAATAGGTGTCTAAGGATTGGGACAAAGAAATGAGTTGTGAAAGGAAAGATGTCTCAGCGACGCCTTAGTATTCCTGCTTCAATCTAATTATAATGTACCGTATATACTCGAGTATAAGCCGACCCGAGTATAAGCTGAGACCACCAATTTTACCACCGAAAACTGGGAAAACCTATTGACTCGAGTATAAGCCGAGGGTGTAGTATACAGCCAGCCCCCATGTAGTATACAGCCAACCAGCCCCCATGTAGTATACAGCTTGCCCCCAGTAGTATACAGCTTGCCCCCAGTAGTATACAGCTTGCCCCCAGTAGTATACAGCTTGCCCCCAGTAGTATACAGCCTGCCCCCCAGTAGTATACAGCCTGCCCCCCAGTAGTATACAGCCTGCCCCCAGTAGTATACAGCTTGCCCCCAGTAGTATACAGCCTGCCCCCAGTAGAATACAGCCTGCCCCCAGTAGTATACAGCTTGCCCCCAGTAGTATACAGCTTGCCCCCAGTAGTATACAGCCTGCTCCAAGTAGTATACAGCCTGCCCCCAGTAGTATACAGCCTGCCCCCAGTAGTATACAGCCGCCCCTATTAGTATACAGATAAAGAAATAAACTTAATACTCACCCTCCGTTGTCCCGATGTTCGTCGCGGCTCCCGGCGGCTTCCGATCCCCATCGCGGCTCCCGGCGGCTTCTTCACTCTGCTCTGTCGTCATCCGCGGCGACAGCGTCGCAACACAGTGTGCGACGCCCGGCAGATCGCAAGAACGCGACTCTGCCGGCTAGAGAAGACAGAAGAGAAGACACGGGGAGCCGCCGGGAGCCGCGACAGGGATCGGGAGCCGCCGGGAGCCGCGAGGAACATCGGGGACACCAGAGGGTGAGTATTAATTTATTTTTTTTATCATTGACTCGTGTATAAGCCGAGGCGTGGTTTTTCAGCACATTCAGCATATACGGTAACTTTCTTTGTGACCCAATGATAATTACCTAAAACCTATTATATTGTATGATTCATGAGGATCCCCATAGAGACTGTTTATCTTGCCACATAGTAAAAGAAAACGTGTAACAACTTACCGTGTTGCTTTAATTTCATTGTCAACTGAAAGAAAGAAGGGTTTCTCATAATTATATTCATCAAATACACCCCACTGGAAATGGGCCCATTCATGGAGAAAAACCTTCCCTAAAGAAAGTGAGAGATGGAAAGTCCATTATTAAATATGTACAATAATGTTGAATATAAGAGCTGACATTTATACAACAGCAATTCCTTTCATATTGGATTAATGTACAGTATATATATATACAGGCAGTCCCCGGGTTACATACAAGATAGGTTCTGCAGGTTTGTTCTTAAATCGAATTTGTATGTAAGTTGGAACTGTATATTTTATAACTGTAACCCCAGCCAAAAAATGTTTAGTCTCTGTGGCAATTGGATTTTAATACTTTTGGGTTGTCATAAGAACCAGCATTAACAATAAATCTTAATTGCAGACACCTGTGATAACTATTACAGCTGATCACTGTAGCTGGGGCTAAACTATAGTAAATATTTATAGTGAATAAAGAAAATCTTACCTCTTGGTCCATAAACCGGAAGGAGATTGTCATCCATTAAAAAATCAGGCGTAAAATGTATGTATTTTCCTTTGTTTCCACATCCTTTATAATGTAAGGTGTACGGATCATTTCCATAACTGAAGTTAGGGTTGCTGATCATCACACTTGCCTTAAAAGTAATGTTTTATTACTTATTTATAATTTAAAAGATTTTAAAGAGTTAGTGCTGTTCAAATTTCACCTTATTACGGCCCACAAATAACAGAGTAATAAAGAGTACAAATAACATAATGAAGACAATGGAACAAACCATTCCAGTAAGAGAAAGCTGCCTGAAGATGGCTGCATGGGGTTGTACCACAGGTGAATAAATCACTTGCATCTCGAGGCAGCCCCTTAAAGCAAGCACCCGACCTGGACTGGATCCATTATCGCTGTGCCACCCAGCCCTCTTTTTGTATGACAATGAAACAAAATGTAATTATAATGTAATATACTGCAGAACTACTGCACACCTCCTTATAGTACACAAAAATAAGGGTGATGCCACACATGGCGTTTTTGGTCCGTTTTTGGTCCGTTTTCCCCAATTATCTTAATAGATAACAGGTTGTAAGCAGCCAAATGCATGGTAAACGGCCAAAAACGGACTGAAAACGGATATTTAAAAACGGACCAAAAACGCAATGTGTGGCATCACCCTAATGCTGCTTCTGTTGTGCTGTTATAGCGCAATGGAATATGAAGCTCTATAAAGATTATTATTATTAACACATTAATGCCCTCTTTGCATTATTATTATGCCCTTAATGTGATAGAGGAGCCTCTACAAATTCACACTACTGTTTGTGTATTGTCCGGTCCTGGAAAACGTATTTGCTTATTTCCCAGTGGAGCATCAATGCCTAGAAGTCTCCACATATAAGTCTGCAAGGTGGCCTTAATTGGCAAGGTCTTTATTAGGAGAGCTCTTACTCCCTCATCCTATCAAAAGCCTCTCACTCAGCTAAACCAGTTCCCTACAATGTACTGAAGAGTCACAACCATGTCGAAAAAGTGCTATCTACAGTTGGGAATCTGTTCCTTCTGCAATTGATATACTGCTTTGGCTTTAATCCCACATTATGTCATTAGGTGAAGTGTTGTTTGATGGTAAAGGGGCTGCATTACAAGCTGGCAAAAGAGCCATAGTTTTTCATGTCCCATCCTAGAAAATCTATTTGCATGTTTCCCACAATCCCTTATTGGAGCGTCAATGTCTCCACACGCCTGGAAGGCAGCCTTAAAGGGGTATTCCGGGAATATCAATGTCTGACTCAAAAACCCATGAATGATATAAATAAATGAATACAACAATACTCAATGTCATTAGCCACAAAACGGAGCTTAAATAGTTAGATTCCTCATAGGGGAGGCAAACAACTGGCCCCCTTTATTGGAAAAACTATAGGGCCCGTATATTAACTTTGTGATCTATTCTACTTAATTTTCCAGACAATCCAGAATTATTAAGAGTCTCTAATCTCTTAATAAATCTTGTGCTTAAATTGCACTGAAATGCAATTCTAGGGCCACCCAGGGGGTGGGGGGGTTGTTATGGAAATTGTGGCATGCAATACTTAACAATACTTACTTGCACAGGCACTTATATTAATATACACTACCTTAGTTTGGCCTGTTATCAGTGTACTTTATAGGTAGGTGTAGGTTTATGTGGCATTATTTATATATAAGGTGTGTCAGCATTGGACACTATACAGGGCAACACAAATACATCAAGAGACAAAGGCATAAACATAGTACAACATACCTTCTGATGTGCTTCATATCGTGGTCTCTGGAAGTTGAGTGACTGCCATGTATTTGGTACAAGTATTTTTACCTCTCTGTAGAAGAATCTCCTCTTAGTGGAATTGAACAGGTAAAACGATGCTTCAGAAACCATATCCTGCAAAACAGAAAAGGAGCATTGTAGTAGAAGAAGTAAGAAAACTATTGTAATTTTCTATTGTTTGAAGCCCCCATTACTTCCCAAATCCCATGTATGTATACACACCAGCGCCATTTCCATTGGCAATTTTATGTTCTTGTATTAATAAAGATTCAAATTTTATATCAACACTCCTAACCTTGTTTGTGTCCATTTCCCCTTCAAGAAAGGGGTACCCGTTGTTCCCTTACTACAACCATTTAACAGCCATTTTTGGGTGTTAAAGCTTGGTCTCCATTGATTTCAGTAGGGTTCGAGTTTGGGGTAATTTAGCCATTTGGACTTTTTTTCCATTACAGCCTTTACCATAAGAGAAACTTATTTTTATCCTCTGAGAAATTGGGGATGCAGGGGTAACTAATGTTTTTTTGATTTTGTTCAATTAAAATTTTTTATTAATCAATTTTTTTAGTATTATATAGAAAACCCTGACCTTAACCCTGACTCTGAGAGGCTCTTGGCTTGTCATAGCAACTGAATGTGACTTTTGGCCTGGCGCAGGAAGAATTTTCTGAATAGTCCCGGTACAGGTCATGGATACTTTTAGGTTACAACTTATAATTTTGGTATATATGAGGTATGCCATCTCCTATGTAATAGGATAGAGATGGCGAATCTGTTTGAGACAGAGCACCCAAACTACAACCACAACCCACTTAGAGCAGGAGATCTAATGTTTATCCATCTCTGTCCATACCTTCTTGCTCCTCCTGTAGTTCTGAAAGCCAAGGTGGTGCCACTTTAAAATAGTGCTGAGCATAGCACATCCTGTCTATACAATAAACAAATTCAATCTATTACAATAATAATAGTTCTCGCCTTTTAAGCAGAGTCTCCACCTCTAGTATTGGGTCCACAGAATTTCCCCAGATTTTGATTACTCCATCACTGCTTCTATGCTACCTTCTTACTAATTGTGCAGCATTGTTTAATCAATTAATTTCTTTGAAAATTAAAGGAAATCAACCACTGAAAATAACAAAAAAAATCCTACAATACTCCCCTTCGCTCCTCTTCACCTTGATCCCGGCACTGTCTGTTGCTAAACTTGACACGCCAGGATCACCTAGAAAACAAATGTAAAATTAGCAAGATGGAGTGCGTGGGAGAGATGTCCAGCACTCCGGGCTGCTAATTATGCAGGCCAATGCATGTTAAGCATGGGAGAGGGAGGTGGCGAGGGCGTGCATAATTAGTAACCTGGACAACCAGACATCTTGTCCCTGCACTCTGTGCTGCTAAATATGAGTTTGTTTTCTAGGTGATCCCTGTATGTCAAGCTTAGTGACGGACAGCGCAGGGATCAAGGAGGTGAATATTTCTAGGTTTTTTTTTTGTTGATTTCCTTTGAGTAAAAACCCAGCTACTGGGAAAGATTTTAATAGATATGTTTTTAAATGATTGTGCACACATTAGGATGCGCTGGTGAATTAATTAGTGCATTAATCCTGACGCTTCACACAAAGTGTGTAGTTTGATATAAATCATGAGCCACCAACCCCTTTCTTTACCCCTATACCAATCTTGTGCATGTGCAATAGTAACACATGCCACAACCTGAGGGTCTATACTGCACATGGACAAAACATGAGCTGAGGAGGTGTGGTCCACAACATGAATATGGTACACTGTAATCCCAGATTGGGTTACAGTTAGGAAGCTGGAGTTCTACGGCACTCTGTAGACACAACCTAAAGCACCTAATTCCTAATTTGCATACCACTAAACGATGATTTTAGTGGTAAAGGAGCCTCATTTAGAGGAGATAAAGGTATATGCACAACGTATATAAAGAGCCCTACATGACTTTGAGAGGTTAATTATTGCTGACTCATTCCCTTAAAATAGTTTCCGTATTTTACCGAATTTTACAGTACTGACAGTCATAGGCTTCTCTGGAGACAAAAGTAGGTTTGTCCCACTATCTAAATAGATAAGGCATGTCACATGCTGTAATTCTGAATGATTCAATTCAAAAATATATGCTCAAAAGTTCAAAAGTAACTTTCCGAAGGGTTTCCTTTAGAATTCCTGTACATCCATAATTTATTGACATGAATGATTATGTTCAGCGACAATGTATAATCTCACATTCCTCCCTCCTTACCTTAATAGCAGTGATTATCTGTGGATTTTCGGGCACTTGCGGGTGCACAGCAATAATCACATCCTCATAGCCATGGTCCCTCAGCTGTACACTGTATACTTGTTGTAACTTCCAGCACAATACAGCCAGACTCAGGAGATACATGGCTGCCTGCATGATCCCTGGAAATTTTCATACTGCTCTGCTTTGAAGGATTATTCACTGTCAGCATTGTGAAATTCAGGGTGTGCCAATATAAGAGACCGGTTTAGGGATTGTGTTTTGGGAGGTACATTTAATTTTTTTTCCCCCTAATGTTCCTTTAATCATCTGCATAATGGCTGCTGTGTAATGCACAACAAGGCGGAAGGTCCAATTAAGAAACAAAGTAACATTGTAACAAAAGTAAAAAAGAAAATATAGGAGGAAATGTTCATGTATTGCTGGTGTTGTGCAATCCGACTAATTGGTAAAGGAGAGATATAATTAGGGTTACAGCTGGAAAGGAACCGGCTCATAAATGAGCCACTTTTACCTGTATAAACCAGCCAAAGCTTCATTATTTTTTCTTGTAATAATACTTGGCGTGTAATAACAGTTCTTCTTACTGTTCAGTAAGGTAATTTACATGTCTTTCCTTGTGATATGCACTAGTCACAAAAAGTTATATAGATATTTGACTTTCAGTTGAAATTTATGGAAAATATTACAAAAACAAGCGATTTTATATATTGAAAGTAGGACATTTAAGTGTAAGCATATATTAGTGTTTTCCTCTGTTCAAACAATAGGGCTCATTTACTAAGGGTCGTGCTGCTTACTTTTGTAGGACTGTTAGCTTTTTCGGGGTTTGCACGGCTGTGATAGGTATTTAACAACTGTCTGCGCTCGCATTGTATTGCATGCGATCGGAGTGTGGCGCGTCTGCGCTGGCTTCCATGCGACACAAATTCGGGGGGCGTGCTGTTGGACGATCCGACTGATTCGGACTAAGCACGGGCTTTAACTTTCAAATTGTGTCACAAGCCCAAGCACTTACATGTACCATTAAAATTATGGTGAACTCTGTCTGACCTAAGCGGGGAAGCGACATATGCAGGATATCGGGCGCATGATCTTAGTGAATCGGGGCACAGTGCATTATTGTCAGACCATGCACTTTTGGTGAACTCCAGCGGATGGGTAAGTAAATGTGTCCCAATGTATTGACACAATACAACTAGGAGCAGAATAAGACTGCAATGGGTCCTGGGCTGTCTGAATATTATAGCCCCTATAAGACTGAAAATCACTTTGCACATATGGTACTAGAATCAAACTTCTTGGGGAATGGAGGACGTGTCTCTTCTGTTTGCTATCAGTCTGCGGTTTCAGAACCTTTGTAGGACCTGAGATGGATCTTGTGTACATGTGTATGGAGAGCATGCACAGATGTATGAGGATTTCATGGGTGAAGGCCCTTCTTAGTATAACATTTGATGGGTGATTTGGGTGGCCATGTGCCCTGGGATAACACCCTATCTATATTATAATCCACTACTGCCTGTAATAGTGGGGGGAGGTGCCCAACTAAAAAACCCCCCAAAAAACAGGAATGCATTCCTGGAGAGAATTGGTTGGCTCTACAGTCATGGCCAAAAGTTTTGAGAATGATACAAATGTTAATTTTTACAAAGTCTACTGCATCAGGTTTTATAATGGCAATTTGCATATTCTTCAGAATGTTATAAAGAGTGAACAGCAATTAATTGCAAAGTCAATATTTGCCTAGAAAATGAACTTTTTCCGCCAAAACACATTTCAACTTCATTGCAGGCCTGCAATGATATTGTTTCAGTGATTGCTCCACTAGCACCGGTGTGGGTGTCGATGAGGACAGGGCTGGAGATCAATCTGTCATGATTAAGAATCACATCACTGGACACTTTAAAAGGAGGCTGGTGCTTGGCATCATTGTTTCTCTTCTGTTAACCATGGTTATCTCTAAAGAAACACATGCAGTTATCATTGCACTGCACAAAACTGGTCTAACAGCTAGAAAGATTGCACCTCAGTCAACAATCTATCGCATCATCAAGAAATTCAAGGAGAGAGGTTCCATTGTTGCAAAAAAGGCTCCAGGGCACTCAAGAAGGACCAGCAAGCGCCAAAACCATCTCTTAAAAGTGTTTTAGCTACGGGATCGGGCCTCCAGCAGTGCAGAGCTTGCTCAGGAATGGCAGCAGGCAGGTGTGAGTGCATCTGCATGCACTGTGAGACTGCGGAGACTCTTGGAGCAAGGCCTGGTGTCAAGGAGGGCAGCAAGGAAGCCACTTCTCTCCAGAAAAAACATCAACGGCAGACTGATATTCTGCAAAAGGTACAGGGAGTGGACAGCTGAGGACTGGGGTAAAGTCATTTTCCCTGATGAATCCCATTTCCGATTGTTTGGAACATCTAGAAAACAGCTTGTTCGGAGAAGACAAGGTGAGCGATACCACCAGTCTTGTTTCATGCCAACTGTAAAGCCTCCTGCAACCATTCATGTGTGGGGTTGCTTCTCAGCCAAGGGAATCGGCTCTCTCACAGTCTTGCCTAAAAACACATCCATGAATAAAGAATGGTACCAGAATGTCCTCCAACAGCAATTTCTCCCAACTGTCCAAGAGCAGTTTGGTTATCAACAATGCCTTTTCCAGCATGATGGATCACCTTGCCATAAAGCAAAGGGGATAACTAACAAAACATAGAGATTTTGGGTCCGTGGCCTGGAAACTCCCCAGATCTTAATACCATTGAGAACTTCTGGTCAATCATCAAGAGACGGGTGGACAAACAAAAACCAAATTGTGACAAAATGCAAGCACTGATTGTGCAAGAATGGCCTGCTATCAGTCAGGATTTGGTCCAGAAGTTGATTGAGAGCTGCCAGGGAGAATTGCAGGGGTCCTGAAGAAGAAGGGTCAACACTGCAAATATTGACTTGCTGCAGTAACTCATTCTGTCAATAAAAGCTTTTGTTACCCATAATATGATTGCACTTGTATTTCTGCATGTGATAAAAACATCTGACAAACACACATAAAAACCAGAGGGCAACAGATCATGTGAAAATATAATATTTGTGTCATTCTCAAAACTTATGGCCATGACTGTACAATCCACTTCAGGTTTACTGTGGTCAGGGCATTCAGTATATGGCTCCGAGTCACTTTATGATTACAACTTGTGGGGGCTTTGCTTTATTTCGAAAGAATGGCAAGTAGCTAAACATACGGTAAGAAATTGGAAAACAGAATTCATCAAAAGTCTTCTCTATACAGCTGCAGTCATGTAGCATAGAGGTTAAAATCCAGGAACCCAAACAGCAACGGGACAATCCTGCTCTAAGCCAAGCTGCGCATGGGACACTGCATGTCGGTGGAAGTTAAATTGTCTGACGTGATACGAGAAAGAAAGAGTGGTGCTGAGCCGGTGAGTGTGCTGTAGGAAGATGGTGCTGGTCTCACGGTTATATATCAAAGGCAGATCAACTGTCCAGAAGAGACATTTGGGGTGGACACTTTTGAAATGAAACAGGGAGTTTGCCACTTTTGGCTTGCGGTAGACAATCATTTGTACCCGATTCTGCACAATTTGTACTTCGACAAATAGGAACTCCAGGTTCCTGGTCTCCGAACTTATAGGTAAATCGCATTTACATGTTGTTGTTTTCATTTAAGAAAATGACAAACCTGAACTTCTCCTCAGAACCCGGCAATGCCCAATACATCTTTTTCAATGCCCATTAAAAGAAAAAGCTTTAGGAGTAAGAATAAAATCTTCTGCTTCACCCACAAACAAGACATACAGTAGGTCTGATTTTTACCAGCCATGGTGAGGACCTGATAAACAGATTCAATGCCTTGTGTACAAATTCTAAACATCTATGGAAACTAGATGGAAATTCTCTTGCCAAGGTCAATCTATGATTGCTTTAAGAAACGGTTAGAGTTGATATAAGGAAGTAGGGGGTGCACAAGACAGTCTATATTACTTGTAGAAGGATCCGATACCTGCAAATGCAGGTCGAACTGTGGGTTGGCTCAGTGACTCATGGATTTAAGATAGAAAATTCCTACATGAGGAAAGGTAGGAAGAATTTTACAGCCGTTTTCTTATATTGGATATCCATGGCCTCTTTTCTTCAAACGCCAACCTATAAAATTAAGCTAATGAGCCAGAAGCTCTAAATGCACAAGTTGTTGTTACATTCAGGGGCAAACTGGATATGTAATCCACCGGGGAGATTCCCAGTGGACTGACTGGTCTGGGGCTTGTATTCCCCCCCGAGGGTATTGATCAAAATTTTCTTTCGTTGCAACTTTTGGTGCCATTTCACAAAGTTCACCATGTCGTTTTTTTTCAGTGCAGAACCTGATTTGTTATAAGTTTCTAAATGTGGACATCTGGAAAAGTAGCACATTTTGGTGTAATTGAGTTTAAAAGTCACACTTTCTTTTAGCAAATAACAGCCATTTCAGAGCCATTATAATAATCAGCCTTTGTCTAATCAGACCCAGTCCAGTTCTGATCAAACATCTGTCCCGACGGGAGGTTGTTTTCCCCTGTAACTGGGGCTCTTATTTATAGTTTTCACCTGTAACAGAGGCATCTGTAAGAAAAAAAAAAGTAAAATGCAAAAGAAAAAGAAAAATTCCCCAGGGGTCTTTAATGACCACATGGGGGACATATAAAGTTAAAAACACACAAAAATCAAACAATAATCATGCACTAAAATTTTATAAAAATAAATTTCTCCAGTTTTTGTAACCTTAACCCCCAAAAAACTAAAAATATAAATGGTCCCTTAACTTTTTTATTTTTAACTATCCCTAAGCGTCACAAAAAAAAACAGCAAAAATTTTTATGATGTTGCAACAAAAAAACGCAGAAAGCTGTGGCGCTTAAACCAATAAGTATGAGAATTCATTAGAAACGCTCTGGTCAGGAAAGCCTTTTAAGACCTGGACAGAAAGGGGTTAATAATAAAAAGGCAGATAATGAAATTTAAAAAAAGCCGTAACATTTATTTAACACTAAATTTTTTTACACTTTACACATGCTAAAAAAGCATAGATGACCAAGTAAACATTGTATTTACACAACACGTTATAAAAAAGGTGCAAGTTTTCTGTAGTCTTCACCTGTTGCGCATCCGCTCTGTAGACTTTAGCATCGCGCGCATGCGGAAGCAGAGACTGGGTTGCAGGTCAGTAACGTGAGATGGTTAACTTGCTGGGTAACCTATATGGATTATTTAGGTATCATTAGGCTTTGCATTTTAGAGGGCGATGAGTAGTGCACAGTTTAGTGACTAATGGGACAATCTGTGATGAATAATAACATTGCACACAGATGATGGGTCGGTGCACATGTAACGTTCAGGAATGGTAATAAAGCCTTCATGTCAAAGATTACTCTAGAGTCCATGGGCACGTGAGGACAGCGGGGCAATGATTATTATGGTCAATGAATATCCATACCGGGTGACATGCAGCCGCTGCACTTACATGGCAGTATAAAGAAATCCTGAATCCGGCCTCAATGGCAATGGATGCTGCAGTTGCCGCATGATGCAGTACACAGAAAAAATTATGAGATAAAATATGTGTATGAAAGCGTCATGTCATGTACACAGATGTAACACAGGACAATACAATGCAGCAAAAAAACAAACAAAACGCTTTACATTGCATGGCTCCAATGCAGGTCTGAACCCGACAGGTCAGATTAACAAGAATTTTATAAGTAGCACAGATGATATAGTAACCTATCGAATATCCTTATAGAAAAGTTTATTTCTTTATTCCCTTTCTTCACGCTTTTATTACTGTGTTGAAATAAACTTCCCTCCATATTGAAGCAGGGAACAGATAGATAAGAAGTTGTCATTGACTTAGGTAAGTTTGTCCAATGACTGTAAGAGGTTATCTCCTTACGGAGCTGAATTAAAAGGTAAAATATTCCCCAAATGTGTAAGGAGTTAATCTTTAGCCTCCCCTCCTTATCGATCGGATGTGTACAGACTTCAGAACTGATATTAGATATACTGCAGGGGAAGAAACGAAAAAAAAGAAAATGGAGAGTTTTCTTTCATAAAAGTTATCAAAGTTTACCATCCTCACCGGTGCCAGTGATTAATGAAATAAGTATAGGCCTTTAAAAAACTAAATACTTTCTGAAAAAGATCGAAGTAACTGGGAAAAATGTTTTTTTTTTTTTTTTAAATTGCATCATTTTTTGAACCAATAACCACACACACACATGATATGTTCAAACAATGATGCCCTGGAGAGTTTTACAGCATTATTAATTTACAGCACTACTAAGATCCCAAACCAAAAGTGAATCTAGTAAAAAAGGAAAAAGGCTAAGTGCATCCTTTGTTATTTGCATTTTTTAGGAATCCATCTCAAAATCCTGAAAGGAAAATTACAACATGGACTGCAGCAATTTTTTTTTCCTGAAAAACATATTTGAAACAAACCACAAAAGCTGTTTAACAGGTTAAATTATACATAACAAGTTCATAAATCTAAGTGGTGGGAGTACCATCAACCCCAATGGGAACAATGCTGCAGTGACTTTTTTCGCTAGGCAGAGAATGGAGCTGCTTCCTGTTCCATTCTGAGTTTATCAGATGTAACGACACTTGATGTGTGGGGGTGCGGGGTGTTGGACTGCAGGTTTTAAAAGTGTGTTGTCCAGTTTGGTAAAACATTTTTTATATCTCTTCTGTAGATTGGAGAGCAGCGGGGGATACCTGATCTACATCATATGATCAGTCTTTTGATTTAAATAGGTGATACATAAAGCTTCATTTCGGTTAGGATGGTTCTTATTCAGTCCATAAACTTCGGACCATATGATGGCCAAATTTCCAAGAACAACCATTACCAAAGCTTGCAGCATCATAGTCATCCGCCATTCTGGAAGCTACTGCATCTCTAGAGGACTACTGCCCCATACTAGAACCATATTTTCTGCAGAGGCTGACATCGTCATAGATTACTAGAGATGGCTACATCCAGCTCCTGGGGCTCAGTCTGGGGAATATGGTCGGCACATGACGGAGACAGCCTTAACCTACCTGCACAGGAGCGTATGCTTTATAGTGGTGCTACAGTGGATCCACACGTTGTTGTTTTTTGGTCCGTGTGTCATCGTTGTGTGAGGTCACGCAGATAAATGTAGAATCGTCTCATGCAGGGGCTGTGGAGACCATGGCTGTGTGTATGATCCAAAAGAAATGGGAACTCAACTTGAATGGTGGCTCCCCTAGATGATATCCAGAAAGAAAGCACCCCTCCGATCCCAGGTGAGTAACCACCAGCCCCATTACTACTTTCTATTTCCCTAGATGCTTCTGGTTGGTCTTCTACCTTCCTTATTTTAATTTGTTTTTACAGTATTGTTGGGATTTAATTAGATACCATTAAAGGAGCTTTTACCAAGTTTTATTGTTATTCCCTTTCCATTGACTTGCCAATATCTGACCACTCTCGTAAAACTGAATGACCTCCCGCTTCATTCACTCACTGAGAACAGGAATCCAGTTTGGAATCCAATTGTGCAGGTCCATTCTTGTGATCAGTTGGGGTCCCAGCACTCAACCCCCCCCCCCACCTTCCCTGATCAGAATGATAAAACTTAGGCTGCATTCACACTACCGTACCGTAGCGCGGCGGGCACACACTGGCTCACAAGAGAGGAGGAAGGGTGAGCACTGCTAGTCTCTCTTCATAGAGATATATGGCCCATGGCGTTGTAATACGGGAGAAGATAGGACATGTCCTATCTTTTCCCGGGTATGGAACAGTACAGTGCTGCCACACCGTACCATGCCATACGCACATTGTCGTATACATGTCTCCTGATGATCGTGTGAATTTAGCCTTAGTACAACCACTTTAAATTAATTTGAATTACAGTAAGACATTAACTGGACCCTCAGCCTACACACATGGGGGAGATGTATGAATGTGTCGAGGTCATTAGACCAGTGCAGAGTAGAACAAGACAGTTTTCTTCTGCTCTAGATTAATCCCCGTCTCTGATGAAAGATGGTTAATCTGGAGTAGCCTCATAATATTTGGTCTAGTTTCCAGCACCACGATATTGAATGTCGCAGTCACATCCCCATTTTGGACAACTCAGAAAACTGCCTAAAAGTCACCACAAACCCTCAATAAATGTGGCGTAAATCTGCAAATTATTCTAGTTTTCTGGTGTAGGCAAATTGGCACATCTCCCCCATCATGTTTTTTGTGAGGCAAATATGAATAGATCCTTAAAAGTGCTTTAAATGTGTGATGTCTAAAGTATCCCTTAAAAGTGTTACAATAGACTTGACCAACAATCATCAGACAACGACCAAAATAGAAGAAGCAGAAAACCCTTTAAATTCTTAACATTTGCTATTTTTGAACTCAATACATAAGTGATCACCTCGTATTGAAAATCCTTACACTGCACGGCACACACATTCTCAGGCAGTGGCTGACTGGATGGCGATATATTATATGTGAACAGGGCCAAAAATGATGGACCTACAGGACCCTGGGAAAATTCAGAAAGGGAATGGTTTAGTATTTTATTTTACTTGCTGGAAAACCCTTTAAGCAGGTTTCCACTTTCATTCCACATCAATAGCAATGTCTTCCAAGGAGCAGGTTATTTTCCATATTCCGTCCTATCAGAACAAATCTACATTCATTCTTCGTCAAATCTGTATGTGAAAGGGGCCAAAATGATGGACCTGCAAATCCCCTGAAGTGTCAGAAAGGGATTGTTTTAGCATTTTATTTTAATTACTTATTGGACAACCCCTTTAAAGCAGGTTTCCAATTGCATTACAGTGACAATGTTTTGCTCTTACATTTACATTTGTTTGTAGTCAAACTTGCTTAGTATTAAGGCAAAAGTGACGACATAGAGAGAAGGATGTATCCTACAATATTTCTGGAATTACAAGTAATGGGTCACAAACTTCATACTAGTTCCTGCTTTCTACACCCAGAAAATGAAGGAGCGTATTAAGTATCTCAGAGTCAGAAGACATGTGTACACGTGATAAGTTATATTTACAGTCACATAAATTAACTAAAATCAATCATACAAATGTACAGAAGCTTATGTTCGCCATCTGAAATATGTGTAGGCACATAAAAAGGATAAGATATGAGTAGTGACTACCAGCGATGGGAACCAGTTCTCTCTCTGTATTTAGGGTTAGCCGCACCCCAAAGTGTCTGATAAAATTCCCCAAAACAATAGGTGTACAATTAGGGGTCACCAAATAACGTTACAAAATTGGTCCATATTCTGTCTTACTTTTTCACCGACAGCTGAAAACACAGAATGGTGAATGGACACAATTTTTTGGCAAAGCCTTCCAGACAGAGAACATAGCGGACTTCATTAAACCTCACTAATGTAACACAAACCTGAGCCTAAAAGTAGCAGGCTTGTGATGAGAGCACCTTATGACACATTACATCCCTAACACCTTGTGCAGGAACATAAAGGATTGGAAATTTGCAGCCATTTCAGACCGTGTTCGGCGTATGTAATACTTTATATCCATGTACTGCTTATTGACCCACAATATTTTCATCATATGCACAAACTATACAATTTTTGCTACATCTTCACAAGGCAATGCTACTTGGGCATAGCCTAGTCATGGCCTGGACCGGTATACATGGTAGCATTCAGTGCAGCAGGTTTTAGAGGCACAAGGAAACTGGGAGAGACACTAGTGCATGTGGCTGTACAAAGCGTGTACTGCAGCATCTTACTAGGTTTGGGAAAGGCTCATGTCTCAGCTCAGGGTCTTTTGGTAACATCCATGGGGAATGGGGATGGTGGGGGTGGAGATCTGCATTTTGCAAGCAGCCATTTGTAAGTCTTGCTTCTTCAACCGTTTTTTCTTGTTCTTATTTGTGAGTGAACACCAAGCTGTACATTCTCATAACTGGTTATGGAAACAACGTCTTTCCATATCAGATGGATACAGTCCTCAGTTCCTGGTTCTTCACCAACTTATCCGGGCCCAGAAAACATGCAGGAAAACGTTCCTCACCTTCACCGATTCAAGATATTCCATGATGTGCCAAATTCAGAGCCACATAGTCACTGTTCACCTTCTAAAACTTAAACTGTAGACGCAGATGGGGAGGATGTCAGAATAGAGCTCAAGTCTTCCATAGGGGGTCATAGATCAATGCAGGATCCAATGTAAAATTAGGAAGACTGGCAGAACGTGGAGGACGCATTGGTGAGGGATATTCATTTATAATATGCATTCCTTGGTGTCTTACTGGTGGTACCCACAAAGGGCTCAGATCTCGATATCATGGTCCTAGTCTCTGGCAGTGTTCATGAACCGAGGCTTAGTTAGTTTTAATGTCAAGTTGGAAACGCTACCAGATGTGGGATTCACAGTGTGTCATTTTGATAACGCCAACCCCTCCACCTAACCGCCGGTAGTTCATGCCTCCATACAGTCTGCAAAGAGAAAAGACAAGTTCAATAACTTTCTAAAGTTCATGGCGTGTAACCACCCCCAAAACTTTAATATCCCTTATTGAGGTAACCTTGTTTTACTTTATGTTGGATAGGCCAAGACAGCAAAGAACTTCTATTTTCCATAGGTTTATATGTACAGAAGGCTTCTTTACTTCATATGTTAATTACTTACAATGGCAGAAATGACAGGTTGCTGCACTATTGTTACAGAATAGTATGAGCGAAGGGGCACAACATACATGTTACCTAGGGGTTTCAGCCCCTTTGTTTGGACAACAGGTATAGTTCTATCATTTATACCCCCGATGATCAAAGCCTATGACTTAGCCCCATAACATGAGCAAATCTATTATCCTAATGCCTCTGTACAACACACGGGTTCATGTAAAGATGTGAGCCCCCTGCAATCCTTCACCAAGAATAATGGCGGATATATGGAGGAAAGGGAGAGGGAAAAAAAGAAGAGATGAGATGAAATATAGTACAAGTACATTACATAAAACTGAATGATTAAACACTGCAGTTTTCATATCTTCCACTGGATGTCAGTCCTACAAAGTATGTATGTATATATATATATATATATATATATATATATATATATATATATATATATATATATATATATATTATATTTCAACAAATAAAGGTATTACAAGAATACACCTCTGTTCGTTTACATTGCTGCGCTTGATGCAGTATCAGTTTCAATCGTTACAATTAAAACTAATACTGTTTCTGGCAGTGGCGGGATGGGAGCGCCTACCAGAGGCCAGGAGAGACGGGTGGCGCCATGTAGGCAAGTGAGTGGGGAGAGAGGCGACTATAAGTTTTTGTTATTTTTTTGTTTTCATAAAGCTCGGACAACTCCAATAGAAACATTTGGGAAGAAAGTGACTAGCTAGCAGAATATGCATGTGGAGGGAAGGAGGATTCTCTACTGTAAAAGGGATCATACGCTGTGATGCCAAATGAAAGGGTTTCCTAACAACACGGAAACATAACCTATTACTTTTATAATGGAGAAGACAAACTCATCTCAGCTTACCAAAGACGCTTATACATCAGGCTTATATGGTATTCAGGACTGGTAACAAATTTCAGGGGTTGTACTGCAGCAATACAAATGGGAACCACTCCCCTACTAGTGATAACTGCATAAATGGGGTGTTTCAGATCCCAAATCACCAGACATTTATGGGGCACTGTATGAGCTTTCCAGATATATTTTTCTGGTTTCCAAATTAGTGTCTATTCCAACCTATATCTTTAGTATATACAGAAGACCATCTGAATCCTTAACCAAATTCTGAAAATGATCAGGAGGGGCTCTGTGGCCCAAAGGTGTTAATTCAACCCAGAGCCCCTCACGCTTATTTGCATAGTTTTGAAAGCCTTTTTTGGGTAAAAAGGACATAAAAAGCTAAAAGAGTGGATCCTGCCAGAGGGGCACACACCTGCAGTGTGTATGGTTTGCAATCCTACATCCTGGTGGTAGGTGCCCTTTAATTATCATTGGCTGATTTTGGTTTACAGTGGTGAACCTAGTATTCCATTGCAGTAAGTGACACATACCTCCAAGTATTAGCATCTGGATCAAACACCTCTATTGTCTTCAAGTACGTTGTTCCATCAAATCCTCCTACGGCCATCAGCTGTCCATTTACCACTGCAAGACCGACCTATGGCATGAAACATACGCAGATTCTCAATAGTTCATACTACAAGTAATTTAACTTTACCTCCTAAAAAGCATTTATATAGCGGCAACATATTGTGTAGTGTTGTACAACGGCAGTTCCGACGGGGCTCGTCATTAAAATGACATACTAAATTGTATGCGTTTTGAGTATGGGAGGAAACTATGAAGGAAACTATGCATAGGGAGAACATAGAAACTCCATGTAGAAGTTTCCCATGGATGAATTTTAACTTAGGACGAATTGACTGGAGGGGAATAGATAAGCTAGGCTATGAGAACCTCCGGGGTGGCTAATATTACATTTAGGATATATTCAAAACTCAAATTGGTGTGACATATAAGAGTGAGCCAATCTTACAAGATTGCATTAGTGTGATAAACTACATTACGCAAAGAACGCTACGGCTACCCTCGTAACTATGTATGCATACTTTAAACTAACAACTAAAGAGGATACGACATACCAAAAGTAAATGTAAAAATTGATCATTTTTATTGAATACAAGTATGTTAAAATCGTGACATAAAATAGCATCTCAGGAGAGACATAAAAGATATAGAGTCCATAAACAATATTGATTCAGACATATATTGTAGTAGTATTGAGAACAACTATCTGCAATGTATCATGTATACCAATATCAGCATATTGCCCATATCAACCTATAGTTTTGCCCTATAGTACAGCATCATACCATGGTTCTACATTGCTGGGTTAGACATTGCAGAAAATGTAACAGGTGGACATACTACTGACCCCTTGAGAAAGACCAGGTGGGTTGAAACGCGCGTTGAGGACTGCAAGCAGGCCAGGTAGTATGTCCACCTGTTTTCTGCAATGTCTAACCCAGCAATGTAGAACCGTGGTATGATGCTGTACTATAGGGCAAAACTATAGGTTGATATGGGCAATATGCTGATATTGGTATACATGATACATTGCAGATAGTTATTCTCAATACTACTACAATATATGTCTGAATCAATATTGTTTATGGACTCTAGATCTTTTATGTCTCTCCTGAGATGCTATTTTATGTCACGATTTTAACATGCTTTGTATTCAATAAAAATTATAAATTTTTACTTTTGGTATGTCGTATCCTCTTTAGTTGTTAGTTTAAAGTATGCTTACATTTAGGATAACCTGTTGAAAGCACAGATGTACAGTGGGTATGGAAAGTATTCAGACCCCTTTACTTTTTCACACTGTTTCATTGCAGCAAATTGGCAAGATCAAAAAAGTTCTTTTTTTTTTTACTCAATGTACACTCTGCTCCCTATCTTCACAGAAAAATACATAAATATAGATATTTTTGGTAATTTAAACAAGAAAAACTGAAATATCACATGGTACATATGACACATAAGTATTCAGACCCTTTGCTGTGGCATTCATATTTAACTCACATGCTGTCTATTTCCTTTTGATCGTCCTTGAGATAGTTTTACGCTTTCATTGAAGTCCATCTGTGTTTAATTAAATTGATTGGACTTGATTAGGAAAGGCACACACCTTTTACTTAAGACCTCACAGCTCACAGTGCATGCACATGAGAATCATGAGGTTTAAAAAACTGCCCTAGGAGTTGAGAGGCAGAATTGCATACAGTGTGCAAAAGACACTACAGGGGGGCGGGAGGGGTTTATGAGGAATAAAATTCTTTGGTCTAATGAGATGAAGATTGAACTTTTGGGTGTAAATTCTAGGTGGTATGTGTGGAGAAAACCAGGCACTGCTCATCACCTGCCAAATACAATCCCAACAATGACACATGGCGGTGGCATCATGCCATGGAGGTGACAGGATGACTGGTTGCAGTTGAAAGAAAGGTGAATGCGGCCAAGTACAGAGATATCCTGGATGAAAACCTCCTCCAGAGTTGTCCAGAGCTCAGATGGAGTCGAAGGTTCTAACAAGACAATGGGGCAAATGTATCATAAGTCTGTCTTCTGTTTCTTGAACTTTTCTTAGCTTTTCTGCTTGTCAGATGTATCTTAGCGGTTGTTCCTTATTCATACATGTGGCATCTGGTCTTTAGTGAATTTGCGATGTTTTAAAACAAAAGTTGCAAAAGTCTCCAAAAGTCGCAATCAGTTCTCAACTAGTTTCTACGCCTGGTCAGGGACAGTCTTAGATTTGTGCCAAAATATGCGCCTTTTTCTTTCACATCTGGATTCAGGTGATAACTCAGTGAACACTGAAGAAAACTTGAAAAGTCCCAAAAAAAGGCAAGCCAAAAGATAGATACATGTGCCCCAGTGACCCTAAGCACACAGCTAAAATAACAAAGCAGTGGCTTCAGAACAACTCTGTCACCATTCCTGACTGGCCCAGCCAGAGCCCAGACCTAAACCTAATTGGGCATCTCTGTAAGACTTAAAAATTGCTTCCACCAACGTTCACCAGGAAGAGGATCCCCAAATCCAGCTGTGAAAAACTTGTTGCATCAATCACACTCCTGGCTGTACTAGCTCAAAAGGAGCTTCTACTCAATACTGAGCAAGGGGGCTGCATACTTATGACCATTCGATATTTCAGTTTCTCTAAATATCTACATTTCTGGTTTTTTTTCTGGCAAGATAGGGTGCAGAGTTTAAATTAAGCCCTTACCAATTGGCTGCAATGAAACAAAGAGTGAAAAATTTAAAGGGGTCTGTATATTTTCCGTACACACTGTATATATACCCAAATGTCAAAGCCCTTTAAAATGTTTTTATGAAATGGTAGTTATTCCATAAATTAAAAAAAAAAAAAAATCAATGCAAATCATGTATGTTCCTACCCCACTCCGGCGTGAGGTCATGGCGACTACTGGTGACCACTGGTTGGTCCTGGGATTGTACCGCTCAGCACTACTCAGCTCTGTGGTGTCATCTCTTCCACCTACTGCATAGATCATATCCTGGTACACAGCACAGCCCAGATGTTTTCGGCGGGTACCCATGGGCGCTATTGTGTGCCAGCGGTTTTCCTGAGGATTGTACCGCTCAACTGAAATGGGAGAACACGAAGCTGTGAGCAAAATTTAGTATATAGTCTTAGAATTGTAAGGTGTAAACATTTCACAATGGATGAAAATGTATTTTGTGTACCCATTTAAGATAATAGGGGGTTCTTATGTATAAATCATCAATAATTTATTGTATCATGATATCAACCTCAAGAAGGCATGTCCTCTAATAACAGTAATGGTAATGACAAGAGGTCAGATAAAAGTTTAGTTATGCATTAAGTTAACAACATTGTTATAAAATGTATAATATACTTTTTTTTTAAGAAATATGTCCATGTGTCCTTTTTCCCCAGCCTTTCTTCCTTGCTTATTTAAGCAGTTTGTGCAAATCAGCTTTCTGTGTGTTGAGAGATAAGCGAACCTGATAATGTTTCTAATGACTGAATACTGTATAGACAATACAGAGATAGTTTAATCTCCTCAGAGAGCTGAATCAAAGGAAATATTCTCTAGATATGGAAAGAGTTCATCTTTAGCCTCTTTTCCTTATCTCTATGCTGTGCAGGGGACATCCGATGCAGGAGAAAGGAGTAGAAAAAGGCACAGATAATCAGTTTTTCTTAAAGGGGTTTTCCCACAAATCAAGTTAGCCCCTATCCACAGGATAGGACCTAACTTGCTGATCGGTGGTGGTCTCAGTGATGAGACCCCCACAAATCACGAAAAAGAGGAGTCCGATGGGGTGCCAGGTACCTCAGTCAAACCCCTCATCACTCTGAAGATGTGGGTCTGTCTGCTCCATTACTCTCCAGGAGCGACGAGTGGTCCGACTGAGGTACCTGGGACACCATCGGACCCCTCAATTCCGTGATCTTTAAAAAAGTATATTACAAAGTTTCCAATCATCCCCTGCTCTTTTCAATTCTGCTACTAAACATTTGCTACTAAGATTTACTTATGCTTTAACGTAAAGGCTGAACAATTGTAGACCATCTTGCAAAGTCAGACAGTTTAGTCCATATTGACCGTTCCAATCATTCCAACCATACATGATCAATGATATCAGGTGAAGGTCAGAAAATCTGGGATATTCTAGGACTAGCGACTTTCAGGTAAAACATTTTTAAACATTCCAGACGTCTTTTTAGACAATGATGGGCTCTCTTGGGTCAGCTAAGGATTTAGTAGATCACCTGAAAAATGATTGTGTTGCCCTGGCTGTCCTCACATGTCCATTTCAGGAAATACATTCCCTATAATATCACAATTTTAGAGAATGTTCTCTTAGAATTCTATGTGGTGCCATTTGTTTCCTAGGCGTGACCCTATACAGTATTGCTTCCAGTGTAGAGATGCCTCTTTGACAAGTGGAATGGTATATATGGAAATAACAGGGAAACATAATGAAGAGAATTATGAGTGTATGAAGAGCTGACAGATCCTTTATAAATCTTTATAGAGTATCCACTCACTTGCCCGGGAATCCATATTCAATGTCAGCATTCAGTCTTCAAACATGTCACCAAATGTTACAGTAAATGTCCAAGTTACAGTATAAAGAGTTGCCAAAAGGGTTTATGTATGAACCTCATACACTTCATTAATGTGGATCTATCATGAGAACATCTTGTCCTATTCAATTACAGTGAGGTATAATGAAAGATCCACTGGGCTATAATTCCAAATTGCACATGAAATATTCTACCTCTTGGCTAATCGCCAATAAGAAAGCCCTCACTTCGGAGTGGCGGAAGGTACTGCGCATGCGGGGCACAGGCTTACTAGCCAAAGAGAGCTGCGGAGCTATAACGATAAGTAAGACTTCAGAGCCTTCCAGGGCATGGTGTAGCCTTAGCCCCAGTGCTCGGCCGGGTTACTCCACAGCACAATAGCCTCTGGGGGTTATTAGCATACACAAAATATAAAGGTTTTATTTGGTAAGTTAGGGTGAAAATATTAGTTAAAGCGAGTGTAGGAATCTACCATAAGGAATACCTTACTTTTAATGAAGTCCTATGTTCCAGTTATGGAAGTAGGGAACTGCAGTGTACAGTCAAGCTACACCCTCTCCTCAATATCACTGCTAACCTGGCTGAAGAGAAGTTCTAAGGGAGGGATGAGGAGGAAGGTTGATTTCTCTGCACATAGCCAGCGTCATTATCAATCACTACTTCCTAAAGGAGTGGTCTATTAAGCAGCAGAGTTGAGTCACACAAAGCAGCTGTCTATTTCACTACCTTTTTACGCCATCCTCAGGAATTCTCTTCAGACAGGATAGCAGTGACAGTGAGGAGGGCTTGGTAGCTTGACTGTATACTGCAGCTCCCCCCTCCATGACTAGAACAGAGGACATCTGAAAGTCTTTTTTTCTTTAGAAGAAAGGTGGCTCTAATACCATGGATAGAGACATCAGTAGAACATGTAAGATATATAAAAAGGACTGTTTGTAGCTTTTCTGGTGGGGGATTGGGACCTCCCCTGGTGACAGGTTATCATTAAAGGGAACTTGTCAGCAGAAATGTATTCAATTTATAAACACCTTCCGGATCATGTTCTTTGTATGGGTCACAATGGTGACTTCATCTAGAACATCAGTTGCGAAATGCAAAAAAGTTGCATAAAAAGGGACAGGGTAGATGTCAAGCTTCCGAACCCACCCAACACTTTTAGGAGACTTGGCTAGTGAAGTTCCAAGATGAAGTGATATCACAGCAAAGGAGGCAGCATTCTGAGGCCTGGAGAGCTTCACTTTAGTGCTCTCCACCTCTGTGACCTTAAACAACGATATTGGAAGCATCAGAGACTGAAAACCTCTGAAGTCCAAGATTCCAAGATGTAAAACCCTCAGGTTTTTTTTTTCTTAAAACAAACCCCTTCATATATAGCTCAATTCATATCTGGTGATGACGGACCACTGGAAAAGGTTGTAGTTAGATTTCATCTATTCATATATTGCATCTATTTGACTCAAAGAATAGTTTATTACAAGCTGTATGTGGCTCACGCTGCAAATCAGAATGAATGAAAAATAAATTTAATCTATATAAATCTAGAATCTACTTACCGGTATTGAGAGGTGATGTTCCATCTGAGCCCCCGACAGCATACAGAAAACCACCAAGGACTGCAACCGCCACTCCAAGCCTTCGCGTACTCATGGAGGCAACTCGTGTCCATTTATTTTCCTTTGGGTCATACCTAAGATACAGGGGGCAAAAGTCAGGCAACCGAAACTTTCTAGAACCATGGCCATGAGGCCCATTGCACCCTCTCCTGTCTACTTTTACCTCTCAGAGCTCCCACTTTGCCTTCATTTACAGTACCTTGTTACACCCTCTAAAACTATGCAAAATAATGAGACCTGGCATCCACATCCATTATACACAAAAATCTGCAATTGCATTTCATAAAGAGGATGCAAAATTATCTAAGAAATTGCAAAGAATTTTCTTCCCATGTATTCTCTATGCCAGGGGTCTCCAAACTACGGCCCGCGGGCCACATGCGGCCCGCGGACCGTTTTGATCCGGCCCCGACGCTTGGCGCACAGGCGCCGGTCCCCCACGCCCTTCGACAGTCGGGCAGGAGCCTCCGTCCGTCCGGACAGGAAGCTCCTGCCCGTCACTGTATAGTGCTCGGTGCGGCCGGTAACGGCCGCTCGAGCACTATTACTGGAGCGATGTGGCCGGAAGACAACCCCGGCGCACATCGCTCCATGAACTAGGCTGCGCGACCGCGTGATGACGTCATCACGCGGCCGCGCACCCCTTCCTGCCCGGACGCGGCAACAAGATAGAAGACTTAGGTAAGTAGAGGACAGTTTTTATTTTTTATCAAAAAAGATTGTGGCGACTGGGGGCCAATAGTTAGTTAGGAGGGGCAGCTTAGGAAATAATTAATTATGAGGGGCAGCTTAGGAAATAATTAATTATGAGGGGCAGTATAGGAAATAATTAATTATGAGGGGCAGTATAGGGAATAATTAATTATGAGGGGCAGCATATAAAATAATTAATTATGAGGGGCAGCATAGGGAATAATTAATTATGAGGGGCAGCATAGGGAATAATTAATTATGAGGGGCAGCATAGGAAATAATTAATTATGAGGGGCAGCATAGGGAATAATTAATTATGAGGGGCAGTATAGTAAATAATTAATTATGAGGGGCAGCATAGGAAATAATTAATTATGAGGGGCAGCATAGGAAATAATTAATTATGAGGGGCAGCATAGGGAATAATTAATTATGAGGGGCAGCATAGGGAATAATTAATTATGAGGGGCAGCATAGGATATAATTAATTATGAGGGGCAGCATAGGAAATAATTAATGGTGGGGGGGCAGCATAGGAAATAATTAATTATGAGGGGCAGCATAGGAAATAATTAATTATGAGGGGCAGTATAGGAAATAATTAATTATGAGGGGCAGCATATAAAATAATTAATTATGAGGGGCAGCATAGGGAATAATTAATTATGAGGGGCAGTATAGTAAATAATTAATGGTGGGGGGGCAGCATAGGAAATAATTAATTATGAGGGGCAGTATAGGAAATAATTAATTATGAGGGGCAGCATATAAAATAATTAATTATGAGGGGCAGCATAGGAAATAATTAATTATGAGGGGCAGCTTAGGAAATAATTAATTATGAGGGGCAGTATAGGGAATAATGAATTATGAGGGGCAGCATAGGAAATTAATGAATTATGAGGGGCAGCATAGGGAATAATTAATTATAAAGGGCAGCTTAGGAAATAATTAATTATAAAGGGCAGCTTAGGAAATAATTAATTATGAGGGGTAGCTTAGGAAATAATTAATTATGAAGGGCAGTATAGGAAATAATTAATGTTGGGGCCAACATAGGAAATAATTATGAGGGGAAGCATAGGAAATAATTAATGGTGGGGGCAGCTTAGGAAATAATTAATGGTGGGGGCAGCATAGGAACTAATTAATGGGGGAGGGGCAGCATAGGAAATAATTAATGGTGGGGGTATAGGAAATAATTAATTATGAGGGGCAGTCTAGTAATTAATGGGGGGAGGCATATTCAATAATTAATGGAGAGGGGTCCCAGTATATTTAATAATTGGCCCAATTAATTAATTAATTGGGGCAATATATAAAATAGTTCACAAGGTGGTGCAGTATGTTAAATAATTAATTGAGGGGGTACCAGTGTATTGCGGATGCGGTCACATGGACCGCTATTTATTTTTAAACTTTAGTCCGGCCCTCCAACGGTTTGAGGGGGACAGTGAACGGCCCCCTATGTAAAAAGTTTGGGGACCCCTGCTCTATGCTGTTTTCTCTGTAGGGCTGCACCAATGCCAGAATTGTTAGTGTGATATGATACCCACAGAAGTATCACGATACCCGATACAATACTTTCAAGAAAAGAAGAACGCAATGCAAATGTCGGGGGTGGAGCTCAGCCCAATCGCATATGCGTTTCCAATGAAATGCGCGCGATCAGTAATAATCAACCAGCGTTTTGATTAGAGAACTTTAGTTTCTTATATTTATTGTGAAAGTATTAATTATTTTGTGTCCTATACATTTTTATTAATTCAATTAAACTGTATTCATGATATGTTTAACTCCTTAAACGTTTTTTCTTTAATGTTTTGCTCTCAACCTTCATCAATCTATAACTTTTTCTTTTTTATGTTTAAAGAGCTGTGTGAGGGCTTATTTTCTGGGTAACATATTTTACTTCCCATTGGCATAATTTATTATTCCATGCTGTGTACTGGTAAGCTGGAAAAAAATTCCAAATGTGGTAAATGTGCACTGTGTCTAATACGCAACTTTTTGGTGAGATGAGCTGATGTTTTCATTGCTGTTTTTAGGACTGTGCAAAGTTTTGATTACCTTTTATTACATTTACATATGTGATGTAAACTGGTGTAAAAGTAGCATTATTTTTGTTATGAGGTTCAACCCGGAGAGTAACCGTTTTTATATTTTGAGAAATCAGACATTTTGGGACATGGCGATACCCAAATGTGTGATTGTTACGGTTTGTCAGTTCTAGCAAAAGGGGGGAAATTTGAATTTTTATTACTTTCATTTTTTTTAACTATTTCTTAGACTCTCTAGGGTACTTTAACTCTAGATGGTCTGCTTGTTCCTACCATACACTGCAATACTACTGTATTGCAGTATATGGCGTTTTTTTTGCATAAGATTCATTACAAAGTGCCACTGGCACATTGTACCAAATCTGCTAAGACCACTGTGATGTTACAGGAAGCAGCAAATCCAACAAAGATAGTGGTGTATGGAACAAGATCAGAGGTTTCGATAAATCGTGCAACTGTCGTGTACTGTAGATCGTGTACTGTAGAGTTCATATAAAATTCAGCAATAGTTTGCTTTTTAGTTGCTTATACACATCTAAGGTGAGGTACCCAACACTACACACTACATAGACTGGTGCCAAGGATGAGGTCACACCAGTCTGTGTGCTCATATAAATGTTTACTTAGGGAATACGCCTTGCTGGGACTCTGTAGGAGACTTGTACTGACTATGCTCTCGATTTTTTAATTATTACATTACCAGGTTGAGATGTTTAGTATCCAAGGTGTGATTTCCCAACCTGCTCTTACCTATGGCATTTGTTTGAGCTTTATTCCTTTATAATTATAATTCACATTTTAGTGAATGATATAGATTATAAAGGATGAGAGAAATTGTCATATTTGTATTTTTATGTAAATATAGAAAAAAAAGGGTCAATGAAAGGATGAAGGAAAAATCACCAGAGGCACGTCTCAATAATAGTAACCTCAATAGTAAGTTCTCCTGAGTACCTCTTATGGTTTGGAGTGCAGGTGCGATTTCTAACTTGTGCTCTACCCAGTTTCCCCTAAAAAAGGACAACCCCTGAAAATAAGACCTAGTACAAATTTGTTGAAGCTTAGAAATATAAGGCCTCCCCTAAAAATAAGACCTACAGCACCCCCCTCCCTCCACCCACACACACCATGCATGGGTTTGTAGATCATTTAGATCTAGATTTGCAAGAGGTTGTGACATGGGTGAAGAATTCATAGGATAAAAATCACTAACTATTGTGTTGCAAATGTGCTACAAGCAGCTTCCTGGACAAGAAGGGGTCATTGTAGGAAAGTGTTAAGCATGATAGATGGGGGCCAATGATTCAAATACAAAGGAGTCACAAGAAATTCTGTATGAAATTCAGCGTTTGGAGAGTTATAAGGATGTTAGAGAAGTTAATCTTTTGTTGAACAATAAATGTGAATTCTAGTTCATGGGAAAAAAATACATCCCCAGAAAATAAGACCTGGTGCTTCTTTAGGAGCAAAAATTAATATAAGACACTGTCTTATTTTCAGGGAAAGGTATTAACTTCAATGGAGCTTCTGGAAATGGCCCATAGAAATTAATACAGTGCAAGAGCAGCATTCACACCAGCCATCCATTCTACACAGGGCTCTTATGGGCCCCTGTATTTGTGATCACTGAGGGGCCCAGCATTCAGATCAGCAGCAGTCACTTACTCCCTGTCCTGTAGATAGAAAACAGTAGGAATATCTCTTTATAGAAATTGTTGGAGATTGTTAAAAAATAACACAAAAATATATGTATACCTACCTTTCAACAATATTGAGGCAGGAGACCCCATCCTGACCGCCTACGGCATAAAGATATCCGCCTAGAACCGCAACGCCAACACTTGTCCTGCAGGTGCTGGTTGGAGCCACGTCACTGCTCCACTGATTTGTCTTTGGGTCATACCTTGATGGATGGAAGGCTTTATCAATTTTTTTCCACATTAAAAAGTATTCTCCAATGTTTTAAGTAGACAGAATATTATATATATTAAAATTTATTATATATACCTTTCTACACTGTTGAGATATGAAGATCCATCATGGCCTCCTACTGCATACAGAAGGTCATCTAGAACACTTACTCCGACCCCACAGCGCCTTTTGCTCATGGAGGCCACCATTCTCCACTCATTGGTCTGAGGGTCGTAACGTTCTACACTAGAAATAGCATCTCCACTGCACCAGCCTCCCACTGTAATGGAAATGAGAAAACAGGTAAGACACTGTGTATAATCTGCTCTATCATACAGATTAGACTGCATGCACAACTGGAAAGGATTCCTTTATACTTAGTTCCTCTGATATTTATTGTAAAATGACATATGTACCTGCAAACAGCACCTCTCCACAGCGGATGGGCTTTCGAGGTCTTGTTCTTGGACCCTGCATTAGTGGGCGCTCTTGAGGAAGTAGTAGGTAGTTCTTGGCTTCATCAACCAAATCCCTGTAATCATGGTTAACATAAAACACAAGATAAACAAAAGCATTTATTCTTTTTCTTATAAAACAGACGTAATTTAATGCAATGCCCAGGACATGGTCGTCTTACATGTCCTTCTTTCTAACTACAAAGAGACTACTAAGTGGGGACACGATTAATTTCTATAAATATATGAATGGTCCATACAAAAGATATGGTGCAAAGTTGTTTCAGGTTAAATCAAATCAAATGACAAGGGGGCGCTGTCTCCATATGGAAAAAAAATCAAGGTTTAATCACTAGAGGCAACAGGGCTTCTCTACTGTGAGAGCTGCGATTCTGTGGAGTAGCCTGCCTCAGACGCAGGTCACAGCAGGGACAGCAGAGAGCTTCAAGAAGGGTCTAGATGCCTTTTTACACCTAAATAACATTGATGGTTATGTTATATGCAATTGTTTCCCCTAAATCCTTTCTTCATCCAATCACTTCCTTGAACTTGATGGACATGTATCTTTTTCCAACCGTATAAACTATGTAACATGAGAATGGGAGTTTGCAATACTACATTAGAGCTACATCATATAATAGACTGGAAACACATTTAAAATTTGGTTGGTTGCTTCTGAGACGTGTACCATGTACCATGTTCATAAAATTGAAAAATGTTAAGCCCCTCCGCTGAACGAAATATACCTTCATAAAACCCAATTAAAAATCAATCAGGATCATATGGCACCAGTGGTATCATCCTGCATCAGAGCTGGCCCTGTTCTAACCAAAAACTGTGATGCATATACAGCGCCTGGGATCTTGTGTGTCATACAATAAGGAAATGGCAAAACTATTAAATTCAGTTCAAAATGTGATCCAAAAATATAACAATTACATAACACAAATCCCAGCAAAACACAGAGATTAAACCAACTAAGAGGATAAAGATCATCTCAGGCATTGGGTCTCTCAATGAGCGGCTCAGTGCCTGGGTTGATTCGCACCTCCAACCATTAGTCGCCAGAACTCCGGGCTTCCTTAGGGATAGTTCAGATGTACTGCGCTTCTTTGAAAATTTTGAATGGGACAGTTCCTTTCTTTTTGGTACATGTGATGTAGTTGGTCTCTATTCTTGCATCCCCCACACCTTAGCCATCACTGCTGTCCAATACCATCTGGATAAATACAGCAAATTTGATATTGACCTAAAAATGTATTTAATAGCTTGTATTGAATATCTTCTAAACAATAACTTTTTTATGTTTAATAAAGAATATTTTTTACAAATTTGCGGTGCCCCGATGGGTTCAAAATTTTCCCCATCATTGGCCATATTATTTATGGCGTGGTGGGAGGAAACCAATATCTTTTCGTCCTGCAATCCTTTTTTGCATAATATTATTTTTTATGGAAGATATGTGGACGATATCCTGATGGTTTGGCAGGGTGACGCAAAAGATTTCCAAATGTTCGTTTTATACATCAATGATAATGATATTAATTTGAGTTTCACGTCAGAACAACCGTCCACCAGTATACATTTTGTGGATATCAATCTAAAAGTTGCATCTGAATGCAAATCAGTCATAACAACCATGTTTTCAAAACCCCTGGCAGGGAACTCCATTTTATCTGCATCCAGCTGTCATCCCATACACACTGTTAATGCAATCCCATATGGAGAATTTTTGCGTGCAAAGCGTATTTGTTCTAATGACACTGAGTTTCAAACACAATCTGTGGCCATTGAGGATAGGTTGAAAAATAGGGGCTATCCCACCCCAATACTGAAGGACGCCAAAAGGAGAGCCACAAGAGTTAATAGGGAGGAACTTTTAAAAAGAAAGAAGACCTCCAGAACTGATGAAACTATAAATTATGTCCCCACGTTTAGCACCCCGTACAGTGCACAGTTCAACAAGGTTAAGAACATCATTCAGAAATACATTCCGGTTTTAAACCAGGATACAATATTATGTGAAATAATGAGAAATGGTCACAGAAGCGTAGCGAAGCGAGGCAAAACTTTGGGCAACATCCTTTCACCAAGTACATTTAATCCTAAGACGAATAATGCCAACTGGTTGTCCGTGAAGGGCTTTTATAAATGTGGTGGAAAAAGATGTGGTGTTTGTACATTTGCAGCCAACAGGACATTAGAATTTGAAATTGACAATAAAGCAAATGGAAAAATAAAAACGTTCATCAATTGTGACACACAATATGTTGTCTATATTATCCAATGTACATGCTGCTCAATGATCTATGTTGGCTGCACAATACAGAAATTAAAGACCAGAATCGCACAACATTTGAACAGTATTAGGAATGGTGACTCCAATGCTTCAGGAGCCGCCAAACACTTTATTGACACTCATAATAAAAATCTCTCCAGTTTCCGCTTTTTTGGCATTGAACAGGTTAACAAACCTTCCAGAGGCGGTAATTGGAGAAAACTCCTCCTAAGAAGGGAGGCGTTCTGGATTCTGTCTCTAAATGCCAGATATCCCCGTGGGATGAATTCGAAAAATGATTTAGCCTTTATATACTAACATACAATATACATACACAAAATGGTTTATAACAAACATACGAAAAGGCCTCCTTTATATTCTATTTTACGTCTTGTTCGCCAACATACAGAAGTAGAATTTAACTGCAGGTGTGTTACCAGGAAATGACGTAATCCACAGGTATCGTTCAGGTGTGCAACAGGGTTTATAAGTGTTGTTTTTATGTTTGGTGTGTTATACCATGATTAAGGCTCCGCAGTGAGCTGAAACGCGTAGGTCTCTGTCACTGTAACCTACACCTCTATGCACAAGCCATGTGCGTTTTTTAATGGATATTGAATAAAGTAACTCGTGATTTTTTATCTACAAAGTGCTCCGGTTTTTTCCTTCAAATTTTCCTTGGATTTACCTTTATGCCGGACACCGTTGCAGCACTAAAACTACAGAGGAACCCAAACTACGGACCAGCCAGGGTATGTGAGTACACCCCTTCCTTTTTTCTTTTTGAATATGTATTGTTGAAGCATCTGGCAGCTTCTTATTGTGGTGTTTTTCTCACTACCCTATACAACAATGTGGCGGTCCGCAAGATGATATAAATATTATCATATGTCTAACGTCTTCACGTATGGATAAATGGACAGTGCTAATTGATATTGAAGAAATTTTATGAATCTTTGTGAATCTAAAAAGCACATAATATGGGTCCTCTATCTAATATTTTTGGTTAAATCATATCCATTTTACATTTTTGGACTATTTATACGTCGTACTGGTCACTACAACGCAATAATCGCAACTATGACTCACGAACAAAGACTTCAAAGACTAGCATCAATCTTTGGTCAAAATTCAGACACTGTGTCGGTTTCCACAACGAATTATAAAGATCAGCTTCACCAGTGGGAGAAATTGTCCAAGCAGGAGCTTCGGGTGTGGTGGGACCACAACACCCTGAAAACATACCTTGAGAAGGAATTAATCCCTAGAGGTTTAAGAATTTACAAATCTCCTACCACAGTATTCTGCGAAGAATTCCAACAAAAATGGAACAACGTGCTCTCTAAATGTTCAAATGACTTAATGCAGCTTATTGTCTCCTATGAGGAGAAAAAATTGATAGATCTAAAACAGCAAATTTCAGTTATCGAGGAAAACCTTACCTCCTTTTCAGAGGATGCGGAATATGTGAAACTACGATCTAAGATACAAAAGGACCTGGACACCACGGAGGAGGATATAACGAAAATAAAAAAGAGGAAATATGATAGAGATGTGGAGGACTTTACTAAAAACCAAATCTATGATTGGAAAATATATCGTCCCAGGAATTATGGAAATATTAGATCCATTTTAAAAAAAAGATATGACTCACAGGCATCAGATACATCTGACTATCAGAGAAAGGTCAATTTCACGTCATCAGAAGGAGATACCTCGGACACCCAATCCAACATGAATGACTACAGAGGGACAAATACGTCTGGAAACAGCACCTACAAAAAAAGATATTCTAAAAGCAAAGCGTCTAGTGAGAATCCATCAAAAAACGGGGCGTCCGAAACAGAAGAAGAAAGCATGGAGAAAAGATACTCAACTCGCAAGAAGAAGAAATGAATGACATGGACAAACCATTTTCACAGGAGAACGTTATAGTTCTTTCACCTACAATTTTGTCAAGAGATCAGTTGGCAGTATTAGCCAAAGGACTTAATTTCGTTCCATCCCAAAATTTTGACATTTTTCAAACGTTACTGGATGTAAACCGTTTTGTTAGAACTATTACTGTAAAAAGACATTTTTTCGATAATGTATCTCATGATAGTGACAGTCTTTCTCCATTTAGCCACTCTCCTGTAGCCACCGATACAGTTAATGAATCCAGCCATTCTCCTGTAGCTACCGATGTAGTCAATGAATTCACTGATCTGATGTTCCATGAACAAAATGCTCTAATGAATTTACATGAGCTCAGTGAATTCAGGGACCTCCCACTTGTAGATGCCTCAGATGTTAAACATGCCACAACTAACAAGGATTTCTATCCAATAAAATCTAGAGTACCTGCATTAGATCTCTTTCAAACTCTTGTTGAGAAAGAGTTACATCAACTCAATAATTCAATCCGGTCTGCATACCATTCTCCACGACACAATTTGAGTAATAAACAATTCCAAGCCATACAAACTATTAAAAGAAATCCCCATCTGATAATTCGCAAATCAGATAAAGGGGGTTCAGTGGTAGTTATGGACACAGGTCTATACGTGCATCTAGCTAGGAATATCCTAGATGACCCTAATACTTATATCAGACTTCCAGCAGACCCTACATCCTCTGCCAAACAAATTTTAAATCAATTAATTAATGATGGTACATCCCTGGGGGTCTTGGACAAAAAAAACAGCCAATTTTTTGAATGTGGAGAATCCTAATATGCCTATATTCCACGGACTCCCAAAAACTCATAAAAATACATTTCCTCCTCCACTTCGTCCGATCATCTCAGGCATTGGGTCTCTCAATGAGCGGCTCAGTGCCTGGGTTGATTCGCACCTCCAACCATTAGTCGCCAGAACTCCGGGCTTCCTTAGGGATAGTTCAGATGTACTGCGCTTCTTTGAAAATTTTGAATGGGACAGTTCCTTTCTTTTTGGTACATGTGATGTAGTTGGTCTCTATTCTTGCATCCCCCACACCTTAGCCATCACTGCTGTCCAATACCATCTGGATAAATACAGCAAATTTGATATTGACCTAAAAATGTATTTAATAGCTTGTATTGAATATCTTCTAAACAATAACTTTTTTATGTTTAATAAAGAATATTTTTTACAAATTTGCGGTGCCCCGATGGGTTCAAAATTTTCCCCATCATTGGCCATATTATTTATGGCGTGGTGGGAGGAAACCAATATCTTTTCGTCCTGCAATCCTTTTTTGCATAATATTATTTTTTATGGAAGATATGTGGACGATATCCTGATGGTTTGGCAGGGTGACGCAAAAGATTTCCAAATGTTCGTTTTATACATCAATGATAATGATATTAATTTGAGTTTCACGTCAGAACAACCGTCCACCAGTATACATTTTTTGGATATCAATCTAAAAGTTGCATCTGAATGCAAATCAGTCATAACAACCATGTTTTCAAAACCCCTGGCAGGGAACTCCATTTTATCTGCATCCAGCTGTCATCCCATACACACTGTTAATGCAATCCCATATGGAGAATTTTTGCGTGCAAAGCGTATTTGTTCTAATGACACTGAGTTTCAAACACAATCTGTGGCCATTGAGGATAGGTTGAAAAATAGGGGCTATCCCACCCCAATACTGAAGGACGCCAAAAGGAGAGCCACAAGAGTTAATAGGGAGGAACTTTTAAAAAGAAAGAAGACCTCCAGAACTGATGAAACTATAAATTATGTCCCCACGTTTAGCACCCCGTACAGTGCACAGTTCAACAAGGTTAAGAACATCATTCAGAAATACATTCCGGTTTTAAACCAGGATACAATATTATGTGAAATAATGAGAAATGGTCACAGAAGCGTAGCGAAGCGAGGCAAAACTTTGGGCAACATCCTTTCACCAAGTACATTTAATCCTAAGACGAATAATGCCAACTGGTTGTCCGTGAAGGGCTTTTATAAATGTGGTGGAAAAAGATGTGGTGTTTGTACATTTGCAGCCAACAGGACATTAGAATTTGAAATTGACAATAAAGCAAATGGAAAAATAAAAACGTTCATCAATTGTGACACACAATATGTTGTCTATATTATCCAATGTACATGCTGCTCAATGATCTATGTTGGCTGCACAATACAGAAATTAAAGACCAGAATCGCACAACATTTGAACAGTATTAGGAATGGTGACTCCAATGCTTCAGGAGCCGCCAAACACTTTATTGACACTCATAATAAAAATCTCTCCAGTTTCCGCTTTTTTGGCATTGAACAGGTTAACAAACCTTCCAGAGGCGGTAATTGGAGAAAACTCCTCCTAAGAAGGGAGGCGTTCTGGATTCTGTCTCTAAATGCCAGATATCCCCGTGGGATGAATTCGAAAAATGATTTAGCCTTTATATACTAACATACAATATACATACACAAAATGGTTTATAACAAACATACGAAAAGGCCTCCTTTATATTCTATTTTACGTCTTGTTCGCCAACATACAGAAGTAGAATTTAACTGCAGGTGTGTTACCAGGAAATGACGTAATCCACAGGTATCGTTCAGGTGTGCAACAGGGTTTATAAGTGTTGTTTTTATGTTTGGTGTGTTATACCATGATTAAGGCTCCGCAGTGAGCTGAAACGCGTAGGTCTCTGTCACTGTAACCTACACCTCTATGCACAAGCCATGTGCGTTTTTTAATGGATATTGAATAAAGTAACTCATGATTTTTTATCTACAAAGTGCTCCGGTTTTTTCCTTCAAATTTTCCTTGGATTTACCTTTATGCCGGACACCGTTGCAGCACTAAAACTACAGAGGAACCCAAACTACGGACCAGCCAGGGTATGTGAGTACACCCCTTCCTTTTTTCTTTTTAAGAGGATAAAACATTCAGAATGTAACATACCTGCATTCTTCATCGCTTTTAATCAATGGATCAGAGCCCACTGTTCCCACTAAGAATTTTGGACTCAACAAAGGCAATCGGACATGTTGTAAAACCTAGCAAGCAAAAACAACAAAAACAACCTGCTCACTACACAGATAGTCAAAGTGCAGAATTGTACATAAGAGGATATAACTTGTCGATAGAGGTCCAGCCAATCATCAAGGCATGTGCAGATAGCTCCATTCACATTGTGTTCATGGGTGCAATTACCGTTATTTTAATACCTAGGTGTCCGGGTGCTTATTTGAGACACCCATTTCATATCGTGGGAAAATGCAGGCACAGATCACAGCTACAAAACACTTGTCATGCCTCAGGGGGGCTCATTATCCCCAATGCCATTCAATGTATTCAATGATTTAAGGGCATGCACGATCTCTTCGAATCTTGGGGTAAATCTGAACTGTAACATAAGACTTAAAGGGCAGGATGAAGGACTGTATGCAAATGAGCCTGAGAGGCTCCAGGATTTATAGGTGTTAATGGAGCCTGGAGCCCCTCAGGCTCATTTGCATACGACCATTCGTCCTAGAGGCAGATGTCCTTTAAGTTTACGTGGCCACCCACTGTGGCTGTAGATTTGAAACCCATAATGTGGTATAAACCCAATACAGAACAGAAATCAATGCAAAATGCTTACACGTGAAAATTCACAGTGTGAACATTCTAGAACAATCTCAGCACTTCATGTTGTAATATGCACTGAACAAATGCGTTTGTGTACCTGTGGCAGCTGCGGCCTCCGTTCCTGAATGCTATATTTCACCCAGGCCATAACCGCGTTGAACACCTGCTCCTCACTGCGCACATTCAGCTCATCACTGGAAATGATGTCGATCAACTGATTCGCCGGGAGAAGCATAAACTCCTCACTTTCCATAACCTGTAATGGAAATGAGATGGATGTAGAATATGAGCTCGGGCAGGTCTATAATGCAGCAGTCACATCATACATAATCTATACACCCAGATAACTATTCTGTAATACAGTAAAGGGATAAAATAAATATAAAAAACGGAAATTAAGAATACAGCGGCTTCCGGAAGAAAAAAAGCTATGAAAAAGATTAAGTTGAGCAGGAAGCTAGGACTTTTTGTGGTCACAGTAACCTTGGGTGAACAATGTGATTGGGACTATGAGTTGAACATGGCAATTTTTGGCCTGCTATCACGTGTTATAGTCAAAGTTGCTCTGTGGCCCTAACCCAAAAGGAATTTACAAATGGGAGCGTTCTGCTGGAGATGAACACATTTCAAATGTGGTTTTAGCACAAATTGGTGTAATTTTTAAACGGTTAAAGGACATTGAGCACCAGGATGAAGGATTGTAAACCAAACACACGTACATGCTGCTGTGCGCCCCCTCTTTGACGACCTTTTCCTTTCTTAGTTTCTTACGCCCTTGTTTTTCGGGAAAAAAAAGTTTTAAAAATGATGCAAATAAGACTGAGGGGCTCCATGCTCAATACATGTCAATTCTGAGCCACTCAGGCTCATTCGCATAGTTTTTAAAACTTTTTTTTTTAATTTAATAAAAACAAGGATTTAAAGGGCATCTGTCACCGGGATGAAAAACTGTATGCAAATGAGCTCGAGGGGCTCCAGGCTCCATTAACACCTATGGAACTTGGAGCCCCTCAGGCTCATTTACATGCAGTCCTTCAACCTTTAAGGAGCTGAAAAGAGAACAGATCCTGCCAGAGAGACTACACACCGGTATATCAGTGTGCTTGGTTTACAATCCTTCATCCTGGTGGAAGCTTTCCTTTAATATTCCATAAACACCTTTGTCCACGACTTTTATTCCATAACCTTAACCCTTTCAGGACTCAGCCTTTGTCATTTTTGCCTTTGCTTATTACTCAAAGCTATAACTTTTTTATTTTTTCCATTTACAGAGATGTGTGAGGGTTTGTTATCTGTGGGACAAATTGTACTCTTCAGTGGTGCCATTTAATATACCATGCAATGTACTGAGGCCAATTTGGTGTACAGACCTGTGTAAGGTGTAATTTTTGGAGGAACGTGCTGGCGTTTTAATATCAATTGGACCTATATATATATCATTTCAAAATTCAAATATCTATGGATGGAAAAATTGTGAAAATCTGACAATTACTGTGTTCACAGCCAGGAATAATCTATTTCATAATTTGACAGAACAGGCATTTAGGGACAGGGCGATATCCAACATATGATTTTTACTGTTTGTTTTTATGTGTGTTCTAGGGAAAGGGGGGAAACTGAAGCTTTTCCTTAGTTTTTTTTTTTTTACTATTCTTTCAGATCCCCTAGGGAACTTTAACCCTGGAGGGTCTGATCACTCATCCTACAATAATACTGCACTGCAGTACATGGTAACTTTACTGCTAGAGATCAGTACCCATGCCATTGCAACCAATCGGCACCCTCCTTTATTATGTCCAGATATTTGTGCAAAAATCTGAGTACTATGCATATTGTGTGTTTGGATATTTGCCGGAAATCTGTAGCGCGATATAAGAGCAGAGTAGTGGATGGGATACCAGTCCACTATAAAAACAATCCACACTGAAAATCTGCAGAGAAGATCCAAATTCTACCTATTTCTTAGAATTGAGCTATTCAAGCCCATTCCTCTGCTGGAGATGGTGCAACTGATGTCCAGCGTATCCTGGAAAACCTGTATGTATAATTTATAGTGAAGTATAGAAGCGTCTACTCTCCACACCCCCAGCAGCTGCTAGGACCCTGTGGTAGCCGTCCAGGCAGCACTATAATAAGGCCGTGTCCTTGTCGGAACCTGCTCCCGGATCAGCTGATGGCAGCTGCTCAGATTCTGCCCAGGACCAACAAGTCAGCAACTTGTAAATCCCATTAGACTATACAAGCACACACAGTGCAGACTGGCTTCAATCTATGCAATTGTAAAACCATTGAATAGGAATTAGTATCATGTTAAAAAACTCTCTAAGCTGTTTCCAAGTTCTTTGGAAGTTTTTCATTCTAAAGTTACTGGTGGTCTGGGATCAGACATCACCAATCGTGTAATACATATGTAGGCGATTTTCACTGCAATAATTCATTTACATTAAAGGGAAGATGGACTGAACCACACAGACTCAGCACAGGGGGAGCACAAACTCCTATGACAGTTACTACTAATGACATTGCTCCGCAGCAGGTAGAGATGTGACTGCAGTTGCCCCACGTGATGCTAAACTATGGTATTATTACTCAGCTGACCAGGTCACAATGAGTTTTTAGTACAACATGACAAATGTAATAATAAATATTAGATTAAAACTTTACATTTTACTAATCATTAAAGGGGTATTCACACTAAGGCAATATATTACATTATGAACAGAAAAATAACATTTTGTAATGTGTTATAAATAAATAAAAATCAAGTGTTTCACAGATATATTTATAGCCTGTCTCCCTCCCCCCCGTGACACGTGGACCATGCCTCTGCACCCGGACCATTGCATGGCAAGTGAGGCCACTGCAGCCGGGTCCGACCATTGCAAGGCAAGTGAGGCCACTGCAGCCGGGTCCGACCATTGCAAGGCAAGTGAGGCCGCGGCAGTGAATTGACTATTATATGACTATATGTAACTGCTCTTCTAGTTCACACCCACAGATCTAAGTCTTACACTTATCATGAAAGGATCACTAGGGGATTAAGATTTGAGAATTTTCCTTTGTGGGCAAACCCCATAACTGTACATTTCCAGTTCCATAATGTAACTAATACAGAACTTTCTGCGACTTTCTCATAAGCAGCAGTGTGCAGAGCTGTAACTGTAGAGGCTTTGAACCCCCGATATTTGCCCAGATGGATAACATATACACTTCTATGTAAACATGTTTAGGATTCTAGGCTCGCAGTGATGGATCTGAGCGGGGATCAGCTGTCACTGCAACTCTACACACGGCTCCCTGCAACCCTGTCATCTGCTCAGAGATTTACAGAGCATAAGAAAACTTGTAAATAATTGGAGGAGAGTTTTCTGATGGCTCATGGACACCATTACATACATACAGCGATTCGCTGAACGAACAAATCTGATAATCATATGCGCGGTCTGTCTGTCCATAGCTAGAGAGCTAATGAACACATGGACGGCTGCAAAAGCGGGCACCATTGCTGCACTGCCTTCTAGTCACTGTACTTACAGTATAAAAAAGCGTCACCATAATTCACCAACCCTGCAGAAAGCAGGTCAATTCAAGTAAAATGCCCTAAATGCAATGTGAACACAAACATTTTTTCAAAAAACGTTGCATCCATTAATAGTGAACATAGAAGTTCTCTGTCGAGGGGAGTGAGTCACAGCTGCACTGTTTCTCCCAAATAGCTGAAGTGCGCCAAGTGTGCCAATTAACAGCAGAAATAGAAGCAGCTTCTGGTTGGATACTACAGCAGTCATTCAGAGAGAGGAGAGGTGTTGGAGCAGTTCAGAGATAACACAACACAACAGCGTGATAACACTCCCTCTAGTTTTTCAAGTCCAGCTACAATCCTGTTCACAACCCGCTTGTTTCATCAGATTTTTAGCATCAGTTTTGAGTCAAAAGCAGTAGTGGTCGTACAGAAAGAAAAAGTGCAAATCTTTGTAATATCCCTTTTATGTGTGTAGTCTATCCCCAGATGTGAGCTGGCCCCAAAATGTTCTAGGTAAATACTTGAACCCCCCCTATAATACAACACTTCATGAACATCCTATAATTTTCTATTGCCATATTACTCTATTGTTCATTCCAGAAATGGCTATGCTGCAGGTTTATCTCACAATACTAAGGATCCTGCAGAAAGTGGGCTAAAACCCAGCCCACTGGGTACATCGGATTCCAAAGATCATCATTTGAAGTCTGCAGAAGTCACCCTACATTTTTTACATCAATGCTATAAGGTACATATCCTCTGCAGTAAATATGTGGTTGTCTGCATCAAGTGCATCACCGACACCAAAAAAATGCAAAAACAGCATCCAGAATTGAGGCAAGTAGTGTTTGACCTCAACAAGTCCTGTCTGGAAGTACAATGACCTAGCGCAGTGATGGCGCTCTGAGCCCTGTCAGTGGGCACTCAGACTGTAGCCCCAGGATAGAATTCACTAGACAGGAGATTAAGGAATCCTTCTGCAGGCCCAGGTAGCCCAGGACATGACACGTTGAGCTCTATTTTAAAGTGAAGCATCCGGGTCTACCTGAGACTGCAGTAAAAGAAGGTGTGAACAGGGTCAGATTATCATTGGAGCTCCTGCCCTTGGTTGTCAAGGGAAGTTCCTATAGCAATCTGAATTTTTCCTCCTGTCAATGATATTGGTTTCCTAAGTAACATTGAAAGCTGTGGTATAGCACGGAGCAAGAAGATTGCGATAAGTTACTGTCCAAATTGCTGCGTCGGCACTTTGCAATAAATAAGTGGGTTTGGGTTGCAGTTTGGGTGTGAATAAAGTGTGCATAACAAGCCTCAACCTGGACCCATAACTGCAGAACAATACACCAATACATGCAACCAAGTAGCAAGACAACATTGATATTTAGCAGCTGTATACAAGTAATATTATATGCAATGCAAGGAGAAGCAATGCATCCACAGAGAGCACCATACTGCCTACCCACAACATACATACAGTAGTGGTAGTGAACTAGTTATACAGTGCAAAAATGACAAAAGTCAAGTTTCTACCATCCACAAGTCTTAAGAATGTGAATGCTACATTCAACACAGGTCACATACGACTATAATGCACTTTATTGACCTAAGCTCTGGAAGACCCATAAACAACAACCCCTCCCCATTCCAATATATTTACCAGGAGCCATAGGGTCCCCATAACTGCTTGCAGCTTCTTACACGATCCAGAAATGGCATGTGAATAGACCATGGCTATCACAATCCGGGTTTGATCTCTAAATAGACTTGCTTAGAGGGGAAGCATACAGACACGCGCTTCCTGGCAGAGCCCTGAAACCAAATCTCATGGAATATCAGAGGCATGTCCATCCGTGAAAGAAACTGACGGAAAACCCACCGGGACCCCAGTAATAGGACACCAATTACAGGACTCACTACCTCGAGTGCTAGATCCTCGGTTATGCTGGGCTGACTAGAGATGCAAGGTCTATAGAAGACAAACACTAAAGAATAATCTGCATGTATTTTAGGCTCCATAAACTACAATGAAAAAGCAATTAGAGCCGACAATCGATAACATAATGGACAAATTGTAAAAGCCATCAATCTGACAGATCTGTCATCTCTAGGACAATGCTTGGCCGCTGCCGTCTATTAAATAGTTTCCATACATCCACTTGTTTGTACAGTACAGCGAGTCTGTACAGAAACTCCCAGCCTAGCAAAGAGCCAACATATTCTACATATCTACAACATCCCGCAGCTTCCCACTCTGGATAATGAGTGTAGCTGGTGAGGCTAGCCCGAAATCTCCCACTTCATCCCCTTTCATACTGGTAGTTGCCGGCACGTATCTCCCATATTAGTTGCCTCCCAGCTCTGGACATACACAGTTTGCTTCAATTTTAATTTGTAGACTCCTCAGCTCCTTCAGCATGTCCGGCACCGGGAGGTAAACAATCTTCTGTATGATATGTGACCCACACTAACGACAACATCACAAGAGGGGAAGGGGATGAAAAGGGAGATGAGCGGATAGCTTTCCAGGATGACTCTGTGACAGCACCGTGGATAACCCCCATGACTAGGTGCTTCATTGGGAATGATCCCGGTACAGCTTCAAAGTTTATATTCTGCTCAATGTAGTAGAAGACTATTTTGGGAAAGACGTGTTTGAATTGTGTTTGTTGGAAGATGCAGGAACCAGTCATCAGGTTGATGACAAAACATGATGACAGGTTCCCTTTGTGTAAAGTGGCTTGTCCAAAGTGAACGACCTATACGCTGTACACTATCTCATACACAAGCTGCAGAATTTTTCTGAGCATTCATTTATATTTGGTGCAGATCTAGAAATCTGTGGAGTAAATGTTTTGCTGCGTATTTGATTGTGTTGCCTTTAAAGTCAAATTGAAGTTTCTACGGAAAATCCACCACTAAATATATGTGTTGCCTGCAGAGTTGTGAAACTTGATGCTGAATTTTCCAGGTAAAGATATACAGTTTGATGTGTGGTGCAGCGGGATTATCCTTATTCTATGGCACTAATTTGCATATAGTGTCCAACCACAGGTCTGGCATTAATAAGCTGTATATATAATTTAATGACCTGAATTTTGAATTTGTGTTGAAATTGTCTGCGTTTCCACTGAAAACAATGGGACTCATATGCTGTTGCAGAAGCCTTTTTCTGAAATGCTAGAAAAGCTTAAGATAGTTACAGCACTGAGTGATGCACACGGACATACATAGATAAATATATCTATAGGGGAGTGCAAAGCATATGGTTTGCATGTTTAATAGGTGGAGACCAATAGCTGTCATCATCATGTCACTTATGACATATTTCAAGGACATTAAACACACAAGTGGCAGGAAACATAATCCCACCTAAAGTATTGACTTTCTGGCGTACACATTTTCCATCACCTTACCTCCTGGAAGTTATGCTGGGTAAACTTGTCTGCAATTCTCAGCAGCTCTCTGCATGAGTGAGTATCAGCGAAGGCTCGGATACCTAAGCAGTTGGATGGATCGAGCTGCCTCTTCAGGAATTCACAGCAGGCCTCCTGGATTTCTGCAAGCTGGAGGAGACAGGCGGCCGGTAGCAGCGTTTGCACATTGCCTTCTTCTACCGTTATTTGTGAGGTGTATGAGAAGTCAATAAGCAACTCCATGGCTCGCTCATCAATGTCCCGGATCACTACCTCAGTCTGTCGACTTTCAGCTAACTCTCCAGTAAACATTGCTCGAAAATACGGACTGCAGGCGGAGAGGATGACCCTGTGGGCATAGATCTTTTTGGCACCAACCACAAGAACTACATCGCAGAGCTCTCTGTGCTTCCGCAGGAGGTTAATGACCTCCAATGTCTGCCGTGGGTGTTTATCTGAGACATAAGGCATGCGGGCCGGTTGCGGGACCCCTTCTGGTAACTTGTTGGGGTCCCCCAGGGTGCAACGACTCGTCACATCCATGCCAGTCTCACCTGGGCGAGTGCTGAGACACCTGCAAGACAAAAAATTTTGATAAACAATGAACGTTTGTCTTTTGACTTCCATCAATTTCTATTTTGTATTTCAGGAGTGTCATAGACAGAAAATTAAACCTTCTTTATTAAAAATCTCTTCCCCATAAAATCTAAATTCTGTCAAGTACTAAGAACGAAGGACAAGGAGTTCACTCAGTTGCCCAACAACCATAACTCGAGGCCTCACTATATACATTAAATACTGGTCGGGTGTGCAAATCCGGGAATCTGAGTGGGGACAGGGATGTTACAGATTAACCCTACTTGCCATTTTAAAACCAGTGGCATAGCCCTTATGTTCCACAAACACAACAGTCAGGAATGACAGGAAGCCCCATAGACATACCGGTAATATACATGTCATTACCATTTACACAATAGTCAAGACCAAATAAAACCTATCATCAGAAATCTACCTATTAAGGTACATCTGATGGTAGGTTGCTAGTAATGTGCTAAACCCCAAGCTATATTTACCGAATCCTAAAATATTTTCTTAACTAAGCAATATCTAATACACAAATTATCAGCAGAGGCTACTGGGGCGTTGGGTACCCTCTCAAGGCAGCGGAAGAAAAGACTATTCCTGTCCTGTAGCCTCTGCCGATAATTTGCATATTAGTTAAAGTATTGCTTAGTTTTGAAAATATTTTAGGATTAGGTAAATATAGATTAGGGTTTAGCACATGACAAGGAATCTACCATCAGATCTACCTTTAAATGTACTTTTGAGTTATAATCCGCATGTATGTAGGTGGTATTTGTAGCATCCATACCTTTAGCTGTGGGTTTCACAAACAATCATTATGGTACCTGCTTTTGCATCAAATCGATTTGCTAAATTTGCATTGAAAAGATACAAATCTCTTTCAGGGAAGTTCAATTGGGGATTTATTGGTTCTTCATTTTTCCCTTTAGAACTACAGCATTTACTCTAGCAGTGAAGTGGATGTGAACAAAAACTGGATATTGAATGCATAGGGTAACATCTAAGGAACCCCACAGTAACAAAAGAATCTAAAACATACATGTCCCTCGTGAGTCACAAGTGTGTAAGACATTTCATATAAAATAAATGAGCCACATGTAATGAATATAATAAAAATATCTGACTGCCGCAATTTTGCTACTAAACATGATATTAACTAATAAAAGTAGTATATTTTAAAGAGAAAATGTCTGCATCTTTCCATTGCCTTTACTCTACAGACATAATGTGGTGATAGTTGTCATAATCTTTATGCAGGATACCCATAAGACTGCACCCATCTCTAATCTGTAAGACCCATTACCAGGCTATAAGATCTGGCATCTGTGCGTCGTCTCCGTCCTTAGGAGCTGCTGCTGCTGGGGCTGATACTCACTGGAGAAAGTGTCGGATGGACAAAACAAGGAGAGACTTCTCCAGCTCTCCCATCATTAATCCAACAGCTGCAGGCTGAAACCGGAGCCCAGACCAGCGGGCATAAGGCTTAACAACTCAGCTCTGCACTTGGCATAGGAGTAAACATTAAAACGTGTTTATATATAGATCGGACGGGGAAGGGAGGGTATGCCGTCCATTTGTGAAAAAAAAAGAAGAATTCTTAGAAACACAATAAATATTTTACATGCTTCTACTTTCAGTGACAAATCAATACAACATTTATCTGTATAAATAGGAACTCTGCATAATAACCTTCTGTACAAAAATCTAAATATCTTCATATTTAAGAGAACCTCAGTCCAAATATCCCTATTTCAGACACCACAGAAGGATATCTTCTGCTCTAGATCCCCAAATGTGTATAACAAGTATTTGTCATGTTACCTAGACTTTTATAGGACAGCCCAAGCTGCAAACACAGGCAGGAATAGGACCTACAGTTTGCACATGGATTCATGAAATACACAGCCATGTGCATTAAAATTAATGTGCCATTGTGCCATCAGATAAAAAAAGGGATACATGCAGACAAAACAACGGTCATATGCATGTGGCCTAAGAAAGATCTGAAAAATCCTCTAGCTATCCTTTGTTGGGAATGGGGCGCACAGTGATAATCCGTTTGCTTCCTAATTTAAAATTTACAAGAGGATTTCTCTCTGATGAAACTACTCCTATAATGGTAGAAATTGTTTGTTACAATATCCTTTGCCGAAGTGACCCAGCCCCTTTAATGGTGGAGATCTTTGAACCTTGGCATAAGCTGTGGCAATATATGGAACAGAAAAAAAACGGAAGCAAATTTATCACACTATGGAATGTGTCCCATCATATCAGGAGCCACAGATGAGACGCACTGCCCTTCCATAAAGGCTTTTCCAGCCCATACATATCCATAGGACTGGGGATTAATACAGGACTAGTGGGGCCCCCATAATCAGCGGCAGCCCTTCTGCATCCTGGACAGAGGTGGAAGCAGCCGGGAGCCACTCACTTCACCCTCCATGGCAGTTCATGATCTATCCTATAATAATAATAATCTTTATATAGCGCCATCATATTCTGTAGCTTTACAAATCATCCTATCAGCAATTTCTGAGATTTAATTTATCTATTGGCCTGGACTTTATGTAATGGGCAATTTCTAATGTATGTAGTGACTGGTTATTATCTTGTGCAGCCATTTGTCTTAAAAAAAAACCAAAACACACGACTAAAAATAAGCACCACGTCATTGAATATGGTCATTGCCATCTGTGTAGGGCTATGTACACATGAACATGACCATAAACAATGGGTCTGTAGTCTGCGTCCCATGTGTCACCGGTGTGCTGGGTCCACACTCACCAATGATGTGTATGAGCCCACAGAATTACATGGGGAGGTGGGTTAGCCATTGAAACAGTGACTTGTACACTGCCAAAACATTGTGGATGTTCAGGGTCGTGAGTACCATCAAGTAGATGTAGTCAATATGGCGGTATACCTCTATTCTAGGTGTAGCTCTACCATTGCCATATACCCCAGGTGATATGTAGCAGTATACTTCTGTATTTTGTGGAAGAAGTGAAGTTAAGTTTCAGTCTTTAAAGGGGTGTTCCCACTAAGGAAAGTTAATCCCTATCCACGGGATAGGACCAAACTTGCCGAGACCCCTGCAGATTGTGAAAACGAGGGGTCTGTCAGACTAATGGAGCAGATGGCTGCACATAACCATTCTGCTCCATTTATCTCTATGGAGCTGAAGGAAATTGCTGAGAAAGGAAAACCCCTTTAAGTACCAAAGGGATCAAGCATTGCAGCGGGAGTCAACGCACTACATTGTATTCACCATGGATATAGATCTCGTGTAACCCGAATAGGACTTTAGCTTGTCTCAGTGGGGTGCGGGTGATCATTAGGTATACCTCCTCCTCCAGTACTCACCTACGCATTGGTTTTCTGTCCATGCACAGTGAAGAGAATTCTTCACACAAAGCGTAAAACCAGTAAAAGGGAAGACAGACGCATGGAGTCCCCGCAGGTCCTATGTGTCGCTGTAGCCAGGATGATTTTCTGTGGTGACCTACGTGGTATCCAGTTTATAGTCTTCTGGATTAGCAGAACTAGTAATCCTTGCAGCATCTAAAAAATAAGAGAATACACTGCGGTAACAACGCAAGGAAATCCAGCGGTAATCATAGGAAATAAGGAAGAAGGAGCCGCCAACAGTCACATTTTCCATCATACAGAACTATGCAGAGAAATAGATGTTATTAAGGAGACCAGAGAGAAATAATGAGAAATCCATAGGTTCTGGATGAATTCTGCAATGTCATAGGCAATTTAAGAAGCTGGATTAAGTCCCAGAACACAGAAACAAGGCAACCATCAGTGCGGCCTCTCTACATCGGCTTTCAATTATAGTCCACATTCCTCTGCAAAGTGTTTCTCAACTCCGGGAGATAAAAGCCGGGAAGAACATTCATATTAATGGTGAGAAAGCACCGGGGTGCCAGACATAAAGGAAATCTACCACTAAGATAAAGGATCTTAGCTTCTTATGTCCTTCCTTGTTTTTACAAGAAAAAGCTTTCAAAATTATGCAAATGAGCTCCATAGCTGTTAGTTGAACCTAGAGCCCATCAGGTTAATATGCATAATTTATATAAATATATAAAAAAAAAGAAGAGCAGATCCTGCAGGAGGGGGAACACACCAGTATGTAAGTGTGCTTGGTCTACAATCCTTTATAGTGGTGGTACATTAAATATCCAGATGCCACACAGAGGTATCACATCCAGACACGCTCCACGGCCTGCAGATATCATTTTACTGGTCACTTACAGGTTTTTATCTACATTAAATCTTGCATAACCTTGTAACTACATTGCTCTATGATCTTGTAATGAGCTTGAGACATAGATGAGATATTGATGAGCCTGTATCATAGATCAGAGCTGCATTCACAGTTCTGCAGGCTTCAGAATTCCTGCTTGATTCTAGGTGTTCTCTGTCCCGTCCCTGGAAAGTGGCGCCATAGAGTAATCTGAAGAATCGTAAGTTCCATTATGGGACAGCAGCCTCAAAATAATAGAGATCTGTCAGACCACAGATGTTTTCAGTGACATTCAGCAGAATATAATGTTTTTGATCAGCACATAATAATTGTATATTTTATGGAGTAAAGAAAACAATATACTGTACAGGCAGTCCCCAGGCTATGTACAGGATAGGTTCTGTCTGTTTGCAATTAAAGGAATTGTCCACTTTCAGCAAATAATTGATATTGTTTGTGTGAAGAAATTTGATACGATTTTCCAATATACTTTCTGTTTCAATTCCTCATGGTTATCCAGATCTCTGCTTGCTGTCCCGGTAGAGAAAGCTATAAATGTTTACTTCCAGTGGAGAGAAATCTGCCTATGGTCATGTGATGTTGCATAGGTGGACGAGCCATTAGTATCACAGAGAGTAATCAGGGCTGTGTGACACTAACAGCTACTGCACCTGTGTGACACCACATGGTCATGGACAGATTTCTATACAGTGGAAGTAAACAAAGAAGATGTCTATAGCAGGACAGCAAGCAGAGATCTAGAAAATTGATACAGAAAGTATACTGCAAAATTATACAACTTTTCATCACACAAACAATATAAATTATTTGCTAAAAGCGGACAACCCCTGTAAGTTGCATTTGTAAGTAAATTGGAACAAGTCTATTTTTTAATAGACAAAGTATTTTTCCATCCCTGTGTTTTAATTTAAAAAGTGTCTGGCACAAAAATCTGCAACTTTTTTTTTGCTTCCGGAATCTATTACATATAACTTAGTTAGTCCCCCAGAAACATACATTGCATGTATTACATAGAGCAGTGATGGCAAACCTTTTAGAGATCGAGTGCCCAAAAAGAGACCCAAAAAGCACTAGCTTTTCCCAAAGTGCCAACACACCAATTTAGGCAGTAACAAACTTATTACTACCAGAATTTTGGAGCTCCAATCCGACTCTGTCTACACCTTTTAACTCTTCGGACAGGACCAAGCAGCACAGGATGGGTCACTTTAAAATAGCAGGGCACTACTTGGACTGCCTGAGATTGTAGGAAGATGCCATGTCTGGCAAACAGATGCTATGCCTGGGAGACAGCCTGTGTGCCCACAGAGAGGCCTCCGAGTGCCATCTCTGGCACCAGTGCCATAGGTTCGCCACCATTGACATAGAGGATGACAAGAGACGGTGGGGGGCTGACTGCAGGTGGCCGGAGAGACCCCCAAATGAGATTTCTAATACTTGCACGTTGCATGTGTATGTGGTTTAGAGGCGTATAAGTCCCAACACCAAAAGAAAGTGACCAAGGCATCTGCATGTCATCTAGCAGAGCTCTAGTCCTGCTCATGTTCTCAATGGTCTATAGGAGTCTGTCACTGAAAATATAATAGATTCCATGTAAATGTATGCAGCTCAGGATGGAGGTGCCAGTCCTGTGTTTTGACACATGTTGGGAGTAGTAGTAGTTTTACAAAAGCTAGAAAAAATTGGCTTATAGAAATATGCACAAGTAGGAGACACCATATAAATGTTAGGCCCAGTGAGAGCGTGATCCTTGTCATCTACAAACTAATTCCTCATCTAATGACTAGGATGTATGGGGCACTAGTGGATATAATATACAGCACTGTAGTGATGTATGGGGCACTAGTGGATATAATATACAGCACTGTAGTAATGTATGGAGCACTAGTGTATATAATATACAGTACTATAGTAATGTATGGAGCACTAGTGTATATAATATACGGCAGTGTAGTGATGTATGGGGCACTAGTGGATATAATATACAGCACTGTAGTAATGTATGGAGCACTAGTGTATATAATATACAGTACTGTAGTAATGCATGGAGGACTAGTGTATATAATATACCGTACCGTAGTAATGTATGGGGCACTAGTGTATATAATATACAGTACGGTAGAAATGTAAGGAGCACTAGTGTATATAATATACAGTACTGTAGTAATGTATGGAGCACTAGTGGATATAATATACAGCAATGTAGTAATGTATGGAGCACTAGTGGATATAATATACAGCACTGTAGTGATGTATGGGGCACTAGTGGATATAATATACAGCACTGTAGTAATGTATGGAGCACTAGTGTATATAATATACAGTACTATAGTAATGTATGGAGCACTAGTGTATATAATATACGGCAGTGTAGTGATGTATGGGGCACTAGTGGATATAATATACAGCACTGTAGTAATGTATGGAGCACTAGTGTATATAATATACAGTACTGTAGTAATGCATGGAGGACTAGTGTATATAATATACCGTACCGTAGTAATGTATGGGGCACTAGTGTATATAATATACAGTACGGTAGAAATGTAAGGAGCACTAGTGTATATAATATACAGTACTGTAGTAATGTATGGAGCACTAGTGGATATAATATACAGCAATGTAGTAATGTATGGAGCACTAGTGGATATAATATACAGCACTGTAGTGATGTATGGGGCACTAGTGGATATAATATACAGCACTGTAGTAATGTATGGAGCACTAGTGTATATAATATACAGTACTATAGTAATGTATGGAGCACTAGTGTATATAATATACGGCAGTGTAGTGATGTATGGGGCACTAGTGGATATAATATACAGCACTGTAGTAATGTATGGAGCACTAGTGTATATAATATACAGTACTGTAGTAATGCATGGAGGACTAGTGTATATAATATACCGTACCGTAGTAATGTATGGGGCACTAGTGTATATAATATACAGTACGGTAGAAATGTAAGGAGCACTAGTGTATATAATATACAGTACTGTAGTAATGCATGGAGCACTAGTGGATATAATATACAGCAATGTAGTAATGTATGGAGCACTAGTGGATATAATATACAGCACTGTAGTAATGTATGGAGCACTAGTGTATATAATATACAGTACGGTAGTAATGCATGGGGCACTGGTGTATATAATACACAGTACTATAGTAATGTATGGAGCACTAGTGTATATAATATACAGTACGGTAGTAATGTAAGGAGCACTAGTGGATATAATATACAGTACTGTAGTAATGCATGGAGCACTAGTGGATATAATATACAGCACTGTAGTAATGTATGGAGCACTAGTATATATAATATACAGTACTGTAGTAATGTAAGGAGCACTAGTGTATATAATATACAGCACTGTAGTAATGTATGGAGCACTAGTGGATATAATATACAGCAATGTAGTAATGTATGGAGCACTAGTGGATATAATATACAGCACTGTAGTAATGTATGGAGCACTAGTGGATATAATATACAGCACTGTAGTAATGTATGGAGCACTAGTGTATATAATATACAGTACGGTAGTAAAGCATGGAGCACTAGTGTATATAATATACAGCACAGTAGTAATGCATGGGGCACTAGTGTATATAATATACAGCAATGTAGTAATGTATGGAGCACTAGTTTATATGATATAGAGCACTGTAGTGATGTATGGAGCACTGGTGTATATAATACACAGTACGGTAGTAATGCATGGGGCACTGGTGTATATAATACACAGTACTATAGTAATGTATGGAGCACTAGTGTATATAATATACAGTACTGTAGTAATGTATGGAGCACTAGTGTATATAATATACAGTACGGTAGTAATGTAAGGAGCACTAGTGGATATAATATACAGTACTGTAGTAATGCATGGAGCACTAGTGTATATAATATACAGCAATGTAGTAATGTATGGAGCACTAGTTTATATGATATACAGCACTGTAGTGATGTATGGAGCACTAGTGTATATGATATACAGCACTGTAGTAATGTGTGGAGCACTAGTGTATATAATATACAGTACTGTAGTAATGCATGGAGCACTAGTGTATATAATATACAGCACTGTAGTAATGTATGGAGCACTGATATATATAATATACCAGTGATTTTCAACCTGTGTGCCGCGGCACACTAGTGTGCCGCGACACAAGGTTGAGTGTGCCGCGGGGGAAAGTTGCCCGAACTAGGCTGCCCCGGTGTCGAGCTGCCGCCGCGCCCCCGTATTTCTGCCCCATACTTACCTCCAAGTCCCGCGTCGGCGATCCGATTGTCTTCTGTAGCTCCTGTACCGCGCGGCCCATGTCACGTGACTGACGCGACCTGACGTCAGGTCGCGTAAGTCACGTGACCAGAGGCGCGCGGTGCAGGAGCTACAGAAGGTGAGCGGATCGCCATTAGGAGTGACGGTACGCGGAAGAAGACATCAAGGGTAAGTATATAAGGTTATTATTTGTATAAGGAAGGTAGCAAGGGTTTTTTTTTTTTTATTAGTAAAGGTAGGCTGGGGCTTTTTATTTGTTAAGGGGGGCCTCTAGGGCCTTTTAATTAGTAAAGAGGGGCCTCTAGGGCCTTTTAATTAGTAAAGAGGGGCCTCTAGGGCCTTTTAATTAGTAAAGGGGGGCCTCTAGGGCCTTTTAATTAGTAAAGGGGGGCCTCTAGGGCCTTTTAATTAGTAAAGGGGGGCCTCTAGGGCCTTTTAATTAGTAAAGAGGGGCCTCTAGGGCCTTTTAATTAGTAAAGGGGGGCCTCTAGGGCCTTTTAATTAGTAAAGGGGGGCCTCTAGGGCCTTTTAATTAGTAAAGGGGGGCCTCTAGGGCCTTTTAATTAGTAAAGGGGGGCCTCTAGGGCCTTTTAATTAGTAAAGGGGGGGCTCTAGGGCCTTTTAATTAGTAAAGGGGGGGCTCTAGGGCCTTTTAATTAGTAAAGGGGGGGCTCTAGGGCCTTTTAATTAGTAAAGGGGGGCTCTAGGGCCTTTTAAATAGTAAATGGAGGCCTCTAGGGCCTTTTAATTAGTAAAGGGGGGCCTCTAGGGCCTTTTAATTAGTAAAGGGGGGCCTCTAGGGCCTTTTAATTAGTAAAGGGGGGGCTCTAGGGCCTTTTAATTAGTAAAGGGGGGGCTCTAGGGCCTTTTAATTAGTAAAGGGGGGGCTCTAGGGCCTTTTAATTAGTAAAGGGGGGCTCTAGGGCCTTTTAAATAGTAAATGGAGGCCTCTAGGGCCTATTAATTAGTAAAGAGAGGCCGCTACGGGCTCTTAATTTGTAAAGGGAGGCCGCTACGGGCTCTTACTTTGTAATGGGAGACCGCTAGGGCCTTTTTATTAGTAAAGGGAGGCTGCTAGGGGCTCTTGATTAGTAAAGGGAGGCTGCTAGGGGCTCTTGATTAGTAAAGGGAGGCCGCCAGGGGCTTTTTATTAGTAAAGGGAGGCAGCCAGGGGCTTTTTATTAGTAAAGGGAGGCCGCTAGGGCCTTTTTATTAGTAAAGGGAGGCCGCCAGGGGCTTTTTATTAGTAAAGGGAGGCCGCTAGGGCCTTTTTATTAGTAAAGGGAGGCCGCCAGGGGCTTTTTATTAGTAAAGGGAGGCAGCCAGGGCCTTTTTATTAGTAAAGGGAGGCAGCCAGGGCCTTTTTATTAGTAAAGGGAGGCCGCCAGGGGCTTTTTATTAGTAAAGGGAGGCTGCTAGGGCCTTTTTATTAGTAAAGGGAGGCCACCAGGGGCTTTTTATTAGTAAAGGGAGGCCGCTAGGGGCTTTTTATTAGTAAAGGGAGGCATCTAGGGGCTTTTTATTAGTAAAGGGAGGCAGCCAGGGGCTTTTTATTAGTAAAGGGAGGCAGCCAGGGGCTTTTTATTAGTAAAGGGAGGCAGCCAGGGGCTTTTTATTAGTAAAGGGAGGCAGCCAGGGGCTTTTTATTAGTAAAGGGAGGCCGCCAGGGGCTTTTTATTAGTAAAGGGAGGCCGCCAGGGGCTTTTTATTAGTAAAGGGAGGCCGCCAGGGGCTTTTTATTAGTAAAGGGAGGCAGCCAGGGGCTTTTTATTAGTAAAGGGAGGCAGCTAGGGCCTTTTTATTAGTAAAGGGAGGCAGCTAGGGCCTTTTTATTAGTAAAGGGAGGCAGCTAGGGCCTTTTTATTAGTAAAGGGAGGCCTTTTATGACTGTTTTAGTGTCATTTTGTGCTATTTTGGTTGGTGGTGTGCCCCAGGATTTTCTAAGTATAAAAAGTGTGCCGCGGCTCAAAAAAGGTTGAAAATCACTGTAATATACAGTACTGTAGTAATGCATGGAGCACTAGTGTATATAATATACAGCACTGTATTAATGTATGGGGCACTAGTGTATATAATATACAGCACTGTAGTAATGTATGGAGCACTAGTGTATATAGGATACAGTGCTGTAGTAATGTATAGAGCACTGGTGGATATAATATACAGTACGGTAGTAATGTATGGAGCACTAGTGTATATAATATACAGCACTGTAGTAATGTATGGAGCACTAGTGTATATAATATACAGCAATATAGTAATGTATGGAGCACTAGTGTATATAATATACAGTACTGTAGTAATGCATGGAGCACTGGTGTATATAATATAGAGCACTGTAGTAATGTATGGGGCACTGGTGGATATAATATACAGCACTGTAGGAATGTATGGGGCACTAGTGTATATAATATACAGCACTGTAGTAATGTATGGAGCACTGATATATATAATATACAGTACTGTAGTAATGTATGGGGCACTAGTGTATATAATATACAGTACTGTAGTAATGTATGGAGCACTAGTGTATATAATATACAGCAATGTAGTAATGTATGGGGCACTGGTGAATATAATATACAGCACTGTAGTAATGTATGGAGCACTAGTGTATATAATATACTGTACTGTAGTAATGCATGGAGCACTAGTGTATATAATATACAGCACTGTAGTAATGTATGGAGCACTAGTGTATATAATATACAGCAATGTAGTAATGAATGGGGCACTAGTGTATATAATATACAGTACTGTAGTAATGTATGGAGCACTAGTGGATATAAAATATAGCACTATAGTAATGTATGGAGCACTAATGTATATAATATACAGAAAGGTAGTAATGTATGGAGCACTAGTGTATATAATACACAGTAACGTAGTAATGTATGGGGCACTAGTGTATATAATATACAGCACTGTAGTAATGTATGGAGCACTGGTATTTATAATATACGGTACTGTAGTAATGTATGGAGCACTAGTGTATATAATATACAGTACTGTAGTAATGTATGGAGCACTAATGGATATAATATACAGCACTGTAGTAATGTATGGAGCACTAGTGTATATAATATACAGTACTGTAGTAATGTATGGGGCACTAGTGAATATAATATACAGTACTGTAGTAATGTATGGAGCACTAGTGGATATAATATATAGCACTGTAGTAATGTATGGAGCACTAGTGTATATAATATACAGCACTGTAGTAATATATGGAGCACTAGTGGATATAATATATAGCACTATAGTAATGTATGGAGCACTAATGTATATAATATACAGCAAGGTAGTAATGTATGGAGCACTAGTGTATATAATACACAGTAACGTAGTAATGTATGGGGCACTAGTGGATATAATATACAGTACTGTAGTAATGTATGGGGCACTAGTGTATATAATATACAGTACTGTAGTAATGAATGGAGCACTAGTGGATATAATATACAGTACTGTAGTAAAGTATGGGGCACTAGTGTATATAATATACAGTACTGTAGTAATGTATGGAGCACTAGTGGATATAATATATAGCACTGTAGTAATGTATGGAGCACTAGTGGATATAATATATAGCACTGTAGTAATGTATGGAGCACTAGTGTATATAATATACAGTACTGTAGTAATGTATGGAGCACTCGTGGATTATAATATACAGTACTGTAGTAATGTATGGAGCACTAGTGTATATAATATACAGTACTGTAGTAATGTATGGAGCACTAGTGTGTATAATATACAGTACTGTAGTAATGTATGGAGCACTGGTGGATATAATATACAGTACTGTAGTAATGTATGGGGCACTAGTGAATATAATATACAGTACTGTAGTAATGTATGGAGCACTGGTGGATATAATATACAGTACTGTAGTAATGTATGGGGCACTAGTGAATATAATATACAGTACTGTAGTAATGTATGGAGCACTAGTGGATATAATATATAGCACTGTAGTAATGTATGGAGCACTAGTGTATATAATATACAGCACTGTAGTAGTATATGGAGCACTAGTGGATATAATATATAGCACTATAGTAATGTATGGAGCACTAATGTATATAATATACAGCAAGGTAGTAATGTATGGAGCACTAGTGTATATAATACACAGTAACGTAGTAATGTATGGGGCACTAGTGGATATAATATACAGTACTGTAGTAATGTATGGAGCACTAGTGGATATAATATACAGTACTATAGTAATGAATGGAGCACTAGTGTATATAATATACCGTACCGTAGTAATGTATGGAGCACTAGTGTATATAATATACAGTACTGTAGTAATGTATGGAGCACTCGTGGATTATAATATACAGTACTGTAGTAATGTATGGAGCACTAGTGTATATAATATACAGTAGTGTAGTAATGTATGGAGCACTAGTGTGTATAATATACAGTACTGTAGTAATTTATGGAGCACTAGTGGATATAATATAAAGTACTGTAGCAATGTATAGAGCACTGGTGGACATAATATACAGTACTGTAGTAATGTATGGAGCACTAATGTATATAGGATACAGTGCTGTAGTAATGTATAGAGCACTGGTGGATATAATATACAGTACTGTAGTAATGTATGGAGCACTAGTGTATATAATATACAGCACTGTAGTAATGTATGGAGCACTAGTGTATATAATATACAGCAGTGTAGTAATGTATGGAGCACTAGTGTATATAATATACAGCAGTGTAGTGATGTATGGAGCACTAGTGTATATAGGATACAGTGCTGTAGTGATGTATGGAGCACTTGTGTATATAATATACAGCACTATAGTAATGTATGGAGCACTAGTGTATATAATATACAGCAGTGTAGTGATGTATGGAGCACTAGTGTATATAGGATACAGTGCTGTAGTGATGTATGGAGCACTAGTGTATATAATATACAGCACTATAGTAATGTATGGAGCACTAGTGTATATAATATACGGCAGTGTAGTGATGTATGGAGCTCTAGTGTATATATTATATACAGCACTAGTGTATATAATATACAGCACTATAGTAATGTATGGAGCACTAGTGTATATAATATACGGCAGTGTAGTGATGTATAGAGCACTAGTGTATATAGGATACATCACTGTAGTAATGTATGGAGCACTAGTGTATATAATATACAGTACTGTAGTAATGTATGCAGCACTAGTGTATATAATATACAGCACTGTAGTAATGCATGGAGCACTAGTGTATATAATATACAGCACTGTAGTAATGTATGGAGCACTGATATAATATATAGCACTGTAGTAATGTATGGGGCACTAGTGGATATAATATATAGCACTGTAGTAATGTATGGAGCACTAGTGGATATAATATATAGCACTGTAGTAATGCATGGAGCACTAGTGTATATAATATACAGCACTGTAGTAATGTATGGAGCACTGATATAATATATAGCACTGTAGTAATGTATGGAGCACTAGTGGATATAATATATAGCACTGTAGTAATGTATGGAGCACTAGTGTATATAATATACAGCACTGTAGTAATGTATGGAGCACTAGTGTATATAATATACAGCACTGTAGTAATGCATGGAACACTGGTGTATATAATATACAGCACTGTAGTAATGTATGGAGCACTAGTGTATATAATATACAGCACTGTAGTAATGTATGGAGCACTAGTGTATATAATATACAGCACTGTAGTAATGTATGGAGCACTAGTGTATATAATATACAGTACTGTAGTAATGTATGGGGCACTAGTGTATATAATATACAGTACTGTAGTAATGTATGGAGCACTAGTGTATATAATATACAGCACTGTAGTAATGTATGGAGCACTAGTGGATATAATATACAGCACTGTAGTAATGTATGGAGCACTAGTGGATATAATATACAGCACTGTAGTAATGTATGGAGCACTAGTGTATATAATATACAGCAGTGTAGTGATGTATGGAGCACTAGTGTATATAGGATACAGTGCTGTAGTAATGTATGGAGCACTAGTGTATATAATATACAGCACTATAGTAATGTATGGAGCACTAGTGTATATAATATACAGCACTGTAGTAATGCATGGGGCACTAGTGTATATAATATACAGCAATGTAGTAATGTATGGAGCACTAGTGTATATAATATACAGCAGTGTAGTAATGTATGGAGCACTAGTGTATATAATATACAGCAGTGTAGTGATGTATGGAGCACTAGTGTATATAGGATACAGTGCTGTAGTAATGTATGGAGCACTAGTGTATATAATATACAGCACTGTAGTAATGCATGGGGCACTAGTGTATATAATATACAGCACTGTAGTAATGTATGGAGCACTAGTGTATATAATATACAGCACTGTAGTAATGTATGGAGCACTAGTGTATATAATATACAGCACTATAGTAATGTATGGAGCACTAGTGTATATAATATACGGCAGTGTAGTGATGTATAGAGCACTAGTGTGTATAGGATACATCACTGTAGTAATGTATGGAGCTCTAGTGTATATATTATATACAGCACTAGTGTATATAATATACAGCACTATAGTAATGTATGGAGCACTAGTGTATATAATATACGGCAGTGTAGTGATGTATAGAGCACTAGTGTATATAGGATACATCACTGTAGTAATGTATGGAGCACTAGTGTATATAGTATACAGTACTGTAGTAATGTATGCAGCACTAGTGTATATAATATACAGTACTGTAGTAATGTATGGAGCACTAGTGTATATAATATACAGCACTGTAGTAATGTATGGAGCACTGATATATATAATATACAGCACTGTAGTAATGCATGGAGCACTAGTGTATATAATATACAGTACTGTAGTAATGCATGGAACACTGATATATATAATATACAGCACTGTAGTAATGCATGGAACACTGGTGTATATAATATACAGCACTGTAGTAATGTATGGAGCACTAGTGTATATCATATACAGCACTGTAGTAATGTATGGAGCACTAGTGTATATCATATACAGCAGTGTAGTAATGTATGGAGCACTAGTGTATATAATATACAGCAGTGTAGTGATGTATGGAGCACTAGTGTATATAGGATACAGTGCTGTAGTGATGTATGGAGCACTAGTGTATATAATATACGGCAGTGTAGTGATGTATGGAGCTCTAGTGTATATAATATACAGCAGTGTAGTGATGTATGGAGCACTAGTGTATATAGGATACAGTGCTGTAGTGATGTATGGAGCACTAGTGTATATAATATACAGCACTATAGTAATGTATGGAGCACTAGTGTGTATAATATACAGTACTGTAGTAATGTATGGGGCACTAGTGTATATAATATACAGTACTGTAGTAATGTATGGAGCACTAGTGTATATAATATACAGCACTGTAGTAATGTATGGAGCACTGATATATATAATATACAGCACTGTAGTAATGCATGGAGCACTAGTGTATATAATATACAGCACTGTAGTAATGTATGGAGCACTGATATATATAATATACAGCACTGTAGTAATGCATGGAACACTGGTGTATATAATATACAGCACTGTAGTAATGTATGGAGCACTAGTGTATATCATATACAGCACTGTAGTAATGTATGGAGCACTAGTGTATATAATATACAGCAGTGTAGTAATGTATGGAGCACTAGTGTATATAATATACAGCAGTGTAGTAATGTATGGAGCACTAGTGTATATAATATACAGCAGTGTAGTGATGTATGGAGCACTAGTGTATATAGGATACAGTGCTGTAGTGATGTATGGAGCACTAGTGTATATAATATACGGCAGTGTAGTGATGTATGGAGCTCTAGTGTATATATTATATACAGCACTAGTGTATATAATATACAGCACTATAGTAATGTATGGAGCATTAGTGTATATAATATACGGCAGTGTAGTGATGTATGGGGCACTAGTGTATATAATATACAGTACTGTAGTAATGTATGGAGCACTAGTGTATATAATATACAGCACTGTAGTGATGTATGGAGCACTAGTGTATATAATATACAGCACTGTAGTAATGTATGGAGCACTGGTGTATATAATATACAGCACTGTAGTGATGTATGGAGCACTAGTGGATATATTATATTACAGCTCAGCAGAGGGCGTGTAAGGACAGCAGTATATGACTCTCGGTACCTCCGCCTCACATGGAGCTCACATACACAGACCATCATACAGCCCGGGCCGCTCACCGGTGACACAGCACGACCACACACAGCCGCTTCCCAACCGGAATCTTTGCTCTCCCTCTGCCACCGAACCGGAAGTGGTCCACCGCCTTTCTCTTCCCCCTGTGTCACCGGGAGGAATGTCCGAAGGGTTTCCGGCTGCTGAACCAGAAGGAGGCTTGACACGCATTTCCGACTGCACAGCAGTCTCCATGACAACGCGTCTACAGCGCCCTCCATTCATTGTACTGAAGCGTAGAACAGGTGAGGGGATGGAGAGGAGATGCTGTGTGCTGGGATGGCGGCCACTGTCTGTAGCTGTGGGACAGTCTATGCTTACATAGTGCCAGCCATTGTGTCCTGGAATTCCCCCACAAGTGTCAGACATAGATAGTGGTCCTATATGTACTGCCCCTATAAGTGCTAGAAGCAGTGCCCCCATAATCATCAGGTGTACTGCCCCTATAAGTGCTAGAAGCAGTGTCCCCATAATCATCAGGTGTACTGCCCCTATAGGTTCTAGAAGCAGTGCCCCCATAATCATCAGGTGTACTGTCCCTATAAGTGCTAGAAGCAGTGTCCCCATAATCATCAGGTGTACTGCCCCTATAGGTTCTAGAAGCAGTGCCCCCATAATCATCAGGTGTACTGTCCCTATAAGTGCTAGAAGCAGTGCCCCCATAAGTTTCAGGTGTAGTGCCCCTATAAGTGCTAGAAGCAGTGCCCCCATAATCACCACGTGTACTGCCCCTATAAGTGCTAGAAGCAGTGCACCCATAATCACCATGTGTACTGCCCCTTTAAGTGCTAGAAGCAGTGCCCCCATAATCATCAGGTGTACTGACCCTATAAGTTCTAGAAGCAGTGCCCCCATAAGTTTCAGGTGTAGTGCCCCTTTAAGTGCTAGAAGCAGTGCCCCCATAATCATCAGGTGTATTGCCCCTATAAGTGCTAGAAGCACTGCCCCCATAAGTTTCAACTGTACTGCCCCTATAAGTTCTAGAAGCAGTGACCCCATAATCACCACGTGTACTGCCCCTATAAGTGCTAGAAGCAGTGCCCCCATAATCATCAGGTGTAGTGCCCCTATAAGTGCTAGAAGCAGTGCCCCCATAATCATCAGGTGTAGTGCTTGAGTCAATAGCATCATCACAATCACAGGTGTGAGGCATAGTTCCCCCATGGGTGCCAGAGTTACCTAAACTGATATTCACCTGCTTCATTATCGCTCATATAATCACAAAGGTAATGAAACAGTAATGAAAATCCATATAAAAAAGGCCAAACGAAATAGTCTTTTTCTGATAATTTAATAAAGAAACACAATTTTCTACCGGATGTTGGATTGACTTTGTCTTTTCCTCCTATACATTTACATCCTATACCAGGGATGGCGAACCTTTTAGAGGTCGAGTGCCCAAACTGCAACCCCAAGCCTGCATATTTTTGGCAAAGTGCCAAAACAGCAATTCAAGCAGTAACTTATTGCAATTTTCTTGCTCTGTGCTGTGCCATCAGCTTTCAATGGGTCTGAGGGCACCAATATCTTTGTCAGAAGGAGAGGAAATTTGGGTTGTCACTTGAGCTTCCCTTAACAGCCTCCTAAACAGGAAGATTCAGGGGTCGAACAGGAGGGGCTCCAATGATAACCTGACCACACCTCCTCTCTCTTCCTGCAGCCTCGGGTATACCAGGATGCTCCACATTAAAATAATGCTAAACATGGCAAGTCCTGAGACTGCAGGAGGATCCTGTCTGGTGTACTCTGCCATGGGGCAACAGCCTGCGTGCCCACTGAGAGGGCTCTGAGTGCCACCTCTGGCACCCGTGCCATAGGTTCGCCACCACTGTCCTATACTAACTCATAGGATCCACAATATGTTAAAAAATATTCTGAATTCAGTAAGCACAATGGTATCCAGGTGCCAAGTTACAGTAGCACAGCAGTTGCTCTGTTCCCATGGTCTTTGGCCTCACATTATTCTTTGGATACTTTGGGATAACAACATTGGGGAAATATATGCAACGTGCAAGTGTTAATGTCAGGTATCTATACATATTGTAGCCCTGTCCTTAGATACACAGACAGGCCTGTAGAACAGTTCTGCTTTCAGACACTACAGTGCATACACCACTATCCTCTATAGGTGGTAGCCCATCCCCCCCACCCCCCCAAAAAAGAAAAAAATAATAATTTTGCTGGGCAGAATAGATGGGACATGACATTGCCAATCCCAAAGCTTCTTGCATGGCCTTCATCATTACAAAACCATTATTGTCAGTGAGTGGAATGTCTGGATCTGTGAAACACAATGGGGCACATGTATCATAAGTCCGGCTCTGTTTGTTTTTTGGGACTCTTCCTTGCTTTTCTGCTGGTTAGATCTTAGCATTTTTTCCTGATTCCTGTGGCGTTTGGTCTTTAGTGAATTTGCCACTTTATAAACAAATGTCACAAAAAGTATCCAAAAGTCACAACCAGTCCCAAGCTATTTTCTATGCCTTGTCAGGGGCAGCCGTAGTTTTGGGCCAAAGGTTCTCACTTTTTTGCGACTTTTTAAAAAAGTTTCAACTTTCACATCTGGATTAAGGTGATGATTCAGGGAACACTGCAGAAAACCAGACAATGGTGAACTTTGAAAGGAGACTTTTTTAAAAGTTGCAAATGAGCACAAGCAGCATGAAAAGTCTCAAAAATTGAAGAGAAATGGAAAGCCGAAAGTTTGATACAATGAATAGATTTAGGGTGATGTTGTATGTTAATATTGAACCTTTTATCTTTTTCACTATTTAGGATGAATCTCCTGACTCCTCTATCCCAGGACAACCCTGTTCTTCAATGTGCTTTGGAAGGAAATGTGCAAGGTCTCCAGTCCATCTTTGAAGATCCAGAGAATGATCACCATGAGCAGAGTGGGACCCTGCTAGTAGAAGAAGACCTGCTGGGGAGGAACCCCTTGTTTTTAGCTTGTATACTGGGACGTACAGAAGTGGTGAAGGAGTTGGCTAAGTATGGAGCCAATATTAATCAGCAAACTGCTCGAGGTAAGTGTCTTTATATGTGAGATGTGCATATAATTGAATATGGTTATCTTACTGTATGGACCTGCAACATAACAGAAGTAGGCCAATCTTCTCTTCAAACTACATTTTGGAGCTATTTTCATTTTTATTTCAGAAATTAATATAACAGATAATAGTAAACTTTGCCTAAAGCAGCTTCTTTCTGCTCTTTTTCCTGTGGTGAGCAGCATATTTTTAAGCCTTCTGAGGTCCCTCTAGTAAAAGAAGGCTAATTGTTTATATCTGTCAACCTCTGGCCGGCACGGTGGCTCAGTGGGTAGCACTTCTGCCGTGCAAGCACTGGGGTTCTGGGTTCGATTCCCACCCAGGTCAACATCTGCAAAGGGTTTGTATGTTCTCTCCGTGTTTGCGTGGGTTTCCTCCGGTTTCCTCCCACACTCCAAAAACATACTGTTAGGTTGTTTAGATTGTGAGCCCCATGGGGACAGGGACCAATTTGACATGCTTTGTGCAGCGCTGTGTAATCTGTGTGCGCTATATAAATAAAGAATTATTACTTTGCCTCTGGTATTGCAGTTTAGCTTTGATAAACATAAAATTGCTGAGCTGCAATACCTCACTTTATCTATGGATAGGTGTGACACTGTTTTTGGAAGAAAAGAAGGCTTCTCTTTGTAATATATGAAAACCTCTTAAGTCAAATAAAACTTCAGGTAAATTTCATGTGGATTAGCCTTCCCACTGTGATTTATGGTTGCACCATGTAACTAAATCCCTCATGCTGCAGAAAAAAAGCAGCAATGCAAGGTGATTGTGGTGCAGTCTAGGGTTGCACAATGTACCGAAACCTCAGAACTTTTCCATGCAGAAATGTTCAATACTGGGTTTCTGTCATTTTTGATACTTAAAGGGGGTTGTCCGAGTTCTTAAAAAAAAAACTGCTTAAAAAAATAAAGTCCTACTTACCTTCTGGTGATCTCCGGTATCAGCTTCCGGCCGGACCCGACAACCTTCCGGCCTGCATTCACAATGCTGTGAATAGGGACGGATAGGCTGGATACCGGAGGGCGCCGGAAGGTAAGTAGGACCTCCCGGCCTCCCTGAGTTTTTTTTCAGAACTCAGACAACCCCTTTAATGCCTTGTGCCAATGTACAGACTCCTGGGATCTGTCTGGAAGGGGAAGTGTCGGGTTGGAGAATACTTTGTATAGATGTGTCAGGAAAGTGGCAGAGCAGAGACCATGTCATCAGGGAAATATTATGAACTGTCCATATATGTGAATCTACATCTCCAAGGGCTTCTCCTGACACATGGTCTCTAAATTATTTCATGTTATTAAATTAAATATTTTTTTACCCACAACATCCACTTTCTTTAGACTATGGGCTCACTTGTTGTCAATGGGAGGATTTTATGTAACTACGGTAGGAGCTTCTATAGAGTTACATTATTACACAATTTCAATGCACTGGTAAATAGAGATGGATGTTCTCAGAAATCTCTCTATCTGTCACTGCATTATTTTTTAAGCATTTCATTAATACAGTTAAATTGAACAAAAATGTATAAGATACAAAATAAGAGCTCATTCATATGGGCGTGTCCACTGCACATCCACAAAAAATGCATGTGCAACACCCCTGCCAACGTATAGGCAAGGGGGTAGTTGTGAATAAGTCCCTCTACCTTTCAGGATCCATCTGGTGAGCCTGCGCAACTCAGCGGACAAGGGATAATGCAGCAAGATCTCAGGTAATCTGCAGCTGTAGCCTCTGCCTGGAAAGGCAGTAGTTAACCCCCTACCGACATGTGACGTAATACTTCGTCACATGCCGGGTGCGGGTGCATGGAGAGGGCTCACGGGCTGAGCTCTCTCCATAACCGTTAAGTCTTTGTAAGCAAAGGCTTACCGGTAACACCCGCGATCGGTGCCAGCAACTATCGCAGGTGTTTTCCAGCTGATCGCTGCCAGCGGCTTCAAAAAGATGGTGGCGCATGGGTGCCGCCATCTTTCTGAGGATCGTCGTTCCCGTGACGTCATTGGTGAGTGTCGATCCGTCTCCTTGGCAGCCTCGGGTCTTCCGAAGACCTGAGGCATTTTCGAGTTAACCCTTTCATTACAATGTGCTATCAGGAGGACAAAAAAATAATTTGCCCTACAAGTACCAGTTGATATTTTTCCAATGGAATCCCAGTATGATAGCACTAGAGATGAGCGAGCACTAAAATGCTCAAGTGCTCGTTATTCGAGACAAACTTTTCCCGATGCTCGAGTGCTCGTGTCGATTAACGAACCGCATTGAAGTCAATGGGAGACTCGAGCATTTTTCACTGAAAGAACACATTGAAAGAAGAACACTGAA